>NC_139029.1:33574145-34006142 GCF_964662115.1 Mustela nivalis
GGCATGAGTCCACTGTTCATGGACAGAATACCATGACAGTGAGTAAAGCATTCTTGAATAAGCTAACAGATGGTGGAGCAGACAGAATATTTCTGGTAGGGTTGGAAAATCCATACCATGTTTATTCTCCTGAGGATGAATTTATAACCTCTCCATGATGGAAGAGGTATCACATATTCAGCCTGTCATCAGAGAGCTGACTTTTCCCCCTAGGGAAGGCTGCCACCTTGGGGATTCAGTGCTGACATCACGTTAGCCAATTATGTACTCAAAAGTAGCAATAGTCAAATCAACTTCCTTAAGGAGAAGTTCATATTTTTGAACCCATGAAGATATTTCATCTCTAACATCATAGCCACGTTAGCTATGAGTTCATTAAACAAGTGCTGGAGTAAATGAAGAAAAATCATACATTTGTTCCAAAATCCTAGAGGTCCATACTATGATTCTCCTACTGGTGCTTACCTAATATTCTATTCACCTCCCAGGATCATTGGATCTGCTGGATCATGGACCAAATAGAAAAGCATCTTATTCTATGGTCTGGACATGTTGCAGAGCCTTTTCTTGCTCTGTTCCCCATTTTATTTATTATTTTTTTTTTAATTTAAAGATTTTATTTATTTATTTGACAGAGAGATATCACAAGCAGATGGAGAGACAGGCAGAGAGAGAGAGAGAGAGAGGGAAGCAGGCTCCCTGCTGAGCAGAGAGCCTGATACGGGACTCAATCCCAGGACCCTGAGATCATGACCTGAGCCGAAGGCAGAGGTTTAACCCACTGAGCCACCCAGGCGCCCACTGTTCCCCATTTTAAAATGGCAGCCTTCCTGGGTGGCCCAGTTGGTTAAGCAACTGCCTTTGGCTCAGGTCATGATCCCAGAATCCCGGGATCAAGTCTGGCATCAGGCTCCCAGCTCCACGGGGAGTCTGCTTCTCCCTCTGACCTTCTCCCCTCTCATGCTCTCTTTCACTGTCTCTCTCTCTCAAATAAATAAATAAAATCTTTAAAATAAAATAAAATAAAATGGCAGCCTTATGGGTGACTCCTTAGATGATTCCAGTTCAAAATATGTTGTATATTACCTCCAAAATCCAAAAGGCCTACAGATCACTGTTTTTCTTCTGTCATGGAAAGGTGACATGTTGATACCTCAACACGTGTCAGTCTACTGGATTCCCAGAAAGTTCACTGAGGTGGCAGGCCACATGGTTTTTCCCACACTTCATGTTTATATATATCTTATAAAGCTTCTAAATTAACTGCTAGTTTCTGATCATCAGATCTAATCAACATAATATCATCAATGTAATGGACAGTGTGATGGTTTATGGAATATTAAGACAATCAAGATCTCTGTTGACTAAAATATGGCAGAGATTGAGAGCTGCCATAGCACTGAGACAATAAATGTGTACTGTTGACATTGCCAAGTAAAAGTAAACCACTTAGGGACCCCTGGATGGCTCAGTCAGTGGAGCATGTGACTCTTGATCTCAGGGTCATGAGTTCAAACCCCTTGCTGAATGTAGAGATCGCTTAAAAATAAAAACTTATTGGGGTGCCTGGGTGGCTCCGTGGGTTGAGCCTCTGCCTTCAGCTCTGGTCATGATCTCAGGGTCCTGGGATCAAGTCCCACATCAGGCTTTCTGCTTGGTGGGGAGCCTGCTTCCCCCGCTCTCTCTGCCTGCCTCTCTGCCTGCTTGTGATCTCTCTTTCTCTGTCAAATAAATAAATAAAATATTTTAAAAAGTTTAAAAAAAATAAAAACTTACCAAACTCAACACCCAAAGAGCAAATAATCCAATTAAGAAATGGGCAGAAGACATGAATAGAACTTTCTCCAAAGAAAACATCCAAATGACCAATAGACACATGAAAAAGGGCTCAACATCATTCAGCATCAGGGAAATACAAATCAAAACCACAGTGAGATAGCACCTCACACCAGTCAGAATGGCTAAAATTAACAAGTCAGGAAACAACAGATGTTGGTGAGTATATGGAGAAAGGGGAACTCTCCTACACTTTTGGTGGGAATGCAAACTGATGCAAACACTCTAGAAAACAGTATGGAGGTTCCCCAAAAAGTTGAAAATAGAGTTACCCTACAATACAGCAATTGCACTATTAAATACTGGGTATTTACCCTGAAGATACAAATGTAGTGATCCAAAGGGGCACATATGCCCAAATGTTTATGGCAGCAATGTCCACAATAGCCAAATTATGGAAAGAGCCTAGATGTCCATCAACAGATGAATGAATAAAGAAGATGTGGTATATGTATATGTATATGTATATATATATACATACACACACACACAAACACACACACACAATGGAATACTCTGCAGCCTTCAAAAGAAACAAAATCTTGCCATTTGCAACAACATGGATGGAACTAGAGGGTGTTATGCTGAGCAAAATAAGTCAATCAGAGAAAGACAATTATCATATGATCTCTCTGAGATGAGGAATTTGAGAGGCAGGGCAGGGGTTGTGGGGGGTAGGGAAGGAAAAAATGAAACAAGATGGGATTGGGAGGGAGACAAACCACAGGAGACTCTTAATCTCATGAAACAGACTGGTTGTTGGGGGGTGGGGGGTAGGGATAGGGTGGCTGGGTTATGGACATTGGGGAGAGTATATGCTATGGTGAGTGCTGTGAATTGTGTAAGACTGATAATTCACCGGCCTGTACCCCTGAAACAAATAATACTTGATATGTTAATAAAAAATAAAAATTAAAAAAAGTAAACCGCTTATAGTTGTTCTTACAACTTGGTATGGAGAAGAAAATATTAGTCACATAACAAGTGCTAGGGGTTCTTGATTTGTTCCAGTAAAGAAACTCTTTTATAGAGTGCCTGGGTGGCTCAGTGGATTAAAGCCTCTGCCTTCGGCTCAGTTTGTGATCTCAGGGTCCTGGGATCAAGCCCCGCCTCAGGCTCTCTGGTCAGCAGGGAGCCTGCTTCCCCCTCTCTCTCTGCCTGCCTTTCTGCCTGCTTGTGATCTCTCTCTCTCTGTCAAATAAATAAATAAAAATCTTTAAAAAAAAACTCTTTTATAAAAGGAGCTACAATTGAAGTCACATCCGAAATAAGTTTATTGAAATCTACAATCATTCTCCAATCATTCTACTTTTGCCCAGACCAAATAAGTGAATTACATGAGATATGCTAGATATTATATATGCTAGATATTATAGTATTTAATGTTGCACTAATCTCTGCATTTCCCCCCAGAAATGCACCATTGGTTCTGGTTTACTATCTTGGTAGGAAGATGTTCCAGGACCTTCCACCTAGCTATTTCTACTGTAATGACCTTATCACATGGATTAGAAAGCCAATGTAGTAATTTTCCCTCTGGCCAAGCATGTCTATCACAATCATTTCTTCAGGAACTAGAGAAATAACTACAGGGTAGAACCATTGACCCACTGGCCCCATACTTTAGTGGGCTACAATGGCATTTTGGGCTCCTAGGAATTAACATCAATTCAAAGGCATTGTCTAATCATCTGCCAAAGTTCTGAGTATTTCCTTTTCTCCTGTGCTGTCACTCTAGTAAATGACATCAGGTTATCTTTAGAAAAGGCTCAAGAGGAAGATTTATATTATATGCTTGTGAAAACACTGTATGATTCTTCTGCAGAGAGACCCAGCCTCTCCTTCAATCAAGAAGCAAACAAAAAGCTACTTTCTGTCTCTATGGATTTGCCTAATCTGAAAATTTCTTATAAATGGAATCATATAATATATGGCCTTCATGTCTGGCTTTTTTCAGTGAGCATAATGTTCTCAAGGTTCATCCAAGCTGTAACATGTAACGGTAGTTCGTTTTTAAGATTTATTTATTTATTTTAGAGAAAGAGGGAGAGTGTGTGAGTAGGGTGAGGAGCAGAGGGAGATAATCTTGCTTCCCACTGGACATAGAGCCCATCACAGGGCTTGATCTCACAAAACCCATGAGATCATGACATGAGTCAAAACTAAGAGTCAGACACTTAACTGAGCCACTCTGGAGCCCCAATACTTCATTTGTTTTAATGGCTGAATAATATTCTATTGTATTAATAATGTAAAATTTTGTTTATTCACTCATTAGTTCATGGATATTTGGGTTGCTTCCACTTTTTGGAAGTAATACTCATCGTATTACTATGAGTAATACTGCTATGAACATACATGTACAAGTTTTGGTGTAAATATTAAGTTTTCATTTCTCTTGAGCACATACCTGTGAGTAGCATTGCTGGGTCATATGGTAACTCTATTTATTTTTTTTTTATGTACTTCCAAACTGTTTTCCACAGCAGCTGCACCATTTTATGTTCTCACCAGCAATGTATGAAGATTCTAATTTCTCCATACCCTCACCTATAGTTGTTATTTTCCACTTAAAAATATTATTATAGCCATTTTGTTGATACAAAGAGGTATCCTTCTGTGATTTTGATTTGCAGTGCCCTAATGACAAATGATATTATGTATCTTTGGAGAAATATCTATTCACATTTTTTGTCCATGTAAAAAAAAATGAGTTATTTGTCTTTCTATTGTTGACTTAAAAGAGTTCTTGTTTATTCTAGATATTATATACTTATTAGATATATTATTCAAAAGTATTTTCTCCATTCAGTGCATTATCTTTTCACTTTTTTGGTAAAGTCATTTGAATCACAGGAGTTTTTACTTTTAATAAAATCCAATGTATCTTTCTTTCTTTTGTTGCTTGGGCTCTTGGTGTCCGATCCAATAAATCATTGTTTCATCTAACATAAAGATGACTTATGTTTTCTTCTAAGAGTTTTATAGTTTTGGTTCTTACGTTTAGATCTTTGATTCACTTTGAATTAATCTTTTTATATGGTGAGCTAGGGGTCCAAATTAATTACTTTGTATATTGATACTCCATTGGCCCAATATCATTTGTTGAAAAGACTACATTTTCCCCACTGAATGGTTTTGACATTCTTAACAAAAATCAATTGACCATAGGTATATGGATTTATTTCTGGACTCTCAGTTCTATCGCACTGATCTATATAGGTCTATCCTAGTACTTTGTTTGCTTACCAGTTGATTACTGTGATTAAGAGAGCTCTGGGGTCAGAAATGCTGAATTCAAATCCTGGTGCCACTATTTACTTACTGCACAAGTCTAAGCAATTACTTAATTTCTCAGAGCCACAGTTTTCACATGTATAAATGGGGATAATAAGAGGACCTATTACACAGGAAGGCCTGTTACTAATAACTGGGATAGTGTGCATAAAGCACTGAGTATCTAGAATATATATCCATAAATATTACTATCATTTTACTCTATAGTATGTGTCAGGCAGGAGCAGGCAAAAAGAGCCACCATTTATCTAGAAATATCGAAGGGAGTTAGGTAATAGGTGTGGTACTTCAGCTTGCTCAGATTAAGCACCTGATACATGTAATAAACTATAAAAGTTACAAAAATGAGCAAGGTATAGCTTAAGCCTCTTCCTATCTTTGCTGAAATTGTTGATGGCTTAACATAATTTATCATGAAGATAAGTGATTTCTACAGTTTCTATGCTACAGCAAGGCGGATACTCAAAATGGCCTCAGGCTGCTTAACATTGGTCAGTCCAGTCATGTCATACACATGCAGCTCCAGCAACAAGGTAGGCATCTTAGGCTGGATTCCCTCAGGAGGTATAGCCTAATCTTCACATGCAACAAGTTTAAGAGATCATCTTGGTGACCAAAGTCAGGGACAAGGGAGAGGGAAACACAAAAGAAGGGAAAATTAATTCAACAGTGCATGCCTGAGATGTTGCACCTGGGTGACTCAGTCAGTTAAACGTCCCTCTTTTTTTTTTTTTTTTTAATTTATTTGACAGACAGAGATCACAAGTAGGCAGAGAGAAAAGCAGAGAGAGAGATGGGGAAGCAGGCTCCCTGGCGAGCAGAGAACCTGTGCAGGGCTCGATCCCAGGACCCAAGATTATGACCCAAGCCGAAGGCAGAGGCTTTAACCCACTGAGCCACCCAGGCGCCCCAGTTAAATGTCTCTTGCTTTTGGCTTAGGTCATGATCTCAAAGTGGTGAGATAGACCCCACATCAGCCTCCACGCTGGGCATGGAGCCTGCTTGAGATTCTGTCTTTCTGGGATGCCTCGGCTCAGTGGATTAAAGCCTCTGCCTTCAGCTCAGGTCATGATCTCAGGGTCCTGGGATTGAGCCCCTCTCTCTCTGCCTGCCTCTCTGCCTACTTGTAATCTGTCAAATAAATAAATAAAATCTTTTTTAAAAAACGATTCTCTCTTTCCCTCTCCCCTATCTTTACCCCTCTCCCCTGCCCCCTACCACTCTTGCATGCTCATTCTCTCCCTAAATTAAAAAAAAAAAAAAATGTGAATGCCTGAGTTGATCACAGCTGTGGAAACTGGGGCTTGATCTTATTGAAACCTTCTGAGGAGATGTGGAAAACCACCTCAAAAGAGTCTGCCCATCGGCCATAAGAGAGGAGAATTTATCCTTCAACTCCCATCTCCTTTTGGTCAGGGTTGTCTCGTGACGCGTTAAACCCTCACACTTCCTAAGAGCACCAGTATGAATGCAGGTGGCTCTTACAGAAGCCCTGAGACAGAAAGTGAGAGATGTGGAGGAGCTGAGATGAATTGCTGCTAAATAACACTTGTGTGAAGCTGGTTCCCCAGCAATGATGGTGTCAAAGGAGGGCCTAGAGGACATGAGGAGGATACAAGAGATAGCCAGGACAGCGAGTAAAGCAGCCATTGGCTGGCCTTCAGCACACGATTTATAGTTGTCCTTTCCTGGTGGTTGACATCATCTACTGGCAGGAGCAAGGAGCTGAGATTAGAGTCCTAACAGAACAATACATCTCTGTTCTTTATCTCTTACTGAGCTCTCTCCCCAAACTGGGAACAAAGTACATGGCTTTTCCTGATTACGAGGCTGGCAATTTAATTTAAAACAGCAAAGGACAAACAGACAAACTCCTAGAGGAGTTGAGACAAAATCCTGAATGTGGAAGACAGTGTGACAAGTACCCTCACTGGATGTCCCAGTGAGAAGTGAGTGTGCTGCAGGGATGGAGAGGAAGAAAGATTATCCACTGGGGAAAGTGATAAGGGTTTCAAGCAGAAGGTTGTATTTGGAACAGGCCTTAGAAGGACAGATGGACCTGGGTAGACATGTTCTTGGGCTTAAGGACTCAGGAACATCCCCAAAGCGCCCTCTGCCTGGAGGGAAAAATGGAACCCAGAAAGACAAAATCTAGCAGATCTTAGAGGAAAATAGAGAACTACTTAAAGGGATAAAAAGAAACAAAGATCTAAAAGTGAATCTTGTTGTTAGGAAAGCATATTCGTTTCCTATTGCTTTTATAACAAATTACCACAAAATCAGTAGCTTCAAACAATACAAATTTGTTATGTTGTAGTTCTAGAGGTCAGAAGTTCAAAATGGGTCTCACTGGACTAAAATCAAGGTTATTGGCAGGGCTGTGTTCCTTCATGGAAGCTCTAGGAGATAATCCATTTCCTTACCTTTTCCAGCTGCCAGAGGCAGTTGCCCTCATTCCTTGACTTATAGCTCCTTTCTATCCTCAAAGTCATCAAAGGTGGATTAAGTCCTTGCATCAAATCATCCCAACCCCTGCTTCCATTGTTACATCCCCTTCTCTGACTCTAATTCCTCTTCTGCCTCCATCTTCCACTCTTAAAGACCCTTCTGATTATATTAGTCCCACCTGGATAATCAGTCAGCTGATTAACAACCTTAATTCCCCTTCGCTGTATAACATAACATAGTCACGGGGTTCTGGAGATTAAGACACGGGTTTCTTTAAGGGTCATTATTCTTTCATCAGAGGGATAAGGGAATAAAAACTCTTTCCAGTCCTTTCCATGCTCTCTGAGCATCTCTGCTTCGTTGTTCAGAGTTTTTTGCATTCACGGGCTTTATTTTGGCCAGGGTCATCTGAAAACACATCTTGCCTACTGCAGTCTTGTAGAGGTATTGAAGGCAGTGACACTGTGTATCTGCACTACCCCCCTTTACCCAGAATATTTTCAGTATTCCACAGTGTCCCTCTGTAGCCTTCCCGTGTCAGGGGCTGGCCCTTTCCAGGTCCTGCCCTTGAACATCCTCCAAAGAAGGGAAAGGAGTCTCTTTCCTCAAGCTACCTTCTGTGTAAGAAAACGTGTAGAAGGGAGGTGGGGGAGGGGAACTAGGGGGGTTCAGTGGGTTAAAGCCTCTGCCTTCAGCTCAGGTCTGATCCCAGGGTCCTGGAATCAAGCCTAAGATCATATCGGGCTCTCTGCTCAGCAGGGAGCCTGCTTCCCTTCCTCTCTCTGCCTGCCTCTCTGCCTACTTGTGATCACTGTCCGTCAAATAAATAAATAAATCTTAAAAAAAAAAAAGGTATTAAAAAAAAAGAAGAGGGGTGGAGGGGTGGTCATACCAACTCCATATCCACAGAACTTAATCATGTGTCTCATGAAAAAAAAAACACAAAATCAAACATATGTGCCAATACTAAATAAAAACCACTGAACTGTACAATTTAAAATCGAGAATTTTATAGTAGGTGCATTATATATCAATAAAAACAATGTTACAAAAAAGTCTGTGGCAAGATTATTCATCCTTCCATTAAGTAATTCATTTATTTATATATCCATGGGTTCAGTATATATTTATAGAGAGCCTGCTAAATGGGAATGCCGGCTCTGCAGGAGGCTACTCTGGTAGCCATCTTTTTGATGCCATATCAGCTTAACAGCTGCCTTCTTGAAGAATGACCTCTCCTACATCCGCCTACAAGGTTGAAGCCCTGGGACTCAGCAACATATTTATAAGACTTACCTTTAACTCCTTAACCCTGGCCAATTGGACTCCAGCTGGCCAAATCAGATTATTTCTCCCCAAAAAACTTGGGATTTGGTTTTGGCCCTCTTCTCTCCACACATTCCATATCACCCCTCAAAGATGGCACTCTTCCCCACAGCTGCATTTCTATTACAATGACTCCCAAATCTATATCACCAAACCAAACCAGCCTCTGAAGCTCCACAGCTGTCCCTCCAATGGCCTCTGGGCAGCTCCACTTGGATGTCCCACAGGTGCATCAAACTGTCTGATCTTCGGCTTTGCTCATACCTGCTGCTGCTTCTACGGTCTTTTCCTGACAGGAGCGAATGTCCCAATCAAAGCCTCTGGATCCTGAGGCAGGGACTGTGTCCTGGATTTCTTTGTGTCTTCTACAGCATCTGGCACAAAAACTCACACTTGGTAAACACTGATTAGTCAGTCGGTTGAGTTAGAGCCCTAACTCTAACTCTATTCATTCAGATCAACTATAGCTCCATTCTAGCAGGCAGATATTGTCAGGGTTGAATTGCTTTGGTGATTGGCAGATAATGTTTTAGATTCTTTTTTTTTTTTTTTTAAGCTAAGTCAATATACTAAAAGTAAAATTAACTCCTAGAGTTGCTTTCAGACATGATGTGATTTGTCACAATTCCCAACCCAAGAAGCAGTGGAGAGTCCCAGTGCTTAAGAAATTGAGGGGCCAAAAGGCTGAAAGCCATATTTATCTATGGAGTTCTGGGACTCTCTGAGTGTACTGTCATTGTCTGCTCTTCCAATTACAAACAAAGAAGTAATTAGAATAACTGAGTCTTTGCTGTATGCTAATTAGGATTTATGTCTATTTCCTGTTATGGGCTGAATTGTATGACATCAAAATTCCTATGTTGAAGTTCTAACCTCCGGTATCTCAGAATATGACCATTTTTGGAGATAAAGCCTTTAAAGAGATAATTAAGGTAAAATGAAGTCCTGTGAGTAGGTCCTAATCCAATATTCCTGTTGTTCTTATAAGAAGAAGAGATTAGGACACAGGCACATACAGAGGAAAGACTATGGGAAGACACTGGAGAAAGATGGCCATCAACAAGGACAGAGACCTTAAAAGAAACCAACCTCTCAGAAACCTTATTCTTAGACTTCTAGCCTCCAGAATTGTGAGAAAATAAATTTCTGTTGTTTAAGCTACCTAGTCTGTGGAACAGGCTTACTTTGAGTATATTGTTGGTTTGGTTCCAAACGACTACAATGGAGTCAACTGAGCTTTTTGTTTTCTTGGTGCATATACAAGTGTATTTACACTATATGATAGTTTATGAAGTGAGCAACAGCATTATGTTTTTTAAAAAAACTGAGTATAGATAGATATTTATATATAGATATGCCATAATTTTAAAATGTTGGGGTGCCTGGGTGGCTCAGTGGGTTAAGCCTCTGCCTTCAGCTCAGGTCATGATCTCAGGGTCCTGGGATGGACCCCCACATTGGGCTCTCTGCTAAGTGGGGAGTCTGCTTCCCCCTCTCTCTCTGCCTGCCTCTCTGCTTACTTGTGATCTCTGTCTGCCAAAAAATAAATAAAATCTTAAAAAAAAAATACTAACCACCATTTGAACTTTCAGTGAGTCATAATCACTGACCACAGATCACCGTAACAAATATAATAATAATGAAAAAGTTTGAAATAGTGCAAGTGTTAGCAAAATGTGACACAGAGACATAAAGTGAGCTAATGCTGTAGGAAACTTTTTTTTTTTTTTTTTTTTAGAGGCAGAGAGCAAGAACACTAGCAGGGGGCAGGGAGGGGCAGAGAGAGAATCTCAAGCCTCAAGGAAGCTCCACATTCAATGCTCGGTGCAGAGTCCAACACGGGCCTTGATCCCACGACCCCAAGATCATGATCTGAACAGAAATCAAGAGTTGGAAAATGAACCAACTAAAGCCACCCACATGCCCTGGGAGCAAATGCTGTTAGAAAAACAGAGCCAATAGATCTGCTCAACACAGGGTTGCCACAAACCTTCAACCTCTAAAAAACAGTACCTACAGGGGCACCCGGGTGGCTCAGTGGGGTAAAGCCTCTGCCTTAGGCTCAGGTCATGATCCCAGGATCCTGGGATAGAGGCCCACATCAGGCTCTCTGCTCAGCGGGGAGCCTGCTTCCCCACCCCTCCCCACCCCTGCCTGCCTCTCTGCTTACTTGTGATCTCTGTCTGTCAAATAAATAAATAAAATCTTAAAAAAAAAAAAAAAGAGGGGCACCTGGGTGGCTCAGTGGGTTAAGCCGCTGCCTTCAGCTCGGGTCATGATCTCAGGGTCCTGGAATCAAGCCCCGCATCAGGCTCTCTGCTCAGCAGGGAGCCTGCTTCCTCCTCTCTCTCTCTCTCTGCCTACTTGTGATCTCTCTCTGTCAAATAAATAAATAAAATCTTTTAAAAAAAAAAAAAAGAATCACTGCAAAAAAACAAAAACCCCAAAAAACAGTACCTACAAAGCACAATAAAGCGAAGTACAACAAATTAAGGTAGCCTGTACAGTACTTTGTCATGGCAGACTGAACAAACTAATACAATTCTACTTAATCCTCCTACCAACCCTGCAAAATGAGTTCATGAGCTTCATTTTATAAATAAGGGAAGGGAAGTGACTTTCCTGATCCTCCAGTCCATAAGTGACAGGGTAGGGATGGAAGCCCAGGTTTGCCTGACATACAGGCGCCATTGCAACCAGTGTCTTGTTCTAGAGGCTACAGGCCATTTGTAGATTTGATGGAAATGTGGTGTGCTTCTGCTGACCTCCCCTCTCTCCCCGATCTTCGTGGGTTCTCTTGATCTCTCCCTCTCTCTGGGTACCTCCAGCCCAACCCAGGCATTTGTCAGTGACTCCCAGGCACAATTAGCTCCTTGGTTTCACTAAAGTCACTTAGAAATTTTTGAGTGCCCTTGTGTAGATGCTCTTCCTTAAAACCTTCACATTTTAGGACCCATCTTACCCCAAGATTCCCACCTAGAACTGGGTTGGTGGGGGGAGTCTCCACTACTTTTCCCATCTAGAAAGAAAGGCAGAGGGCAGGACAATTACCCAAGGAGAACACAGCACCAGTCTGACCTCATCAGTCCTTCTCATTCATCATCCTGTTTAATCCTCACAACAAACCTGTGAGTTGGGCATTATTATCATCTTCATTTTACAGATGAAAAAACAGAGACGTCAGGCAGGTAAGAAACTTGCCCAGTGCCCTTAGGTAGACTGGGGAGTCTGTGAAGGCTTCCTTGGCAAAGTATATTGAAACTGAAGGAGGAGTAGAAAATGGAAGAATAACACGTGCAAAGATCCTATGGCAGGAGAGAGCCTTTGTGTCGGAAGGGCTAAGGGAAGAACACGTGTCTGAGCACGGAGTAAGAGAGAAGAACAGAACAAGGCAGGGCCAGGCGAGACAGAGTCTCAGAAGCCTTGCTAAAGGTTTGGATCTCTGTTATAAAAGCAACAGAAGCCATCAGTAGGTTTTAACCAGGGGGATAACAGAACCAGGTTTGCAGGTTGAAAAGATCTTTCTGGCAACAGTGTAGATAGAAGATTACAGGGAGGGTAAGATCCAAGGATACCATTAGGGTCCATGTCAGTAATTAGGCAAGAGAGGCTGGCAACATGGACAATAACAGTGGAGATAGGAGTGGAAATGGAAGCGAGTAAATGCTTTTAAGAGCCCTTTCAGAAGGAAAACTGAAGCATTTGGTGATGGATTAGGCATGGGGTGAAAGAGGTTGAGGTGCCAGGATTCTGACTGGGGCAACTAGCTGGGTGGTGAGTAGTTCCTTCAGACAAAACGAAAGTGTATGTAAAATTATGTGTTCAGCCATGGGTATGTTAAATTTGAGGTAAGACACCCACATGGAACTATCAATAGATGGTCATATGTGAAGGTTTGAAGGTCAAAAGGGAAGTATGGACTGGAGATGGATATTTGGGAGTTGTATCTGGGGCCCTTCTATCTACTATGCACACCAGGCACATTAGTTCTCCAATAGTTTTAGAGGTCCATAAAAAATGCTTTAATCGCCTTTAAATCAGAAGAAAAAAACCAAACTTTTAAGTCAAAAATGTTTTAATGTACAAAATTAATATATTTATCTTTATGCCAATACAATCATAAAATGTAATTTTAAAAGAAATTGTTCTGTAGGAAGGGAACCACAAAAGCCATAATGTTGCCTTGGTTGTATCAGTAAGAATGCTTTCTGCCACAAACATCAGAAAGCCCATTCACAATGGCTCCTGCAATAATAATATTTAATTTCCCTTGTTTGAGAAAGTTCAGCATCAGGGTAGCCTCTGGGGTTGGCAGACTGGGCGCTGTCAAGGACAAAGACTCCTTCCAGCTCTGCACTCTGCCATCCCTGCTGTTTAGCTGCATCTTCAGCTGTTAGTACAACAACTGCCTTAGCTACAGTCCACATTCAGGCTTGACAACATTCCCAGGAAGAAGACTCACTATTGCTTCCGGGGTTCTCTCCTAGGAGTGAAGAAACCTTTCCCAGAAGCCCCCCTGAGGATGTTTCCTTGGCCTCACTGGACAGGACCAGAGCATGTCTCCATCTGTAAACCAATTACTGGCAAGAAAGATGGAATATTAATATGATGGGCTCAGAGTAATCATCCGGGGTGGTACTGAAATTAAGCCGTCGTAATTCCTGCTTTAATAGTCTTCCTCCAGGAGGTGAGAGTTGAAGCCAAAAGCATGGATGAACTCACCTAGGGAGAGTATGCAGAGGAAGAAGGACACAAGAGCTTCAGCATCATCAAAATCTACCAAGGGCTGACATTGCAGAGACTGAATCAGTTATGGGTCCTGCTACAGAGGAGCTTCCTGTCTGATGGAAGAGATCCACCATTAAACACAGTTATAGGGGAGCCTGGGTGGCTCAGTGGGTTGAGGCCTCTGCCTTCAGCTCAGGTCATGATCCCAAGGTCCTGGGATCGAGCCCAGCATCAGGCTCTCTGCTCAGCGGGGAGCCTGCTTCCCCCTCTCTCTCTCTGCCTGCCTTTCTGCCTACTTGTGATCTCTGTCAAATAAATAAATAAAATCTTAAAAAAAAACACAGTTATAAATGGATGGGAACTATATTTGGGGTCAACACGGGGCCTATGAGAGCAATCTAAGTCATAGTCTCAGTGTATATATTTTTTTAAGATTTTCTTTTTAATTTATTTATTTGTTAGAGAGAGAGAGCACAGGCAGACAGAGTGGTAGGAAGAGACAGAGGGAGAAGCAGGCTCCCTACCAAGCAAGGAGCCCGATGTGGGACTCCATCCCAGGACGCTGGGATCATGTCCTGAGCCGAGGGCAGCTGCTTAACCAACTGAGCCACCCAGGTGTCCCAGAGTCTCAGTGTGTATTATAACTGTGGGACCAGGCAGGTTTCTTCAGCTTTCTGCCTCAGTTTCCTCTCTGTAAAGCACCCCATGCATTGTAAGTATCAAATAAATGCAGTTTTTATTGTTTCACTATCATTCACACTATACCATATTTAGATGGTGGGAAGCCATTGGGAGGAAATTAACAGGCAAGTCAGATTTCTGTCTTGCTTAGATGGCTTGGACAGATTGGACAGGTTGTGCCCTGTCCCTGTTCTGGGTTTCCCCTTCACCAGGTCACCATGAGCCACTCACTGAGTTTCCTTCCAGCTGCCCCAAGGCTGAGCCCTACCAAAGCCCTCCAGGCCCCAGCAGCATTCCACCAAATCCCTGTGTTGGTTTTAACAGTGTTCCTGAGCTTTGGAATCAGGATGAATTACTGTCCCTCCTTTCACCCCTGTCCCCTTGCATTGTTGCCACTCAAAGAAATTAATCAGGCTTATTAAGCATGACCTCCCTTTTGGGAGCCCTGCTCTCAGTCTGCTGATCTGTACCTGTCTGCTGCTCTTCTAGCTTGATTCCAGAGGGGCCTCAGCCTGCCTCGGTCCTCTAGTGGGGGCAGGGACATGCGGCCAGTGGCCACATCTTTTGTTGCTTGCAGAGACTGGCGCACTGGACTGGATCGGACAAAAGCAGGATCCTCTGCTGTAGCGAGCACAAGGCTCTTTGTTGCCATGGCTGTGGAAAAAATAGGAACAAAAAGGATAAATGTTGCGTCCAAATATGCTAATAATTAACACTTAGCACCATGGATATAAAAAGCACTTAATACTAAATTACTATGATCGTAATAACTGTTCTTTATTCAGCCTTATTCTACATGGCATCATGGCTCGGTAGTTAAGTATGCCTGAGCTGGAACCTGATTGTCTTGGTCCAAATCCTAGACCTGCTGTTTACCAGCTCTGTGACATTGGGCAGGTTACTCGATCTCCCCCTGTCTCAGTTTTACAGCTATAAAGCATAGACAATGAAAGTCTGCAACTCATAGGGCTATATGAGTCCATGCTCTGCTGATAAAGCACTTAACATGGCACACCACATAATAAGCACTAAATAAATATCATATTTTTATATAGCAGATTTAGGGCTTTATCTATATTGGTTAACAAATTTAAACCTCAAACTTGTGACACAGACATTATTATGATTCCCACTTATCAGTTGAGAAAATCAAGAGTCAGATGGCTGCCTGGGTGGCTCAGTCTTCAGGTGTCTGCCCTCGGTTTGGGTCGTGATCCCAGGGTCCTGGGGTCGAGCCCCACATCGGGCTCCCTTCTTGGTGGGAGGCCTGCTTCTCCCTCTCCCACTACCTCTGCTTGTGTTCCCTCTCTAGCTGTATATCTCTCTGTCAAATAAATAAATAAAACCTTAAAAAAAAAAAAGTGAGATAGGTCGAGTAACTTTCCCAAGGTCACCCAACAAGAAAGTAGCAGAAACCAATTCTGTTTGACTCTAAAGCCATGTGCTTTCCACTGCACCAAGTTGCTATCTTCCATGAACTTCTGGCAAGAGGTCCCACATCAGTGTAATGCTAGATTGTTGGTGACTCTTTCACAAAATCCTCCTCCCTTTAGTGAAGTTGGAATATATGAAAATAAAGGACAGAAGGGTCCAGTGTAGAAGGCAGCTTTACTGAGGGTTTCCCTCCTCCCCAGCCCTTCTTTATCCCCTGTGTGTGAGGTCCAGTTCTCTGGTAGAAGTTGGAAGTCCAGCTAGGGAAGAGCAGAGAGCTCCAGGGAGGACTTATTTAAGTTCCAGCTCTCTGATGAGTTGATAGGCAGACGGGAGCCACGGGCAGAACCTGGCCACAGAGCACCAACCCACACCAGGCCCAGGTCTGCAGACAGCTTTTGCACCCTAAAAGTCTTTGAACAGGGGCGCCTGGGTGGCTCAGTGGGTTAAAGCCTCTGCCTTTGGTTCAGGTCACGGGCCTGGGATCCTGGGATCCTGGGATCAAGCCCCGCATCGGGCTCTCTGCTTGGCAGGGAGCCTGCTTCCTCCTCTCTCTCTGCCTGCCTCTCTGCCTACTTGTGATCTTTGTCTGTCAAATAAATAAATAAAATCTTCATAAAAAAAAAAAAAAAAGTCTTTGAACATCACCAAGAAAATGAAATGGCATTAACCCAAATCACTTTCTTGCCAGAGAACTTTACATTCTTAAAGGAATCCAAAGTCTTAGTATACCTCCTACAGAGTAGACATCTGGCAGCCAGACCAGTGAGTGCCCATCAAGGCTCTGATCATTGCCCAGCCCAGTCAGGCCTCTGCCCATACCTCTACACAACCGAAGTCAGTCCTCTGCTCATAATTCTACACAACCAACTCTCGTTGAGTATTCAGAAACAGCTCAATTGCTAAAGAACCACCTAGGCAAACATAAAAATCAGCCTTACAATACCTCTGGGAAAGAGAAGTGTCTGGCTATATTATTAATTGCAATCATTTACTAAGCCACATTGCTTTAGGCACGCGATCATTTACTAAGCCACGTGCTTTAGGCAAGTCACATTGCTTAGCATGACCCTTGTCACAAATTCCACTTAACCCTAACCCTCACTTGTCCCTCTCGTTCATGGCTAGCTCCTAACCCTCTAACTTAACCCTCACTTGTCCCTCTAGTTCATGGCTAGCTCCTGATGGCCCCTCCCCTGTGCCTCTCCCATGTCCAGTTGTCCATTTGCAATCAAATAAGAACTGGCTGGTTTCATCCTGGACTCTAGGAAGCACGACCCTGGCTCCTCAGTGAGGATACAACTTGGTGTCAGGACAGCAGCCTATGATGGGGCCTCCCTGGAAATCCCCAGGCTACGTTCATAGCTCAATCAAGATGGGAGAGCCACTTATCAGTGCACAGGTGAGCTGTCTATGCTTTGTGGACTTCCCACATGCCCTGATCACAGGCCTCTCTCGAAATCCCTTCTATCTACACCTGCCTCTTGCTTCCTACATACACACTCAGGACTCCTAAATGAAGATGGAGCAGGAGGGAAATGGCCAGGCTGTAGATTCAGTGAAAATAGCAGGAGCTCTGTAGATGGAAGGACAAAGGTTTGAATTTCACCATTTTACTTAGCAGCTGTGTGACTTAGGCTGCTCACTTAACTTCTCTGAGTCTTACTTTCTCATCTCCAAAAAGGGGAATTATCTTCTGTACTCTTGGGGTTTCTGTGAGGATTAGAAACAATATATATATATGTGT
Source organism: Mustela nivalis (assembly GCF_964662115.1). NCBI lineage: Eukaryota > Metazoa > Chordata > Mammalia > Carnivora > Mustelidae > Mustela > Mustela nivalis. The sequence goes on from NC_139029.1 coordinate 33,591,640, forward strand.
GTGTTATGCCCAGTGGCACTCAACCAATGTCAGACAGAGGTGGGTCTCTTCATACTCATTAAAATACATATACTTTCTGATCCCAGAACCAAAAGTTCATGCCCCAAGAATGGGTCCCTGCTCAGCAGAGATTCTGCTTCTCCCTCTCCCCCTACCCTGCTCCAGCTCTCTCCCTCTCTGTGTCATGCTCGAGCTCTTTCCATCTAATAAATAAGTAAAAATTTAAAAAGTAAATAAAATAAAAGCATATATACTTTCTGTCCCTAAATTCTTACAACCACCAAGCTGCATGGTCAGCCCACCAGTGGTGTTGCTGTGATGAGCTGGTTGGGTTATAGCTAAGTTTTCCTGTTAGGCCTAGATCTTAGTCTCATGCAGACATGGAAGTTTGGGCCCCTGTGTCCATGGTTTGCTTGGGACTGTCCCAGTTTAAGGACTGAAATTTCCACATCCTTGAAGCACTGGATATTCAGTCTTGGGAAAACTGGGATGGCTGGTCACCCTATGAAGGCAGCTGACCCAGAGCAGGTGGAGCAGCTGTCAGATCTAAGAAAAGAAGCTGGGCTTCCCTTAAACACTCCCAGCTGGATGGATGGGCCGGCCAGGTGGGCACTTACTCAGCCCCTCCTTCCTGGTGCCCAGCAAAGTCCCTGTTAAGCAGAGGTCGTGGGTGACATCTAGAGGCTATATTAAAAACTGCAGTCTGGTAATCACCCACCCGCCCTTGAGGCCTTAGTTTGTTCATTAATAAATATTGAGGCACTGGACATAAGTCTTAGGGGTCTTGGAAGACATCCTCAAGCAAGTTAAGCTGAGACCTACTGCTTGATAAAGTGTTAGCTGGGTCAAGGCAAGTGGGAAAGAAAGTATCTTGGGCAGGAGGGAACAGCAAAGACTGAAGATCTGAGTGGGAAGAAGCATGAAACTTTCAAGAAACTACAGTATGGGTGGGGGTTGGATGGCGACACCAAAAGCTGGAAAGATTGTCAGCGGCTAATCAGGTAGGAGAAATTTTTTGATCTTTTCCCTAAGTACAAGCAGAATCTAGTGAACGCTTTAAGCAGGATAATAACATAATCAGATCTACATTTTTCAAAGCTAACTCTGGCTACAAGGTGGGACTGGTTAGGACAGTAGTAAACCTAAAGCCAGACAGGCAATTATTAGTGTCCGGGTGATGCAGAGACAGGGAGGCCCAGCATGTGGGTGGTACAGAGAGATGAAGAGGGAGGTGATGGCTTGAGAGACGTTATGGAAATAGAATGGGCAGGGACAGGGGGATTGACTGGAGGTGCGGGGTGAGAAACAGCAAGATTCAAAAATGTTGTAGGTTTCCGAATACGACCACTGAAGGGCAGTGGGACAAGTGCTGAAATGGGAGCATGAGAAGAGGGACAATGTTGGGCATGTTGAATATGAGGTGACAGAGGGACATCCAAATCAAGACGGCAAATAAGCAGTTGAATAAAGATTAGGAAGGGGGACGTCGATGTGGAGATTATCCAGCAAGGAGATGGTAACTGAAGCCCTGAGCAGCACCAACATTTACAAATAGGCAGAGGTAGAGGAGAGAGAATGCACCAAAGGAAAACCAAGTGAGTATGATGTTATAAAAGGGGGCAAGAGTATTCAGAAAGTAGACAGTGGTCAGCTGCAAAAAATATTCTGAGAGGCAGTGAGGTGAGATCTGAAGGTTGTCCACTGAACAACGTGAAAATTATTGCTGACCTTAAGTCCTTTTAAGGGGGAATAATGGACAGAAAGACAAATACTGCATGATTTCACTTATATGAAGCTCCTAGAGTAGTCAAAAGTAGACTAGGGCTTCCAGGGGTTGGCGGAAGGAGAGAGTAGAGAGGTCTTTAAGGAGGACAGAGTTTCAGCTGGGGAATAGGGCAAGAATCCCCTAGACGATGATGGAGATGGAGGTACTTAATACCACTGAACTTGCACTTACAAAAGGCTAGCAAGATAAATCTTACTATGTTATGTGTATTTTGCCACACACACACACGTCACCTTCTCTGTGAGGTCTTCCAGGCCACCCTTTGTAAAATATCAAGCACTCCACAGACTCGGAGAGAAACGAAATCGGATGGAGGAGGGGCAGGGGCAGGGGCAGATGCCGGTGACCCGAGAGAAAGGAAAGAACCACCCCGAGCCGCCTCCGCGAGAAGTGGGGAGCAAAGGGGCTGGGAGGAGCGGGTTAAGCGGAGGGCAAGGGTGACACCTAGAGGTTATGTTAAAGAACAGCAGCTGACAATCACCCACGTGGCCCTGGAGGGAAGGAGAGTGACGGGATGGGACCTGAGAGGCGCGAGTTCCGGAAAAGGAATGTCAGTTCAGGCTGGTAGAGAGGAGACGCGACGGGTTGTGGTCAGGCTTTGAGGGGAGAAGCGTGCACCTCCGCCAGCCCCCGGGCTGGAGCTGAGAGCTGCGGAAGGGACTTGGTTCTACAGGTTCAGGACGTGTATAGCACCTCCACAGCCGGCTCCCCACTCCTGCACCGCCGCTGACCTGGCCGCTGTGGAAGGCGGATGTGGCACGAGGCCTCCTGCAGCGCCATCGCCTCACCCCTCGGACCTACGTGCCCTCCAGCGCCCACCCTTAGCATCCATAGCCCCAGCAGGAAGGCAGTCGCGGACGGGCACAGAGGACGCCATCATGCGGAAGTTGCCCCAGGGTCCTGACCGGGAGGAGATGGCGGTCTTACATTGGTCACAGCCCAGATGCCAGCAGGGCTGCAGGAATGGGAGTCTGGCGGGGGGGGGGGGGGCGGGGGGGCGGGGAGAGAACCAACATCAATGACCACCTCTACCCTTTCGGCCCCCCACCCCCCAAAATGGCCTCTGGGTCAAGGTCAATCACAGTGCTGTTGAAGAGCAATATGCCCTAAGATCTCCCTTTCTTTAAGTCAGACCCTCCTTGGCCTTTAGAAATCTACCCTCTTCCTCAGGACCAGGTGGGAAGTGATGGGTTTAGGGGACCCGTTTCTGTGCCCTCTGTTGGTACATAGGGCCCTTGAGTGGAAACCCCTCTGGCTGGACCAAAGGCCTGGAGGCACTAGAGCTGCTCACCTGGGGTTTTGATCATGATAGCGTGGACAGGAGATAACCTATTCTGCCCCAACCCTCACAGAGCGCTATCCCCAGAGGCCCTAACCTCAGAATCCACACCAAAGCCAGGGCCTTCCTAGAGCTTTTCCAGTGCTCAAACCTGGGGGGGGGGGGGGTCCAAATGTGGTTGTTATTCTGAGTCCTACTGCAGCCCCTCTCCTTGTGACATACAAACCCACTTTGTATGTCCTGATCCCACGTAGCTGGGCTCCGGCGCATAGGCTAAATCCTGGACCCCTTGTCAGGCTGCAGAATATACTATCTTATTTAATCACAACAACCCTATGAAGTAGGTACTATTATTATTCCCATTTTTACAGAGGAGAAAATCAAGTCTCAGAGAAGATAAGCAACTTGCTCCAAGTCATACAGCTACTAAATATTGGAGGTAGTTTTCAAACCCGGGTCTATCCAGCTTTTGGAACCCATGTTCTCCAATTTATTAGTCTGCAGAGTAGCACCAAGTGTATTTTACCATTGCTGATCAGCTTCTTGGTACTGCCTACCTGACTGCAAGACTAAACACACAGCCAGACCTCTTTTTCTCAGCCCTGTGCCTCCATCACAACCTTCTTCCTCTTGCCAATGAACTTGACAATGACGTAATACTGAATGGTATTATATCTGCTCCCTGACAAAGGAATCTCCTTTGCAATGCCTGGAACGATAGCATCTATCCCAGATGTCTCCCCAGTCTTATGCTCTTGCTCCTCTGAGGGTTTGGCTCGCATTCCTGACCTTTTTGCTTATGCCATTTACCCCTGAAGTGCCCTTCCCAAACCCTCCAAGAGCCACCTGCTGAAGTCTCAGAAGACTCCTATTATCTACTCAATTCTACTCAATCCAGTGATCTCACACAATTCTGGGTCTCAAGCCCAGAAAAGCCTATAGAAAGCTTCTCTGGCCCAATACCCAGTCAGGAAGCTACAAGGAGGGCTTGAGTTCTAGTCCTTTAGGGTCAGGAGGGAGAGAAAGGACACTAATGCAGCTGTTTCTTTCAGGTCCTGTGCCACCAGTTTTTTTCTCCAAATCTTGCTTGGGTCAGGGTCAAAAGATTGTTGAGAGAGAAGTGGGGTTGAAGAAAGAGGCGCAGTTGAGAGACTAACAGAGAGAAAGAGGTTTGTAGGAGCCATACAAATGACCTAGCTTCCTATAACATCAGTTTCTCTGGACCAATTTGGGGAGGGAAAGAAAATCTGTAAAAAAAAATATTTTGATATTTTTAAAGTTTTAAAGGAACATTACGCGTCAAAGGCAAAATTCTCTAGAATTTTTAAGCTAAAACTTGACACTGGTAAATTCCTTGCTTGGGGCAGGGGCGGGGGTAAGCGGTTAGGAATTCTGGCTCCTCCCCCAGCTAGGATTGGTTCCCTTTGCTCTTAAGTTTATAGGGGAGGAGAGAAAGCCCGGCCGCTGGCACCAAGTGAAGGCAGCTATTGTGGTCTCCGGGGCGGTGGGAGTAGGGAGGCTCGGTGCCCGAGGGCATGGCCCATAAACAGGCTCGGGGAAAGAGCAGTCCTGCGTCCCCGCTGTACCCTTGGCGACACGGTCTGCGTGGGAGGAGGAGCGTGTGAGCCGCGGTCCCTGGCGCCGCCCCCTCCCTCCGGCTCCACGTGGTTTTCACCACTGGCCCCGCAGACCGCGTGGTCCCAACGCTGCCCGGGATTGGAGAGGGCGTGGCGGAGAACCGCGAGCCCCAAAGGGGTGAGTCTGTGACTTCCTCAGAAAAGAGCGAGGAATGCGCTCTGAGGGCAAAACTGGACTCCACTGGCTTCTGACCACAAACCTGGGACGGAGAGTCCGGGAGTCTTGAAAAGCCAGGTGAGCGGCCTTACTAGGGGGAAGGACAAGCCAGGGTCATCACCCGGACCGCCATGGCCGTGCACGCCCGTCGTCTGTGCCACATTGCCTTCCACGTGCCGGCGGGGCAGCCCCTGACCCAGGATCTGCAGCGTCTCTTCGGTTTCCAGCCCCTGGCCGTGCGGGAGGCAGAAGGCTGGCGGCAGTTGGCCCTGCGCAGCGGCGACGCGGTCTTTTTGGTGAACGAGGGCGCAGGGCTGGGGGAGCCGCTGTACGGCCTGGACCCACGTCATGCTGTGCCCAGTGCCACCAACCTGTGTTTCGACGTGGCGGACGCGGGCGCCGCCGCCCGGGCGTTGGTCGCGCAGGGCTGCAGCGTGCCGGTGCCCCCGGTTAGCGTGAGGGATACGCAGGGAACAGCCACCTACGCTGTGGTCCGCTCGCCTGCCGGCAACCTCAGCCTGACACTCCTGGAGCGTGCGGGCGTCCGAGGGCCTTTCCTCCCAGGATTCCAGCCCGTATCCTCTGCTGCCAGCCCGGGCTGGGTCAGCCACGTGGACCACCTGACCCTGGCCTGCATCCCTGGCAGCTCTCCCACACTGATGCGCTGGTTCCACGACTGCCTAGATTTTCGCCACCTGCCACTGAGTCCAGGTGAGGACCCCGAGACAGGCCTCGAGGTGACAGCAGGATCTGGGAGAGGGGGACTGAAGCTCACGGCCCTGCAGACCCCACCAGGCAGTGCTGTCCCCACTCTCGTGCTGGCTGAGACCCTACCAGGGGCTTCTAGTGGACAGGACCAGGTGGAGCAGTTCCTGACCCGGCACAGGGGACCAGGACTGCAGCACGTGGGGCTCTACACGCCGAACATTGTAGAAGCCACTGAGCGGGTAGCAGCAGCTGGGGGCCAGCTGCTGGCTCCTCCTGAGGCATACTACGAGCAGCCAGGCAAGGAAAGGCAGATCCTGGCTGCTGGGCATGAGCCTAGCCTGCTGGCCCGACAGGGGATCCTGCTGGATGGCGATGAAGGCAAGTTTCTGCTTCAGGTCTTCACCAAGTCTCTCTTTCCAGAGGACACCTTCTTCCTGGAGCTGATTCAGAGGCAGGGGGCCACAGGCTTTGGCCAGGGCAACATCCGGGCCCTATGGCAGTCGGTGCAGGAGCAAGCCACCAGGGAATAGGAAGCCTGAGGAAGGTTGCTGCTGGTTTCAGCCTCCTATACTGGAGCACAGGGCCAGCTGAACTGAGAAACACCTGCAGAGGCTTGGGGTGAAGAGCTTTGTCTCCAGAGGCCAGGTACAGCCACCATGTCTTCGGTACCTACCAGAACTTGAAGCTCTCACTGGGGTCCAAAGAGGTGGGATTTTTTTTTTTTTAAACCATGAAATGTTCTTACATAGTCTATAACTAACATAAAGAATGATAAAGGAATTATGGTAGGAAATAGAACTTACCGATATTTTTGAACCATCTTTGTGACCTTCTCTGATCCCATTTCTCTCCACCATATCCCCCAATTTTATGATTATTAACCCTTGATTCGCTGTATTGTTTCACTACATATGAAACAATACAGAAATAAATTTAGTGTTTAAGGTAGGAATTTAAGACAACAAATCCTCCCGGTTCCCTTCTCCCTAGGGAGCAGCCTCTGTGGGTGGGGAGGCCTTGGGCAGGGGGCCCACTGCAGCTGCTTTCTTCCTCTCTCCTGGGGGCTGGGGGAGGACGATCACTCGGGACAGAACACTCACCTCCATTTGCCCCGGGCTGGCTGGGAGTGCAGGACTTCACCACTTTCCGGGCCCCTCTGAGGAGAAGAATGAGTGGGCTAGGGAGGAGGTGGAAAGTCTCCAAAAGGACTATAAAAATAAGTACTTTATTTAAAAAAAAAAAAAAAAAAAGCCAAAAACGGATTCTCAGGAAGTGGGGGCTTGCAGAGGCGTCACTGGGCCGTACTGTTGAGGTGGGGTGCATCCGTGGGGAGGTGAGGCCGGAAGAAATTATCCAGGACTTGCTGGCCCGGGCCGGGCCTTTTCCGGCTGGATGGAGTAGACACTGGGGACCGTTTGGAACCCTGTGCAGAAGTCAAAGGAAGGAGCCACTCGGGGGGCAGCAGACTGTCCTCTCCTGCCCCCCCCCCCACGGCACTGATACAGCTCAGGTTCCTGTCTGAACGCGGTAAAGCTTCCAGCTGGTCTCCATTATCTACACCTTCGGTCAACTCTAAATGGCAGCCCAAGGTACTCTCCCTAAGATACAAATCGGACTTCTCTCTCCACCAAAAATGCTTTCGTGGCCTGGTGCCCCTGGCCCTGACTGGCCTGCGCAGGCCCTGCCCATCAAATGTGTCCCTGCGCGCAGCACTCTGAGTTCCACCAGCTTTGCTCACACTACTCTTGTAGAAACATTCTTGCTGCAGACTCCCCTTCCAGACCTGGAGATAATGATTCATTTCTTAAAACCAGATTACCAGCTGCTGCTTCTAAGCAGCCTTTCCTGATCTTTGCCTCCCAGACAGAATGGAAAACTCTCATAAACCACAAAACCTAGTACAAGCATTTTTCACACACCTGTGACCCTATTGTCTCCATCATTTGTTCTTATTCTCCACCCCGGATTCTAAGCTCTAAGGTCTCTAGGGAAGAACTATTACTTGGCTGCCCACAGCGAAGTCTGGAGGGGATAATGTTCACCCAAGCACGTGTCCTTTAACTCACTGAAAACCCGTGGGTTCAGGGCTGGGGAAAGATGGCTGGGTGAGGGCCAAAGAGACTCACCTTGCGGGTGCCTGGCTGTTGGCCCTCATACACACGGAACACCTAGCCAAGGAGAGACGGGGAGAGCGCAGGGCTGGCATCTTAACCCCAAAGAGCCAAACCCCTGTGGTCTCTCAACTTCATGCCCCCCACAACACACCTGTTTAAAATAGCTTTTGTGTTTCCCTGTTTACATGGTAATAGGTTCACAAAGAACATACAGGAAACACAAAAAAGTACAAGGAAGACAACACAAGTAGTGCCTTTTTCATAGCGGTGGAGACAGCAGCAGTGTGAAACTCCTCGCGGGTCAGCCAGCGAGCGCCAGGTGGCGTGGCGGTCACTGGGGTGTGCCCGTCCAGGGCCAGACTGTATACTTGATATGTCAGCTTGATGTGAGAGAAGGTGTGGACCACCTGGAGGGAGAACCAAGGGGCTGAAACAGGCCCATGAATGTGCCCACAGAAGCCAAGACCCCTGGCCCTCGCTTGGGTCCCTCACCTGCCCCAGGTGCTGGAGGTGGGTGGCTGGGAGGGGCCCAGCCCAGCGCTGCAGCTCCCCCAGCAGGGCCTCACGTTCACATGGCCCGGAGGGCTCTGCAGTCACACAGGGGAACTCCCACAGTCCTGCCAGCAAACCTGAGAGAAAGGGCAGCCAGGTGTGGCCAGGCGTTAGCTGTCAACGCCTCCGTGTCCCTCTTGGTGCTCCTGCCACCACCCTGGGCTCCGAGGATCTAGCTACCTGAGCTGGGCCTCTGCACCAGCAGAATTCGAGGACCTCCACGGGCCCTGGGCTGCTCCAGAACACAGACGGCAGAGCACTCCTCCCTGGGGGGCCTGCGGCTGGCTTTTCTGGGGAAGTTGGTCACTCCCAGGGTCTGGTCCCAGGGCTCCATGGGAGGCGCACACAGCTGGCATTGCCCCGTGCTGGGAGCTGGGAAGAGAGAGCCTCAAGTGCTGCTAGGCCCTGAGAGCAGGCCAGGGCCCAGCTCTGCAGAGTCTTATTCGGGGTGTAGGACAAACTGGAATGAGGCTTCCACAAGCAGGTCCCCAACGCTGCAGTAAAGGGCTGGGGCTGGCACTCACCGCACTCCTCCACGTCGGGGCTGCCTGGCAGGTTCTGCAGGGCCAAGCGCTGTTCCCGCTCCACCTAAGGGGCATGAGGCAGATGTCATGCAGCAGGGGCTGCCCTCTAGGGCCCCTGCCTGACCCTTCCCCAAATGGCTCACCCTCCAGTGTGCACGGCACAGGCTCTGCACTGGGCACTGGCTGCAGCGTGGGTGCTGCGGGGTGCACACTGTGGCCCCCAGCTCCATGGCCGCTTGGTTTGAGTCCCCAGGCCGGGCAGGGTCTACCAGCTGCTGGGCTAAGCTCCTACAAGGGAATGTGGCTGTGAGCCAGAGACACTTTAGAGATACCCTTCCCGGTCTCCCCATGACCCCGAGATCCTACCAGAGATGCTGGGAGACGAGGGTGCTGCTGGGGTCCGCACCAATGGCTCGGACTCGGCACAGGACCCGTACGACATTCCCGTCTACCACACCGGCTGCCTGGCACAAAGGAATCTAGGAGTTAGCCTGTACTGGGAGGAAGAAGGGTGGGCACGCACCAGGCCGGGGTGGGCTGGGGACTCACCTGTCCAAAGGCAATGGAGGCAATGGCTCCAGCTGTGTACCGCCCCACGCCAGGCAGGAGCTGCTGCAGGGTCTCTGCTGTACGTGGCACGTGGCCGCCTAGCTCCTCTACCACCTGATTGTGAGGACCGGGGAGGCTCTAGGTTATGAAACACCTGAGGCCCTGGGCCTCACCCCTTTACCTGTTACCCCCTGTCACTCCCTCACCTTCCGGGCTCCTTCCTGCAGCCGCCGGGCTCGAGAATAGTAGCCCAGGCCCGCCCAGAGCTGGTTGACCTCCTGTGGGTGAGAGCAGAGAGATCAGTGGTCAGTCCTCACTTGTCCCAACTCCCCCCACCCCAGGATGACTCTTACCTCCAAGGAAGCACTGGCCAGGTCCTGCAGCGTTGGCCACTTCTATAGTTCGAAGGCAAACAAAAAGGAGCAAGCTCAAAGTCAAGGGAAGTGGAGGAAACCTTCTTCACCCCTACCCCAAAGGCTGGGCTCTCTCTGGGGTCTGGCTCATGACCCTCCCCTTCTTTCCCTGGAGTTACCTGCATCCATCGGGTATAATAGTCGATCACCGTGGCAACCTGGGTCTGCTGCAGCATGACCTCTGAGACCCACACTGGGGGAGAGGGGTTGGCATGAGGGCGTGGCCAACCTGCCCTGTTCCCAGCACACAGCCCCTAGACCCCAGACCAGTAGGCATCCAGGCAAAGCAGCCCAGGTCCCAAGACATGCACTCACCAGCATATGCCCGCCTGTCCAGGTCCACCTCCCCCTCTGCCTGCCAAAGCAGTCCCAGGGAAGGAGTCAGTATGGAGACCGCTGGGCATCCACCTTCCACCCTGCTCTCCCTGTCCCTCGCCTGCTTACCCGCCTTCTCCAGGGTAGGTCCCGCTTCTCTCGGTCGTACCAGCTCAGTAGCTTCTCCCGAAAGACTGTGACCTCAGCTGTGTCTCTGAAGAGATGGTACGGGGAGAAGGCCTGCAACACCACGTCCTTCTGCCGCCTGGCCAAGTCTGCTGGGACCACAGGAAACTCAGGTATCATCCCTGCCTAGGCCGTGCACCAGGTACCCAGGGCACTGCAGCCCGGATGCTCCCACTTAGGGTGTCCCCTACCCCCAACCCCTTGCTTAAGCTTTGGATCTGAAATCAGATCAGAATTCTCTAGCTGTATGTAACCTGAGCCAGATTGCCAGCCTTAATTTTCCCAGGGTGGTACCACCACCTTCTTTGACTCTGGGTCACAATGAACACCCAACAGTTTCAGCCAAGCATAATGTATACATGTGCAGGGCTTTCCCATTTACAAGACATTTTCGGGCTCATAAGCTCAACTGATCCCATGAAAGCCACAAGAGGAAGGAAATGCACAGACAACCACTCCATTTCACTGGTAAGAAAGCAGCCGTTCAGGGCAATCATCCCAAAGTGACATAGCAAAGTCAGAAGAGACCTTAATTAGTCCCGTAAGGTCCTGACACATAACTGTGCTCCTTTCCCAGCCCGAATCTCCCTCCTTTTCATGGCCAATGAATCCAGCACCTTTGTCTTTGACTAGGACTGAGCTCCTCACCATTTGGGGTAGAAGGCTTGACCCGACTGCTGCTAAGGACACACTTCTTTTTTCCCTCCTGGTGGGATGCCTGTTTCCTGTGATGACTCCTCACAGCTGTTCGTGGCTTCTTCATGATGGCCTAGAAGAGAAAGGCCCAAAGTGGTCAGTCACAACGAGGCTGAATCTTGGGGCCCCACAATGGGTATAACAGCCACCTCCCTCTCTGCAACCCTCATGATAGAGTGTCTAGCTTTCCTCACTCTCCAGATGCTCATGGGTTTGCTCTTGGCAGGCTGTGGCACTGAGGGATGACCAGCAGGGCTGAGTTTCTGCAAGTGACTTCAGAGAGACCAACATAAGCGAAATCTTGGAGACATGCAAAAGAGACCAGGGCTGGGCTGGGCAGGATACACCTGTGTATCCCGGATGCTCACTGTGACTCTATGTGTGGACAGGGGCTCAGGAGGTGTGTCTAGAAGCACGCAGCGGGCAGAAGTTTATCTGGTAGAGATGCAGCACAAGAAACAGCCTTGAGCCATCATGTAGTCCAAACCTCCTTTCTACAGAAAGGAGAAACCAAGGATCAGAGATGGGAAAAGATTGGCCTGAGAACAGATGGCAAGTTGGGGTGGTGGCAGTGGTGGTGGGAGCAGATGTGCTATTTTTATTCCTAATCTTTTCTTAATGTAGTAAACCAAAGCTGGCTGCCCACTGGTAATGAGAAATGTATCTGGTTGATCTTCATTGCTCCCTTACTGTTCTTTTGGTTAGTAAGGGCTTACCGTGTGCCAGACCCAATGCTAAGTTAAGCGATTTCCCCCTCCATCTCCAGACAACGTCATTAGGTATATGCTTGTATCATCTCCACTGCAGTTATGAGGAAACTGAGGCTTCTGGAGATGAACCAACCTGTGCACCCAAACCCAGAAGGTCTGCCTCCCGAGACTGCACTCCTGTGCTGTGCTCCACCAGTCCCCGCTGAGCCCCTGCTTCAGACTCTTTTTTTTTTTTTTTAAGATTTTATTTATTTATTTGACAGACAGAGATCACAAGCAGGCAGAGAGGCAGGCAGAGAGAGAGAGAGAGAGAGAGATAAGCAGGCCTCCTGCGGAGCAGGGAGCCTGATGCGGGGCTCAATCCCAGGACCCTGAGATCATGACCCGAGCCGAAGGCAGCGGCCCAAACCACTGAGCCACCCAGGCGCCCCCCTGCTTCAGACTCTTAAAACCTCGCTTCATCACCTCATTTTCATCAAGAGCTTCCTTCTTCCTTCAGAGAAAACTGAATGCACAAGCTTCCTGTCCTCTGCACTTACCTGCATTCTCCCGCTCCCTCTCCTCCGGATAGGAAATAGTGGTCTCTCCCAAACATGCTGAGCTCAAGGTCCTGCTCCTTTATCCCTTTTACAAAACCCACTCTCCTTCCTTTCCGAGCCAACCTATGGTCACCAAACTCATTAACTCCATAATTCATCCTACAATCTATTTTCCAAGGAGTAAAGCCGTCTTTTAAGACACGATCGTCTCATTTTCTTACTTAAAACCTTCAATGGCTTCCTACTAATTCACTGAGTAAATATTTATGTAGTGCCTATGTGCTAAGCAGTTTTAAGTACTTGGAAACTTCAGTAAATAAAACACCAAAGGTTCCTGTCGTTATGGAGCTTATATTCTAATGCGGGGAGGGGGGAACAATAATAATTAAACTATATAGGATGTTAACTGATAAATACTAACACAAAGAGAAGATGTAGAGTAGGCAAAGGGGATAAGGAGTGGTGATGGTGGAATGTTGCGATTTTATTTTTTTTTAAAGATTTAATTTATATATTTATTTGACAGAGAGAGTGAGAAAGCACAAGCAAGGGGAGCAGCAAGAGGGAGAGGGAGAAGCAGGCTTCCCACTGAGCAGAGAGCCTGGTGTGATTGGGGAGGTGGGGTATCAATCCCAGAACCCTGGGATCATGATGTCGGCCAAAGGCACACGTTTTAAGACTGAGCCATCCAGGTGCCCCCTGGAATGTTGCAATTTTAAAGCACATGGTCAAGGTGGGACTTATTAAAGTGATATTTGACCAGTGATTTCAGGCAACTGAAGGAATTCGCCAAAGGCATCCTACAAAGGAGCTAGTGCAATGGCCCTAAGGAAGATGTCTGGTGTGTTTGTAGAATACTAAGGAAGCCAGTGTGGTTAGAATGGACCCAGGAAGGATAAGCAGTAGAGGAGGTCAAAGAAGTAAAGAAGGTAGGGGGCACAGGATCTCTAAGTACCTTGTAAGCAATGAGGACTTTGGCTCTCATACCCATTGCTCTGAGAACCCAATCCTCTTAACATAGGCTCCAAAGATCCCCACCTGCCTCATCCCCTCACTCACTATGCTCCAGCCATATTTGCCTTAATAGTTGCTTCAATCCCCCACATATCTGTCCACCTTGACATCTCACCCAATCCTTTTTCTCTCTTTGGACAGCTCTTACCCTGTTCTTCACCTAACAGTTCCTTACTCTTTCAGGTCTTTCCCCCTCCCCACTTTTTTATGAGACTGACGCGCTGCCTACTGCGCTAAGAAGGCACTTCCCTCCCCACTTTTTAAAAGATTTTATTTAATTATTTGACAGAGAGAGAGAACAAAGCAGGAGGAGCAGCAGAGGAAAAAAGCAGGCTCCCCACTGAGCGGGGAGCCCGATACGGGGCTCCATCCCAGGACCCTGGCTGGGATCGTCACCTGAGCCAAAGGCAGATGCTTAACTGACTGAGCCACCCAGTCACCCCATTCTTTCAGGTCTTGACTTAAATGTCCAAATCAGCCCCCTTCCCCTAGTCTCACAATCTTATATAATTCTTCATTTTTTCCCTCTTATACTAATTGTAATTTTTTTTTTTTAAGATTTGATTTATTTATTTGTCAGAGATAGTGAGCACAGGCAGACAGAGTGGCAGGCAGAGGCAGAGGGAGAAGCAGGCTCCCTGCTAAGCAAAGAGCCCGATGCGGGACTCGATCCCAGGACGCTGGGATCATGACCTGAGCAGAAGGTAGCTGCTTAACCAACTGAGCCACCCAGGCGTCCCTACTAATTGTAATTTCACATTTATTTATGTTTCATTGATCAGTACCCGCTTACCTGACTTGACTACAAAACTCTATGAGCAAAGACCGAGTCTCTTTTGTTGACTATTGAGTTCCCAGTGCTGAGCACAGTGCCAGGTAAGTTGTATACAACAAGCACTGTTGAGTTAATTAACCGGATGAAATATAGTAAGAGATTTCTTTCTTTAGAATGGGAGAAATCCAGTGCTCGCTTCGGCAGCACGTATACTAAAATGGGAGAAATCCAAACGATATTAACTAATGATGAAAAAGACTCAGTGGAGAAAGGTTGAAGATGAACTAGAAACAGTAAATAAAGAAAGGGCTGAGACTCCTTGATGGGAACCAGAGCCCGGGAGATAGAACTGGCCTCTGGTAAGGGCTCACGGTATCAGGATTCAAGTGCAATCACCCTGGAGGTCAACTGTACCTCCTGTCCGGATTATTGCAAAGGCTTCCCTGCCAGTCGGTGGCTCTAACCCCTCTGGCAGCCTCGTCTCGAGTCCCCCTACCCGCCTTTTCACTTCTGGAAGTGAGGTCTCCATTCTGTTTGTGAATTTACCTATTACCATTAGATCCTTTCTCCCTACACTGCCCTGTCTGAGCCTAACTCCTGGGCGCGCTTCAGGCTGGCCCGGGCAGCCTCCCAGCCGCTGGGGACTGCCATCCCCACCCCGGGGCCGCGTGGATGAAGACCTCATAAAGCCGCCGCCGGCGTTCCCGCCCGGAGTACACAGAGAACGCATTACCTCCCGTTCAGTCTCCCGCGCCCGGCTTCCGACGTGCTCCGGGGGCGTGGCTCCGACCGCACGGCGCCAGCCCATAGGTCCCCGCGCGCGCCGGGCCGCCCCCATCCGTGCCAGACCCGGGAGGTGTGAACGGAAGTCCGACCCGTCGGCGACACGGAGGGCGAGGCCCCGCCCCGTCCCCCACCGCCAGAGCCGCGCGGAGAGCAGGCAGGCGGAAGCTCCGCGTACCCACCAACTACTCAGGCGAGGGCGCGCGGTGTCATGGCCGCCGACAGTGGCGATGGCGCAGCCTCAGCCCCAGCGGCCCCTGACGGTGAGTGGCTTCCGGGGGCTTCCCGCTTTAAAACCCTATGCGCACCGGAGAGGGGAAGGCCTCGGGCTCTCGGCTGTAGAAACTAACGTTTAGAGGACCAGCTCTTCCTTCTGAGCCAGCCACGAGGAGACTACAAATCCCGGCGGGCAGCGCGGTTCGGGCTGCGAGAGCCTGGCGCGTTGAGAGCAGTCGGGGCGGGTAGGGGCGTGTCGGGAGGTGTAGTCTAGAGTCCTGGTTCTGTTGCGTGGCGCGGCTCCGAAGGAAGTGGAATGTATTGGGAGCTTGGCTTTGAGAAATTATTTATGAGGCTCTGGAGGGTACTAGTTACCGTTGCTTGTGGCTCCTGGGACCCCGTGGGAACAGTACTATGGAGCTTTGGGAGGCATTAAAGGAGTCGCATTCCTCAAGCCCTGAGAAGGATTTCCTGCGGGATGTGGGAAGAAGGAACCTCACAGATCGTTTATCCAGCGTTCCACTTCTAAAGATTGTGGTGCTGTGGGGAGAAGCAGTTTTCCCAAAGTCTGACGTAAACCACTGAAGACGCCGGCCTTTTCCCCCCAAATTCAGAGCACTGCTCACCCCTAGGCCTGTGTGTAGAGCACATGTGATACAAAGGCTTGGAGGACAGAGATGCTATTTCTTGCCCTAATGGAAACTGCCCCCCAACGTTCCACCCCGAGCCATGGCCTACACCTTGGTACCTGTTGCTCCGGGCCCCTGCCCCAGCATTACCATCCACGCTCTCTCCTTAGCCTCAGGCGGTGTCAGCAAAAGCACAAAATCTGAGGAGAAGCTAGCAGTCCAGGTGCCCGTGGTGGATGTGCAGAGTGACAACTTCAAGGAGATGTGGCCATCCCTCCTGCTGGCCATAAAGACCGCAAGCTTCGTGGCTGTGGACACGGTAAGGGCAGGGGAATGGGGAGGGCAGGTAGCTGTGCAAGGGCTGGTGCTGGGAACCTGACACAAGACTCTCCCTTTACACACTCCCAGGAACTGAGTGGGCTTGGGGACAGGAAGAGTTTGCTGAACCAGTAAGTATAAGCCCTGATCTTAGTGCCAGCCTTGGCAGGAGGGGCAGACTTCATCCCTGGAGTAGAAGTCACAGTCCTGGGTGGTTTGAGGGCTAAATTCCAGCTACAGCCACCCCCTAAACCCAACCCCAAGGTGCATCGAGGAACGTTACAAGTCCGTGTGTCATGCAGCCAGGACCCGTTCTGTTCTCTCCCTGGGCCTTGCCTGCTTCAAGCAGCAGCCAGACAAGGTATGGACTGATCTTCCCATCCCTGCTCTGTGGCCGCGGGGAAGAGGGTTGAGATCCCGGAGAACATCAGGTGTTCGGTATTTCTATCCCAAATCCTAATGTAGCAGATCCTTTCTCTCTCAGGGTGAACACTCCTACCTGGCTCAGGTGTTCAATCTGACCCTGCTGTGCATGGAAGAGTATGTGATAGAGCCAAAGTCTGTGCAGTTCTTGGTACAGCATGGCTTCAACTTCAACCGACAGTATGCTCAGGGTATCCCGTACCACAAAGGCAATGACAAGGTAGGTCTCCAACCTTGGCACTGCCCCTTCTGTGATTTCATTTCTTCCTAACTGGTCTGGGTACAGGGAGAGGATCTGCTTCTTAGGGAGTATGGGAAATCACTAGGGATAAGGCTAGGGAAACAAGCCTGATCCACAATAGACTAGCGTAGGGAGCGAGAACTTTCCAGATAGGGGGCCAGGGATAAATGTTGTGCAAAAGAGGCTCCCTACAGGACTGTCCTTCCCTATGATCCCTTTCTTTCCACCTAGGGCGATGAGAGTCAGAGCCAGTCAGTGAGGACACTGTTCCTGGAGCTAATCCGGGCCCGCCGGCCCCTGGTGCTACACAACGGTCTCATAGACTTGGTGTTCCTGTACCAGAACTTCTATGCACACCTGCCCGAGAGCTTGGGAACCTTCACTGCTGACCTGTGTGAAATGTTTCCAGCTGGCATTTATGACACCAAATATGCTGCTGAGTTTCATGCGCGCTTTGTGGCCTCCTACCTAGAATATGTTTTCCGGAAATGGTGAGGAACTGGTTCAGGTTTAGGGGTGGGGCCTGGTATAAGCCTGACTATTTCATTCATTTAAGGTATTTATTGAGTGTCTGCCATGTGCCAGGCACAGTATTTGGTGCTGAGTATTCAGCAGTAAGCAAAACTGACAAAAACCCTATCCTCTTGGAGTTTATATGCTAGTGGGCCAATACCTTCTTATGCTGTTTCAGTGAACGGGAAAATGGGAAGCAGCAGGCAGCTGGCAGCCCACACCTGACCCTGGAGTTCTGCAACTATCCTTCCAGCATGAGGGCCCATATCGACTACCGCTGCTGCATGCCCCCTGCAACCCATCGCCCTCATTCCACCAGCATCTGTGACAACTTTTCGGTGAGAGCACCCACCCATTTCTTGGGGGAGGGGAGGTTCTGATGCCTGGAACGCCTCTCTAAGCCTTTTCCTACTTCTAGGCCTATGGTTGGTGCCCCCTGGGACCACAGTGTCCTCGGTCTCATGATATTGATCTTATCATTGACACCGATGAGGCTGTGGTGGAGGACAAGCGGCGACGGCGGCGACGTAGGGAGAAACGGCGGAGGGCTTTGTTGGGCCTGCCTGGGAAACAGACCTCTGAGGAAACTGAGGATTGTCCTCCGGTGAAGCAGGTCTGTGGCGATGGCCTCAAGGCTGAAGAAATGGAGCAAGAGGTAGCTGAGGATGAGACTAGGACCCAGCCTGGCTTGGAGCAAGGTCACAAAAATGACTTGGAGCTGGACCTTAAAACAGCAGGGCCAGAAACAGCTGATACAGCTGCCCCAGAAGTGCCAGGGAGTCAAGCCGGTCCTCACCCAGTGCCTGGGGATGGACTGCATCGGGCTGGTTTTGATGCCTTTATGACAGGTTACGTGATGGCCTATGTGGCAGTGAGCCAAGGACCCCAGCTCTGTAGCTCTGGACCCTGGCTACCTGAATGCCAAAACAAGGTATACCTGAGTGGCAAAGCTGTACCCCTTACAGTGGCCAAGAGCCAGTTCTCCCGATCCTCCAAAGCCCACAACCAGAAGATGAAGCTGGCTTGGGGCAGCAGCTGACCCAACTTTCACCTAGCACTCAAGGCCCAGGAAGAGAACTGAGAGTGGAACAGAGGTGTCTGGGTTCCTCTAACCTGTAAATGTTCTACTCCCACCTTCTACAGAGCTGGGGGTTTGGGGCTGGTCCTGGACTGGACCACCACCTTTACTCCAGAGGGTAAGGAACAAGGGTACAAGTAAAGAGGCTGACAGCACCTGTAACACAGACTTTATTTTTAAATCTGAAAGTGTCTTGGGAAAAAGTATTACCAAAAAATCAACAGAAACAAGTTATGAAAATATTTGACCAGCTTCATCTTTGGTTATTTCTTATTGCAGCTCTGTAAGGACAGACTGTTCCTGTGGCTCCAGCCAGAGCAGGAAGGGAAGAAAATCCGCCTGTGCATAAGCCATTTAACCACCTGGGTGTATCACATGTTGACAAATACATAGAGCAGGCCCTGAGGCCTACAAAACCGGCCCCACTCCCAACCACAAGGTTGAAAGTTTCTGGGGCAGAACATTAAGATTCCTTCATAAATATGAAAATAGATTAATCAACTGGAAAAGATCTTTGAATAGGTTAGCTAAGAGCCATGACCACCACGCTGCCTCACCCTCCCCTTGCATAGAAATGTAGTGATGTGGTCTGACCATGCAGTAAGTGCAAACAGCAATTATTCAAGTGTCTTAGACGTCCTGGCAAGAAGCTCCCCGTTCTTCAAGTCTGAGAAATAGCCATGCCTTTTATGGCTTCCTGGTTAGCTCCAGGTTCCATCCAGTAGCTTATATGACAGACCTGGGGTGGGAGAAGAACCTGGGGTATTAGCTGCCTGCCAGCTCAAACCAGAACTAAGAGTCCTCTGGTCCTGTCTGGGGAAGTGCAGTGGGAGTTGGGTGGGAGCCAGAGCTCCTTGCTGGATTTCAGAAGCTTTGTATCAGCTGTTGGCCCTGCCTGGGAAGGCCTTTCACTGTTGCCTCCCCTCTCATACACAGCCATTGGGCACTTGGAGCCCCCAGATTGAGCCTGGCCTGGCCTGCTTGCTCTGTAGGCTGCAGGGAAGAGTTGAGGCTGTGCACCAAGGGGGCCCTGTGGCTTCAAATGAAGGTCCACCCCCAAGGTGAGCTGGGGACTATCCCCTCTCACCCATCCTGTTTTCCCTGGGTTTTCAGGCCTATGCCTGAGACAGAGAAGGGGACTGGAGCCAAGCCTCTTGGCCTTTCTTCTTCTACCTCCATTTCCTCAGAAGCACCTGCAAGGCATGAACTGGCCCCCTGGGGCCTGGGCCCCAAACCATTTTCCTCCTGGGGACTGGAGCAGTCCATGGCTTCGTGGGCTGGAGCAGCTTGGAGGGCAGAGGCTCGGAATGGCGGGATCTCTCTCACTCTGTACTTGAGACTACTGAGGCGTGGTGGGGGCCCATCAGATAGTGATTCTTCTCGGCCAAAAAATGGACAGGACTCTCGATGCAAGAACTCTGGTGAACCAGGCAAAGAACGCCACCGGCGAGCAGGCGGGGCCGGGGGGTCCTGCCAGTCAGCCGCAGGCAGAGTTCCGGGCCCTGGTGCATCCAGGTCAAATACCAGGGAGATAACAGATTTGCTGGGCAGGTCAAAGAACTTGACCTTGCCACCCTTGAGGTCCTGGCGTGCACTGAAAGGGTTGATTTTGGGGATGCGGGCAGCACCATCTCGTGGCTGGTAGTATGGGTCCAAGACATTTACTGTACGTGGGGGCTTACGGGAGAAAATGTCTGATTGGCTTCGAGACAACCAGATAGTACGTCTTGGGCGTGGGGACTTGGGAGGGATCTTGTCATCCAGTGTGCTCAGTCGCTTCACCCCAGGTCCTTTTTCCAAGAGTCCTGAAAAACAATGAGTCAAAACAGGCTTACTCACATTAGTCATAACAAACAGAAGTGGCACCTTGTGCCACAAAGCATTTAACCAATGAGAAAACTCAAGAGAGGCCATATGCCGAGTCATATTTCTTAGAGTCCAGTACTTTTTCCATCATCCCCTGTCCCTCTGCCTTTTTTCTGGATGTGAGATCCTATAATCAGCCCTAGAGAAGAAGGCCCCAAATCCTAATTTCTTCCCTTGGAGTCACGTGGAACACTGGTCTAATCTCTTACCCTTGGCTGTGGACTGCAGCTTCCTGTCTGTCTCCAGCTCTTCTTCCTGTAGATGGCTCAGAATTTCCTCCAGGGTCTTCCCAATCTCCACGAAGGATGGGCGCAGTTTGGGGTCCATCTGTAGTCATCCACACCAACCATTAGCCCTGTCCTCCTATCTTCCACCCCAAGGATGGCATTTGAGTCTGTTTCTGGCATCTTCTAAGATTCAGATATGCAGCTAAGAGATCTTTCCTAAAGGTCCCAGACCATGAGGGTGATTCTCAGAGCTAAGGTTAGGGAAGATGCTGTTGTCTTACACCCACTCCTATCAGCACCCTTTCAGTGTGTGTCTTATCCCCTTGATGGGCACAGAACCATCCAAAAGGGTATGCTTACATTGGTTTGTTCTGTTTTTGCTAACATGTTTCTGGGAGTTACCTGGATAAAGCCCAGCTACCCCTTGGTCATGACAGGTAGGTCCAGACCCCAGAGCTGTATAAAATGAAGGCTATCAAAAGCCCTTCCCATGGGCCTTAAGGCCAGCTGGACCCAAAGTCCAACTGAAACCTGACTACTGAGTTCTATTGATATCCAGGGCAAGAGACAGTGAGTCTACCCTGCAGGCTGAGGACTGTATAACACAGCAATTTTCCTCCTCTTGGTCCACGGTTCTGGACGCGGCATGGAGGAGGGGCCATGGGCACTGCTATTCATCAATGAAAAGGAGGCTCCTCATGAAGCTAATTAGCAGCCTGTCCTAACTAGATGAAAGGGGTTCAGCCAGCTCCTGACCAAAGCTGGGGGGAGGGGAGGGAGATACTCACATTACAGCAGTTGAAGGTCAGCTGCAGAAAGTCTGGGGGACAGTCTCCCACCATATGCTGGAAAGCATCATAGTCTAGCCCAAAGTTCTGTGGATAGGTATGGTAAGGAGGGGACACGGAAGACCGGTCATTAATCTCTCCACCCATCCTGGCCTGCTTAGGAGAGGCTGAGAATTGCCCCAAAGTAACAACACAGTTCCAGCAACTCCATCCACCCTGGGAACAACAGTTCCAGAGCTTCAAAACCAGCCCCATCCCACTGGCACTGTGCCCTATGCCTGCAGTTCACCTCTGTGCGGGGAAGACAGTCCGGATCAGCCTGGATGCGGGCGATGATCTCACAGAGGATGATACCATAAGAGAACACATCTGCCTGGTGGGTAATGAGACCTCAATGAGTTTCCTTCTCAGTGGAGAGAGAGGTGGGGTTTCTGCCCCTCAGGTCCACCAGCATAGGCTTGCACCCTACTGTCTGCATTTCATTCAGTTCATTTACCGGGCAGCTGCCGAGTACCAGCCCTGGTCTTAGCAGGATTTAGCTCCCCACCCGGAACATACAGGTTGATCCTGGATACTTTCTGCTAAGAGTGGATTCTAAGGAGTACCAGGCCCCGGGATCCCCAGACTCACCTTTTCATTATAGGGCTCATCTCGGAGAACCTCAGGTGCCATCCAGAATGGTGAGCCCACCACAGCCAGCTTTTCACTTCCCCTGCTGTGGGGTGGAGGTGGAGGGGAGATTATATGGAAAATGAGCTTGCCACTGGCTGGTGCAATGGGATACCTGACCACTGGGAACTCCTCTCCCTGAAGGGGAGACGTCTTAGAAGGCACTAAAACTGACCACATTTAGGAAGCTAGGACTGAGCTGTGACCAAGTTCTGGCCTCTGGAGAAGAAGCTGGAGCTTTGCTTTTGCTTCGGTCCCTTCTGTGACCCCAGTACCAATTAGGACTACCCACCTGACATCAGGAATCTTCTCAGCCAGGCCAAAGTCAGCTACCACTGCAGAGTAACCATTCTCATCCCTCTTTATCAGGCAGTTCTAGGGTTCCCAAAGAAGAAGACAATGTGGCTCAGAAGGGGGACCACCCAGCCATAAGGTTACCACCACCCCTCCCTGCCACAGGGCACCCTGGCTCTCCTCCTTGGTGAAACAACACTCTTAGCTGACCCCAGTGGTCAGACTTGGGGGCTCTGTCACCCATGGGAGATGGCTCAGGCCTGGATCTTGGGTTCTTGCCCTAAGATTCATATGCTTCCAACAAATATTTATCTTTGCTTTCTATATACTAAGCCTCAGTGAACAAACATCTTTGTCCTCTTGGAGCTTACAATCTAGTAGAGGAAGACAGACTATCAGGCCCCTGGCCTTCCATTCTCTTTTCCTCAGAATGCAGAGCCAAACACTAGCCTGACCTTGCCAAGTAATGTAAGCGTAAAACAAACATTCAGGCCTGCACTATCTTTTACTGCCCACAGGATCACAACCAGCTTCCTCTCAGTCTATGACCTGACTCTAACCAACTGACCTACCCCCTCCCCATGCTGTTCCTATGTTCACATCTCCATCCAAACTTGTCACAGACAACCTGTACTCCTAAAGCCTGAATAGCTCCTTCAAGCTTTTTGTTGTTGCTTATACAGTTCCCTTCCATTTGGAATGTTCTCCCAACTCTCCTTTCCATGTATTTTTATGTATTTTAAAATACATAAAAGTGACCTTTCCACCCTGTCATTACCACACTCTCTTCTCAACTCCTTTAACTCCTCCTCTCTGCCAGTCTAGCAGAGAACAGGTTCTAGTTCAGGCCTTGCCTTCTCACAGCACTCAACTGGTGACAGAGGCTCAGGATGTGTTCACTGAACAAGAGAAAGGATGAACCCAGATGACTTGTAAATAAACACAAATCAGCAACCAGCTCTCCCCAAACAGCTGCATTCAAAATAGCCCTACACACCCACTCAGGAGGCACCTCCCTCCACCCCCTTTCTCCAGAGGCAGGAGAGAGTAGGGATCCTGGGCTCAGGGACATCTCTGGGGCCAGCAAGGCCCTATCTGACCCAAACCTGCCCTCCCTCCCTCCTCACTGGGCTTGGCATGCAGTTGCTGAGGCAGAGCCACATCACCTCCTGCTTCCTCCACCGCAGGTACGAATGACTCCCTTTCATTGGCCTCAATGTGATCATACTATTCTCTCCCTGAGCTGGAAGGAGCCTCTGATTTCATCATCTCCTACCCTGGGTCCCAGATGGACATGCACCATACCTGGCTTCCAACCAGGACCATCCTTGTGCTTGCCATGGCTTTGGCCCTCCCATCAAGTCATGCTGCCTCAGCACCCCTGAGCCCCCCAACTATCACTGTGAGAGGATGGGCCTGGGCCAGCTATTGCCTATTGAAAAGCCAAAGCCCAGGCTACAAGACACAGGCTTGTGAGGCAGTATCAGCTCAGATCGGTCACGTTATTTTCCCTGCTCCTCCCTTTTCACCAACAACTCAGGCTCCTGTCTCCGAGGCTCAGTCTAAAGTCCTACTTACTATTTGCTTTATAGCCCTCAGAAACAGCCCCATAAATTCAGCCTGGGAGCAGCATGTAAGGGAAAAAGAATATGGCCACAGTACACTGTCCTTGTCAAAGCTGTGCAGTTTCTGCCCCAGCTTCACATTCATGGACATCTACTGTCCTCACTGCAAACCACCCACGTAGGGGTAAGTGACTTCACAGTAGTTTCTGTGAACAGCTGAGAAATGGCTAAGGCAGGGATGATTGGGGCCTCACAATATGGGACAAAGCTACCCAGTTTGCCCCTCATCTAGAGGGTGACTCCTGCACCTTGTACAGCTTCTCACAGCCAATAGCTGGCACGGGAGCCAAAGACAAAGATGGGATACTGCAAACCAAAAGAGCCAGACTTTTGGAGCCTATATCTGAGGTGATAAGGAAAATGTGGAGCAACCCTGCTGGATTAGCCCCTGTGGGATTTATCAGAAACTCCCAGCCTGCTCTTAAGACCCTGCCCTTAATGGGGTCTAGGCTAGTGAGGTATGGCTGGCCACACTTGCTGTTTTCACTTCCTTATCTCCCACTCATTCCTCATCGGTTTCTGCTGTGTGTTCCCCCAGAGGATACAATGACTTCTATGGCATTAATTTCAATAGACAAAATTAATTCTTATATACTTGATCTTTCTGCTGCTGACATTGCTGATTACTTCTTTCAACACTTTTTTATGTGATTCAGGAATCATATTAACACTGGGCATGCAGGGGTACCTGGGTAGCTCAATCAGTTAAGCATCTTGCCTTCAGTTTGGGTCATGATCCCAGGGTCCTGGGATGGAGTCCCACATCGGGCTCCCTGCTTCTCCCTCTCCCTCTGCTGCTCCCCCTGCGTGTGCGCTCTCTGCCTCTGTCTCTATGACAAATAAATAAACTCTTTAAAAATAATAATAATAATAATAATAATAATAAATGTGTTCCAAATCAGTCCTTCCTTCTTCATTCCCACTACCCTTGCATTAGGTCCTCCTCATTCCTCCCCTGAATGTTGCAACACTCCTGTAACTGGTCTCCCTGGCCTGGTCCAGGCTTGATCTCTATTATTCACCTTCCTCATTCCTGCCAGCATGACCTTAGTAAAATGTAAATCTGTGTTACTCCCCTATTTAAAAGCCATCAATGACATATTGTATGATTCCATTGATATGAAATGTCTGGAATAAGCAAATCCATAGAAAGTGAAAATGGATCAGTGGTTGCCCAGGGCTGAAGAGAGAAGGGACTAGAGTGTGGGGCTTTCATTCTGGAATGAAGAAAAGTTCTGAAATTAGATAGTGGTGGTGGCTGAATATACTAAAAGCCACTGAAATACATACTTTGAAAGGGTAAGTTGTGTTTTATGTGAAGTATATCTCAAAAAAGCTGAGTCGCTTTCTCCATTTCCCATCTAGAAGATTAAATAAGCCACACAGTATATGATCAGAGTCCTCTCTTTTCAACTCTTATTCCCTACCACTCCTCCCTCCCAGTCTGCACATCATAGAGTTCATGCCACTATGCCTTTGTTTGTGCAATTCCCTGTGTCTGC
Source organism: Mustela nivalis (assembly GCF_964662115.1). Taxonomy (NCBI): domain Eukaryota; kingdom Metazoa; phylum Chordata; class Mammalia; order Carnivora; family Mustelidae; genus Mustela; species Mustela nivalis. The sequence continues at coordinate 33,616,766 of NC_139029.1, forward strand.
TCTGGTCTAGAATATGACCTCCAGCATGTGTATTGATAATAATTAAACTAGTAAGTATAATTCAGTTTTCCAGATTCAGTTCAGCCCCCATCTCCTCTGAGAAGCCTGCTCTGTACCCTCAGGTTGGGTTAAATACCCTTTTTTCAAAGCATCCTATGCATCGCCCTCTCTGTAACATTCCCATCTACCATGTTATAAAGTCTGTATAGTCCCTTCCCATGGCTAGAGACTATAAGCTTCAGGAAAGCAGTGATGTCTTAAGAAAGAGATGGCCCAGAGAATACTTCCTAGCCCCTTGGGTAAGGGAAAGATTGCCTACTTCTGTCTATATGGCACCCTAAGATATGAAAACATTTTTCACAAACACAGTCAAAATGACATTGTCAGGTGAGCAGATCTAAGATTTTTACATTTAAGATGAGAAAAATAAGCTTACAACTGTAAGTGGTAAAGACCCAGGTCTCCTAAGGGTTCTCACATGACACTGCCCTCCCCAGAAAGAGGCTGAAAAGCTTTCCCCTTTTATAATGAAGCAATGTAGGCTTCAGCAAGGTCATGGCAGGAGCAATGTAGTCTTAAGAGAGCAGCAGGGGCCAGGGGCCGTGGAGAAGGCAGCACTATGTGCAATATCGTAAAACCCCTTCATTTGGGACTCCAGCCACTATCTCAAACGTCCAAAGGCATCTAGTACAATGCTTGCATTTCTCACCCAACTTGGACATGGCCCCATTATAAGTAGGTGGCTACAGAATACAAATATGAAGCTCAGACCACTGTGGGGCTCTGAAGAAGCCAGACCAGTTTTCAGGCTGTGTGGAATATAAGGTCCACTACATATAGAACAAAGAATGCTTTATTCAAAAGTGTCTTTGGGGCGCCCTGGGTGGCTCAGTTGGTTAAGTGTCCAACTTGATTTCAGGGTCATAATCTCAGGGTTCTGAGACTGAACCCTACGTTAGGCACCATGCTGGGCATGAAGCCTGCTTAAGATTCTCTCTCCCCAAACCATAAAAGACTCTTAATCTCAGGAAACTAACTGAGGGTTGTTGGGGGTCTAGGGATAGGGTGGCTGGGTGATGCACACTGGGGAGTATATGTGCTATGGTGAGTGCTATGAATTGTGTAAGACTGATGAATCACAGACCTGTACCCCTGAAACAAATAATACATTATATGTTAATTAAAAAAAATAAAAAGATTCCCTCTCCCTTGGCCCTCCCTACTTGCTCTGTGTGTGTGGGGGTGTATCCTTGCCTAGAGTAAGCTGCAGACATAAGGGAGGCTCAGACAGACTTCCCTGAGGGGAAAGGTTTCTGATTTTCAGGCTCAAAAAGGAGCGTAGGCCCTACAGCTGCCTGGCTTCTGTTCCTCTGTGTCCGGTCCCCTATTAGAATTCATCACACTAGAACTGAGAGACTCTATGTTTGCCTCTTCAGTGACGGAATGATCCCATTCATCTCTGTGTCTCAAACCTAGCACAGACACACAGAAATGGCTTAGCAAATGTTTATTTGAAAGTTTGGGCAGATAATTGAACAACTGGGCTTCTTTTCATATGTGTCAAAGGCATACACTAATCATACATTCAGCTCTCCACTGTGGGGACTGAGCTGACAAGAAACTCAAAGGGGTCTTATGACTTATGAGCCAAAACCAAGAGTCAGACGCCCAACCGACTGAGCCACCCAAGCCGTTCCTACACTTGCCACCTTAATGCTGCTTCAGTAACAGGGCAGCTGACTACAAAAGGCCCTGCCACACCCAGGGGCCCCACATCCACCTCCCTAAAGCTCTTTTCTCTGCAGTAGTTTATAAGCCAATCGCCAAGATCCCTTAGGGGCAGTACTGCTGTTTGGAACAGAAGAACAGCTGTCCTGTGAGGTAACCAAGGACTTATTGTTCTAGGCCTTACTGGCTCTGAGAGTACAGCTTGCTTGTGTCCCCTTTGCAAACTTCATCTTATAACAAGCTCCCTCACCCCTCCTTCATGACAGAAGGGGTACAGGAGTCTGGTATGCATGTCTATATGTGTGCATGTGTAGGTGTTGCAGGTGGAGAATGAAATGACAGCTATTCTTGGATATGTACAAAACTCCTCTATACCTCTCTAGAAGACTTTAAATCAGCTCTTGCACAGAAGTCCTGTTAGATGGCTTATAGTTCCCACAACAATGATCAAACAATACTATTTATATAAGCCTGGTTATGGTGGTGTCCTGGGCCACTTGGCCCTGAAGTGCCTGCCTTGTAGCATGGCCAACTTCCTCTAAAAGCAACTATTTTCTAACCTAGTCACACAGCAATCTGGACAGCAAGAGACTAGCTGATGCCAAAGAAGAACTGGCAGAAGGGCAGAAACTCAATCACACAGATAGAAAATGGGTCACTACATTATAGCCCTCAAAACCTGCACTCAAATGACAAAAGCAGTGAACTCCTGCTCTCAGTTCAGAGCTACCTCCTGAAGGCTGTGAAAGAGAACTCTACGACGCAGGCTCCCAATTTGCAATGACTGCTGTCACTCCTATAGGAGAGGAATCTCTTAACCCTCCCATGTCACCTGCTCCTGCAACACTCATTCAGACTGGGTCAAGGATTAAGATTCTTAAGATATATATGTTGCCTGGCTCAACACTAAAAGGTACCTGCTGTAAGCCAACATTGGCTTTCTAAGGACTAGCTGTACAGAGTAGTAAGTTATATTCTCTGTGACTAAATGATAAATCTATATGAGATCATCATTTCAAAGCTCATTAGAGACTGGAAGACAGTGTCTCAAAGAGTTGTGCAAGGAAGGCCTTCATACCTTAGATGTGAGGTCCCGATGGAAAATGCCTTTGAAGTGAAGGTAGCTGAGGCCCACTGCTATGTCATAGGCCAGTTTCACCCGCACAGTCCAGGGCAAATGCAGGTTACTGTCTAGCAACTGCTCCAGGTTTCCAGAGTTGATATACTGCAAAACAAAAGGAAAAACCCAGCCACCATTTGTCAGGAGTGTTTAGGCTGGTGGTGAAACCATTAGAGAATAAACACCCAGAGAATAGAGATTCCATTTAAAAAAAAAAAAAATAGAGATTCCATGTTTTAATTTTTTTTAAGTTACTGAGGGTTTATTCGGTGCACAGGCAGTATGGTAGGTGCTGCACACAGAGGCCCTTTCCTTTGCGGAGATGACAATCTATTAAGTGGTACAAACAGTATCATGTGGTAAATGCTAAAACATAGCTTTGTACAGGTACAACAGCATTATGAGTGCAGAGGATAAAGTTACAAAGTCAATCTGGGCATGTCAGAGGAAGCTGCACAGAGGAAATAAGGAATCAAAAGGATGACCTGGGGGAACAGGAAAGAAAGACAATGCATACAGAGGGAGCAGTATATGCAAAGTTATAGATTAAGTGCCAGGTGCATTCAGGAAATAATTTACTCAATATGGCCAGAGTGCATGAAGAGTAGAAACAGGTGAGGCCAGTATACTTTGCTAAGATATATGGACTTTATCCCATCTATCAGACCAAAGTAAGTCCAAAATAAGAGCAAAATACTCATCTTTACTTTTCAAAGAAAAGATTTTTTTATTAAGCAATCGTATGATCGATGGGTTAGATAGATTATGGAAATGGGTAAATAGGCAATTATTGCGATAACCATGGTGAAAGAAGGGTGCATCAGTGAAGCCAACAGAGGAGACACTGGAACAGAGCAAGATTCAAGATATACTTATATGGCAGAATTGAAAACAAACAGACACATACAAAACTTGATGACAGTCTGGATTGGGGGGATGAGAGCAATGAAAATCTCTAGGTTGATCCTGGGCTCCTGGATGCCATTATTAATAGCCACAAAACAGACAAAAAGACAGGTTTTTAGAAGGAGCAGCAAGGTTAAAAATAGTGAGGTCGGCTAGGACATGTTGAGCTTAAGCGCTTGTGGGACAGCCAAGGTGGAGATGTCCTAAAAAGAGCTTAGACAAAGTTTGAGCTAGAGACCAACATTTAGGAGGCAGTAGCAATGAGCTGAAGTAGTCACTGACGCCTCAGGATGTATGAAGTTGTTCAGGGGTTAACATATAAGGTGAGAAATTCAAAGAATCCTAAGGAATAGTAACATTTAAAAGAGCAGGCAGAGGAAGAACCAAACAAGAATGTTAACATTGGGGGCGCCTGGGTGGCTCAGTGGGTTAAAGCCTCTGCTATTGGCTCGGGTCATGGTCCCGGTGTCCTGGGATCAAGCCCTAGTCGGGCTCTCAGCGGGGAGCCTGCTTCCCTTCCTTTCTCGCCTGCCTCTCTATTTGTGATCTCTGTCAAATAAATAAAATCTTAAAAAAAAAATGTTAACATTGAAGCAAAGGAGAATATTCCAAAGTGAAAATGACCACGAAAAGTATCAAATGCTACACATTTCGAGTAAAATGAGCAGGAAAATTGTCCACTGAACTTGCAACTAAGAAATCATTGGTAACTATGGTGACAGCAGTTGGTCAAGACCAGAGTTAAGGGCACCTGAGTGGTTCAGTTGGTTAAGTGACTGCCTTCAGCTCAGGTTATGATCCCGAGGTCATGGGATTGAGTCCCACATTGATCCGGCTCTCTGCTCAGTGGGGAGCCTGCTTCACCCCTTCTCTCTCCTGCTCCTCCCCCTGTTTGTGCTCTCCCTCTTGATCTCTGTCAAATAAATAAAATCTTTGAAAAAAAAAATACCAGAGTTAAGACCAAGTGAACTGAGGAGTGAGTAAGAAGATAAGGCTATGGAGAAACTATGTGAAGATATACTCTTTCAATAAATTTGGCTGTTCATCATTTTTACACACCCATGAAATGGAGGAAAAAAAAAAGGAGCAAATAAATGTATTCGTATAGAGGTGATAAGAGTCAGAGTAATAATAGTAACAACAGCAACAAAACAACAGTAGTAACAGCTAATATTTATTCACATAGTGCTTACTTTGTGCCATGCACTAGTCTAAGAACTTAACATCAATTATCTCATTTAATCTGCACATAATCGTATGAATTAAGTATAATCTTATTCTCATTTTATAAAAGGCATTTAGAAGTTAGAAGTTAAGGGTTCAAACTCTGGGCAGTTTAGCCCAGAGTCCATGTTCTTTACCACTACATTACGTTAGACTAACAAGCCGCAGCATCTGAGTCAAAGAGCCTCATACAGAACAGGAGCTGAAAATTTTTTGCCAAGGAGATCATGAATTTATTCAAACCTTACATGATATATTATATTCCTTCTCCTTTCATAAAAGAAAAAGGAAAAATTCCTCTAAGCTTAACATTAAGCTCTTAAATACCTATTTTGGGGGGTGATACTGAATTTTCAAACAACCAGAGAACCTAAAGGGGGAGCAGTTAGGGGATCTGAATTTTAGTCCAGTTCTGCCTCTTAATAACTAATTACCTTTGGACAAATCAAATAATCAGTTATTTCTACAACCATTCAGTAAGTCCATCTCCACTTCCTGTCACCCCCATATGACAGTAAGAACCTATCAGTTTACATCAACATTATTTTCCTTCTGGGATTAGAGTTTCCTACCTATAAAATAGTTATTATAACTCCTGATCCATATAACTCACAATGTCATCATGAGAATCTAATACAAGCATATGAAAGTGCTTAGGAAAAAATTTAAGTGCCTTACAGTCTGAGATGTCATGATGCAGTAACATAGGCACTAGAAAGAACCAGTTGGGGGCAGCACGATGCAGCACTTCATACCCTTGGAGGAGGCGGCTCAGGCTTGGCATCGTAGAGAGAATGGCTAAAAATACACCTAATTTCTCAAAAGGGAAACCTGTCAATCTGCTCCATTCTACTTGATAATCCATCTTGGAAATCTCAAAATGAGGCATGCTGATGGCATTAACACAGCAGCTTTCATCTCTTCACTCTGGCTGAATCTGTCCACAGTTCACATTTGAGGAGCCCATTTACTAAAAAGGAACTAGCAAACTTCAGGCTACTTGGGAGCAATATAGTAGACATCTCATCATGTAAATTCTTCTAGTTCTGACAGAAAGAACTGAAAAGGTAGTTCACTTCTTTGATAGGGTGACAATGTGACACGGAAGGCCTCAGGAGCCAACTGAGGGCCAGGCAGAAAAGACTACGGTGAAAAGGCTGTATCTGGGGCGCCTGGGTGGCTCAGTGGGTTAGAGTTTCTGCCTTCGGCTCAGGTCATGATCCTAGAGTCCTGGGATTGAGCCCTGCATCGGGCTCTCTGCTTTGCGGGGAGCCTGCTTCCTCCTCTCTCTCTCTGCCTGCCTCTCTGCCTACTTGTGATCTCTGTCTGTCAAATAAATAAAATCTTAAAAAAGAAAAGAAAGAAAGAAAGAAAAGGCTATATCTGCATTCTCTCTGGGCCAAGATAAGCCAGGACTCTCGATTCTGGTTCAGAAAAATACGTATTTACTCTTTTCAGCATGTCTTTGAAGATCTGAGAATCATAGATCAAGGTGGAGAGCAGAGGAGAAAGGTGAGGTGAGGTGGGGAATCACACCCTTAGGAGGTTCTGGATCTTCCAAGCAAGATGGAAGAAGCACAAACCAGGACCAGAGAGGGAAACTAAATGGAGTTTCTTGTTAGAAACCATTTATCTTGTCTGCCTTTGGCGAATATTTTTAGAGGGGGCTGATAAGCCTCTGGGCCTTCAGAAACCACAATTTCTGAGTGTTTCAAGACCTTTGTGTGTATGAAGAAAGGAAGTTTGAGATCTGCCAACAAGGAAGATTTCTAAGTTGCTACACACTCTGTGTGCCCATTAGTTGGGACGTTCACTTCCCCATAAGCAACTCCCAGCACAGGCTAAGCTGGTGTGTCCTCTGGCCAATCCCTCTGTGAGAAGCAGAGGCAAGATCAACTACACTAGCACATTCAGTGTCCCAGGATCAGGGTAACAGCTGCTTGGCTTTGTTTTCTTCCAGACCACTCCCTTGGGCAGCTCTACAAAACAACCTAAGACCTAAGGCATTGGCAGTGCATTTAAATAACCTACTAGAGAGATAAGTTTTTACATTTTTTATTGTTGTCCTTTTACACTTTCAAGTCCAGAAAACTGTAGTACAAGCCAACCAAGAGCTACAGGTACTTCAGGACCTCTTAGTGACTTCTGAAACATTTTAAAAATAAATTTATTTATTTATTTGTTTGTTTATTTATTTATTTATTTATTTTCAGCGTGACAGTATTCGTTGTTTTTGCACCACACCCAGTGCTCCATGCAATCCGTGCCCTCTCCAATACCCACCACCTGGTTCCCACAACCTCCCCCCACCCCTGGCCCCTTCACAACCCTCAGATTGTTTTTCAGAGTCCATAGTCTCTCATGGTTCACCTCCCCTTTCAATTTCCCTCAACTCCCTTCTCCTCTCCATCTCCCCTTGTCCTCCATGCTATTTGTTATGCTCCACAAACTTCTGAAACTTTATCTACACCCAAACCTGCCTTTCCAATTTGCAGTCTAATAAAAATATTGTAACAGAGTTTTTACCAATTCATTTGTGTTTGGTACTTGATTTCATTAAAGACTCTTATCCTAAAAGGCAGTCAATAAATAGATATGTGCTGGAGACTAAAGAATATTATGTATGCAAGAAATCATATGTCAACACCATAAAAAAAAATCACCATAGGTCAGATTAGTGAACACTCAGTTTTCCACTCAGGAATATCAATTAATTTCTACAACCATTCAGTTATTTCTACAACCATTCAGTGAGTCCATCTCCACTTCCTGTCATCCCCATATGACAGTAAGAACCTATCAGTTAACATCAGCATTATTTTCCTTCTGTGATCAGAAGAGTACATTACACAGAGTACACATTACAGAGTAAATGTAGGTAAAGATGAGTAATAGTTTATAACCTAAGGAAGTCCAGTGAAAGACACACATATAAGTAAATAATACCAATAACCCTTTAGTAGAGGTAAGTATGAAAGAAGAAACTGACTCTCCCTGAGCTTGGAAAATTTCAAAGAGAAGATAACATCTGAGGAGGATCCTAAAAGATGGCTAGAAGTTGTGTAGGCTGAGAATATAGTTCTTCCCATGTATCCCCATAGGCTCTGATGGTACCAGTTCAGACACAGACAGACACATAAACATGCCCATACAGAGAATATTCTGGAGCAGCACTAGGCAACACTTAACTCTCAATGAGGTAACACTCACTATACCCAGGGCTCCTGTTCCCAGCTGATTTTAGTCAGTTATAGTAGCCTCACCCAGTCATGATCAGTCAGAAGAATAAGACAAAATGGTTAATTTTTTTTTTAACTTTGGATTATCAACATACTGATACCTGCCACTAACAAGCTTATCCCTGAACAGTGGCTCAAAGGCATATTCAGAGGCTGTGAAGAAAATATCAACTGCAAGGATTATTACTTTTTGAAAAATCTACCCAACTGGCCTGGAGCTCGGGCATTCACCCAAACCAGATAAATGTGCTGCCATCCAACTAATAGAGATCATTTGCTACCATGTAATTAGCAGGGCTGTCCTGAGGAAGATCCGTCCAGCTCTCTAACCATCCACCTACACAAACACTGAAAGCCTGTTGGTGAAAACACAAACACAGAAAACAAAAGTGGGGCCAGTCTCTCCCCTTAATTCACAGTCTAGTCTACTTTACTGACCAGTCAAAGTGATAATCAACTATAATTTTCTCTTCACACACAACAGTAACATGTATGCTATACAGAAAATATCACTCTAACAGTAATGTACAAACTGTATAGAAAAGTCAGGAATTGAACGAAGGAAAACAGTTAGGCGGCTTCTGGAATCACCTAGGTAGGAAGGGGTGAATAAGACAATGACCGCAAGAATGGAAAGGAGGTTAATAATATCTGGAGATGGGGCGCCTGGGTGGCTCAGTGGGTTAAGCCGCTGCCTTCGGCTCAGGTCATGATCTCAGGGTCCTGGGATCGAGTCCCGCATTGGGCTCTCTGCTCAGCAGGGAGCCTGCTTCCTCCTCTCTCTCTCTACCTGCCTCTCTGCCTGCTTGTAATCTCTCTCTGTCAAATAAATAAATAAAATCTAAAAAAAAAAAATAATAATAATAATAATATCTGGAGACATCTTAGAGGTAGAAGCAACAGGATTTGGTGTTTAATTAAAGGCAGGGAGTAATGAAAAGAAATAAGGCACACAAAGTATGTCCAGCATAGTGCTTAGCTCATACTATACAACTCACTCTGCCCACTATCAATATCTTATCTTCATAACCCCTCCCTGGGTTATTCCATTGGCTTTCTAACTAGTCTTTTTGCCCCTTTCTTGAACAGACATAGCCCTCATTCCAATCCATTTTCCGTAAGACAGCCAAAATACTCCTTCTGAAATGCCAACCTGGACTCAATCTCCTGTTAAAATTATTCAATAATGCCTTATTACCGTTAGGGTAACCCACAACCCTTACTTAGCATAGACTATAAAGCCATTCACTCCTGCTTATAAAGGTCTAACCCCTGTTTACTTCACATTTGCACACAGCGCTGGTCCTTTTACCTGGAATACCTTCCCTCACCCAAGCCTTCCTGAGGATCCAGTTCCATTTCATGGAAGCCCATATGCAGGACTGGGACTAAGAAAGACATTCTGTACAAAAGGAACACAAAGATAAAGTGCAGAGATTAGAAGTTATTCCTTTACTTTTTCCTGAGTAAGGTATAAGTAGAGAGAAGGGATCAAGCTAAAAAGTAAAGATGGACAGTACAGTATAGTGGAAAAGCCCACACACTCTGGAGTTAGACTGCCTAGGACTGAATCTCACCTGTGACTAGCTGTGTGACCCTAGGTGGGTCATTCAGTTTCTTTAATACTCATGTATAAAATGGGAATAAGAATAGTATCCACCCCCCTCAACAAGATTAGTATGTAACCTATAGAATTATGAAGAGCCAATCGGTTGATGTGTGTAAAATGCTTAGAACAATATCAAAGAAAGTTCTCAGTATATGTCAGTTATCTATGCTATTTTATTATATTTGGAATCTCTAAGTTACCTTTCTTTTAAAATATATATTTCTTTTAAATATATATTTCTTTTAAAATATATTAGTTATCTATGCTATATTATATTTATTATTATAAATATGTAATTTTTTAGAGAAGTTCTGGAACACCAAGATGAAACATCAATAGTTAATTTGTCAGACCACAGGAGCACTAAAGGTTTATAGGTGAAGTATACTATGATCTGTTGTGTGTTGAATCATGTCCCCCGAAAAGACATGCTCAAGTCCTAACCATTGGTAATTGTAAATGTGACCTTTTTGGGAAATAGTCTTTGCAGATGGAAAATCAAAAATGGGATCATACTGGAATAGGGTAGACCCTTAATCCAATATGATTGGTATCTTTATAAAAAGAGAAGAGAGGGGCACCTGTGTGGCTGAGTCGTTAAGCATCTGCCTTCAGCTCAGGTCATGATCACAGGGTCCTGGGATGAAGCCCTGCATCAGGCTCCTTGCTTAGGCGGAAGCCTGCCTCTCCCTCTCCTACTTCCCCTGCTTGTGCTCCTTCTCTCGCTGGGTCTGTCTCTGTCAAATAAATAAAATCTTAAAGAAAAAAAAAAGGAGAGAGAGACAAGAGACACAGACACACAGGGAGAATGTTATATAAGGGAGGCAGAGATGTGAGTGACACATGTATAAGCCAAGAAACACCACCAGAAGCTAGGAAGAGGCAAAGAAGGATCTTCCCCTAAAGTTTTCAGAGAGAGAGAGCACAGCTCTGTCAACAGTTTGATTTACTTCCAACCTTCAAAACTGTGAAAGAATCAATTTCTGTTGTTACAAGCCACCCACATTGCGGTGCTTCGTTATGAAAGCCCTAGGAAACTAATACATGCCCAAAACTACATTTTAGAAAGATCATGCTGGTAGCGATAGAGGAGTAACTAGAGGAAGGTTTGGAGGGTACTGCAACAGTCCAGATGAGAGATACTCAAATTCCTGACTTAGAGTGCTATTATATTATAGGCATGAAAATGTGGGCTACAGTCAGACTATGCAGAGATAGAATCTAAAGGATATAGCAACTGGGTGGTAAATATGAGAACTGAAGGAAAAGAAAGGTAACTCTGAGATTCCAAATTCAGGTGTTTAGAGAAGTAATAAGAAGAGATTCTATCATCTTACGTGCCATCAGTAAGTCAGAAACACATCAGAAACCAGCATCAATGTCAAATAGCCAAATCAGTGACTTGTCAAACCTCTGTTCTTTGGATAAGCCCTCTACAGACAAGGGCCCGCCCCGACCTAGTTTTCACTGAAGCCCAACAATGCCATTGTGCTAGCCACTGTATGTTTTTTGGTCCGCTCCAAACACAAAGACGAGCAGACATCCCATCCTGCTGGCTTGGTTTGAAGAAGAAAAGAAAGCTTTGTTACCGCCCCGGGTAATTTCAGGACAGGCATCCCAAGAGCGCCCTGTGGGAGGCTTGTGCTCCAAAGGAGCCTCCTATTCTCAGCTTGAGGTTCTGCAGCCACTACAAGCATATATCCCTCCATCTGCCAAAGCCCGAGTTTGCCACTGTTCAGGAGATCCACCAGGGCTTGCCTGACTGAAACAGTCAGTAGTAACGAACTGACCCGAAGAGAAATGAAACCCAAAATGTGTTTCTGCATATTTAAATGTTTCACTCTCTGCCTTCACATATGCCTATCTACTGCTCAGAATATTCTTCTTCCTCTTCACAGCTCTTATTCCTCCTAAATCTAGCTCAACTCATTTATTTTGGAAAGCATTTCCTGACATTCCATTCTACACTTTGTGTCACATGAGCCCCCTGTACATATTTCTACTATTGCTTACCACATTGTACTATAACCCTGATGGTAGGGACCAGGTCTTTCTCAACTTGGTGAACCCAGTATCCAGTGAGTAATAAATTGTTGAATGAACAAATGAGTAAATATATTTAAATAAATACAGGCAGGTTTTAAGTTCTCTCTTATCAGAAGTCATCCCAATTCAGTCATTAATGTAATTTAAGATCAAAATGGGGGGAGGGGGCACCTGGATGGCTCAGTGAGTTAGGCCTCTGCCTTCGGCTCAGGTCATGATCCCAGGGTCCTGGGATGGAGCCCCCGCATTGGGCTCTCTGCTCAGCAGGGAGCCTGCTTCCTCCCTCTCTCTCTGTCTGCCTTTCTGCCTACTTGTGATCTCTCTCTCCCTGTCAGATGAATAGATAAAATCTTAAAAAAAAATCTTAAAAAAAAAAATATAAATATATATATATATATATATATACATATATATATATATATATATATAATAATGCCAACTATATGGCTGATATTATGGTAGCCCTGGAAATAAAATGAAATACAAAACAGTGCATTTGGCTACTCAGTGATATAAAATTCTGAGGATACTTCTATCACCCTATCAGCAAACTCCTTAAAATGATCAAAATTACATGGGCTTAAAAAATATAACTGTGACATCCTTTTGGAAATTATAGAAGATATTTATTTTATCAGTAACTGAAAGAAGCCATAAAGATATCTCCCCTTCATATTCACACTTCCCATAGCTATATATTTAGTATGAACCCATTCACTGCTCAAAGAATATGTTTGCTTAATACACCTGAAGCAGTAGGAGTGTTTTTCTATGCATGTAAGCTACTATAAACATCAAAATGAATGTTTACCTAACAGATTCAAAAAAGTGTGTTTAAGCTTTACCCACAGATTTTTAACTCTTCCATCAAACATCTCATAATCAAAATCAAATGTCTTTAAATAAAGTAAATAAAATAAATCTGTAGAATAAATCTTCTCAAAGAAATAAACTAAGAAATCGTAAAACTAAGAAAACAGTAAGACTGTTCCCTTTACCCTGTGAAGCTCTACATACAATCAATGGTCGGAGACATGATTTAACACCAGCCCAGGGCTCCTAACCGCTCCATCTAGTCTGTTTTCATATCCCTAAGTCCACAAAGCTATTGGGTTCATGCTTAAAATTATTCTTCCCTCTAGTTTGCTACCTCACATCTACTACAACCCTGCACTGAGCAGACCCACATCAGAATCTTTGACATTCACCTGGTGACTAGCCTCAGAGTGAACAAAGCAGTCCATTAAGGAAAAAAAAACACACCCTGCATCCCCACCAGATCTGAGGGATAGGAGCTTTACAGTGGACAAAATGAAAACAGAAACCAAAAGAACTTAAGCTTCTAATCAAGGTGATTTATATCAAAGGAAAGGCATCTTTAGATGAGCCAATAATTTCTTCTACCTACTCTGCCTATATCAGTATACCACTTGGCCTCAGAATAAGGAATAAATCAAGCAGAAGTTAAAAGAAGCAACTACAAGCTTAAATGATATCTTCTAGTGGCAAATCGTAGGTGGGGGGTAGAAAGGGAGGAAAAGTTTCCAACTTGCCGTGCGGAATATAGCTTCACAGCCCAAAAGTCATTCCAAGTGCACACAGAAATCTCTTGAAAAGGCTAAGGGTCAAATTGGTAACTAAATACCTTCATGTTCACAGAAATTCATGAAGACTACAATGAGTTATCAAAGGAAGGTGTGGAGACAGAGGACCCAGCTAGTTCTACTGCAGTCAAAACAGATTTGAGGTCTTGTGTATACATAATTATCTACACCCTCAAACAAGAAAGGAGAGCCTTTTCCTTGGTTTCAAACCATCTCAGATGTCAGAATGATGTGCCCTCTTTAATGAAAGAATAAGAAAAATGAGGTGGTTGATCTTGAGTGTAATTTTTATTTTTAAGATTTTTTTCTCTCTTTATAGATTTTTTAAAAATCTTTTTTATTTATTTTCAGCATAACAGTATTCATTATTTTTTCACCACACTCAGTGCTCCATGCAATCCGTGCCCTCTCCAATACCCACCACCTGGTACCGCAACCTCCCACCCCCCCCCCACTTCAAACCCCTCAGATTGTTTTTCAGAGTCCATAGTCTCTCATGATTCACCTCCCCTTCCAATTTCCCCCAACTCCCTTCTCCTCTCTAACTCCCCATGTCCTCCATGCTATTTGTTATGCTCCACAAATAAGTGAAACCATATGATAATTGACTCTCTCTGCTTGACTGATTTCACTCAGCATAATCTCTTCCAGTCCCGTCCATGTTGCTACAAAAGTTGGGTATTCATCCTTTCTGATGGAGGCATAATACTCCATAGTGTATATGGACCACATTTTCCTTATCCATTCGTCCGTTGAAGGGCATCTTGGTTCTTTCCACAGTTTGGCGACCGTGGCCATTGTTGCTATAAAATTGGGGTACAGATGGCCCTTCTTTTCACGACATCTGTATCTTTGGGGTAAATACCCAGGAGTGCAATGGCAGGGTCATAGAGAAGTTCTATTTTTAATTTCTTGAGGAATCTCCACACTGTTTTCCAAAGAGGCTACACCAACTTGCATTCCCACCAACAGTGTAAGAGGGTTCCCCTTTCTCCACATCCCCTCCAACACATGTTGTTTCCTGTCTTATTAATTTTGGCCATTCTAACTGGTGTAAGGTGATATCTCAATGTGGTTTTAATTTGAATTTCCCTGAGGGCTAGTGATGATGAACATTTTTTCATGTGTCTGACAGCCATTTGTATGTCTTCATTGGAGAAGTGTCTGTTCATATCTTCTGCCCATTTTTTGATGCGATTGTCTGTATTGTGTGTGTTGAGTTTGAGGAGTTCATTATAGATCCTGGATATCAACCTTTTGTCTGTACGGTCATTTGCAAGTATCTTCTCCCATTCCGTGGGTTGCCTCAAAAAGATTTATTTTAAGATTTATTTTTACCAACTTGTTCAAAATTATCTTTCCTTTATTACCCACTGGAACTCTCAGGGAAGTCTAATGCCTAATGGTAGTCTAATGCCAGCTCTCAAATTAAGTAAAGCAGCAAATGGATATGATCCCATTCAGAGGATTTGGGGATTCTAAACTGAAAAAAATCTTTTTCCAAATGACTAGAAGCAGAGAATGAGCATATTACTCAATCTGAAACCATTTCTAAATAAATTCAGAGGGTCCTAACACATAATTCACTTCATTTCATGAGTTCACTGAAAACAGGTTCAATACAGTGTCTGGTAAAGTAGGCCCCCATAAATCCTTGGTGTATGAACTTAGGAATGAAGTGTCCCTAACCATTTGTCTGCATATAGGCATTCCTTCTCCACTCTCCGTGAGTCAGCTCTCATCAGCTACCTGTCTTCAGAGCTTAGACCAGGAAGGTCTTGCCCAAGGGAAAAAGCCTTAAGCTGGACTAAGACAAAAGACTGAGCCTGGTCTTCTATAGTGAAGAAACTATGCCAATTACAGCATTATGTTTAACAAAAAAAAAAAAAAAAAAAAGTTCCCAGGTAATACACATAGAGCAGGGGAAGGAGAAATATTCCAGCTATACTCTCCAAGTTTTCCACATCTCAGTAAATGGCACCACCACCTACCTAGAAACTGAGCACCATCTTATTTCTCATTCTTCTTAACAAAGCCACAATCAAGACCTTGTGCCTCTATTTCCAAGACAGATCTTTAATAGACACTATCCCAGTCCAAACTACCCACATCTCTCATATAATCGCTAATATAAATTTCTCCTATGGTTGGTCTCTATGCCCCCACTTTTGCCCCTCAACAATCTATTCTCCCCAAAGCAGCTAAGCTGCTATGTTTTAAATGCAAATTGTATCATACACTTTCCTATCGAAAACCTTCAGGCTTCCTGCTGTATTTAAAATAAATTTCAAACTCCTTTCCATAGCCTGTAAGATCCTGCATGATCTAGCCTCTGTCTTTTTCCCCAAATTTTAACATTCTTCTATCTGATCTTCATGAATGCCTCCTTATCTCTTACGTATTCTCAGAAAAGTATTTGATGACCTTACATACAAGATAAGTTAGTCAGGAGGCAGGCTTAGTCTAGGTGGCTTGTCGGTTAGCGGTTAGCGTCAGACTCTTGATTTCAGCTCAAGTCATGATCTCAGAGTCTTAAGATCTAGCTCCACATTGGGCTCCCTGCTTAGTATGGAGTCTGGTTTAGAATCTCTCTCTCCCTCTGCTTCTGCCCCTCCTCCTGCTTGCTCTCTCTCAAAACAAATAAATAAAATCTTTAAAAAAAATAAAAAAGGTAAGTTAGTATCAGCATATATACATTACACTGTCCTTATTTATCTCATTTGCCGTGATAGAGAAAAAATTTTTTCAGAAGTACAAAGTACATATTCATAGGGAAAACAATGCCCAAGTCAACAGAATAACAATATGACAGTACAGATATGAAAGGAAATCCATTCTAAGCCCCATTATCAAACATTTTCCTTCTATAACATCCTTGCAAGTAGCCAAAGCAATCCATATTAGCTTCATCAAGAGAAACAGGTCATGAAAAGAATAAGACCCACACTAAATAAAACTGCTTTCCTTAACTGTGGTGCCCTCGGTTAACAGTCCAGCCTCCCAACATCTAACAACACTCACTTCAGCGCTCCCAGCTTGATAGAAAGGCACTGCCTGAAGAAGCCCAATTAGATCTTCTAACCCAACATCTGTCCCCTCAATGACCTGCTACCTACTTCTTGCTAGTGGTAAACAAAACAGAAAATGGCCGCAGTCCTCACGGAAATATGGGAGAGAGAGAGACAATAAACAAACATTCATATAAGTGCAGAATTACATTATATTTAAATGTGCTACAATAAAAAAGAAAAGACTGCTAACAAAGAGAATCAGAAGCCAACTCACAATCTGGATGTGGGGAGGTCTTTAGGAAAAGCCACTCCAGTGAAGTAAAAATTTAAACTAAGGCTTAAAAATTGAGAAGTTAAGTAGGTAAAAAGTGAGAGAATCACTTTCCAAATTTTGTCTAATTCTTGGGTTTCTTCTTACATAAAACAGCAGTAATAATGACTATATCTCAGAGGGTTGTCACATAAGGTTGTAAAAAGAAAATACATATAATACTTAATATTCCAGAAATAACAGCTATTTCTTTAATGAGTATGTCTGATTTTATAATTTAAAAAAAGTTTTGGGGGGTACCTGGGTGGCTTAGTCAGTTAAGATTTGGCTCAGGTCATAATCTAAGGGTCCTGGGACTGAGCCCAAGTTGGGCTCCTTGCTAAGTATGGAGTCTGCTTGAATATTTTCTCCCTTTCCCTCTCCCTGCCCCTCCCTCTTGCTCCCCGCCCCTTTGCTCTTTCTCTCTCTCTCTCAAATAAATAAATAAATAAATCTTTTTTAAAAAAAGGTTTCTTTAAGTGTCCCTGGTACTACCAACTACAATAAATTATTGGTTTAAAAAAACTAAACATTTTCTTATCCAAAACTTTAGCTGACTTATCAGGTAAGTAGTATGTCTATTGTTTTATCTGTATTTTCAAAAGTCCAGTGCTCAGTTCTGTTCCTTCTGGGTGTACCAGAAATACATGTTTGACTGACTAGCTAATCTGGATGGAAAATAAGTTGTTGAGCAAATTAGTTACACAGTCAAAGTTATAATTAAATAATGCAAAAGTCATTTAGAAATTATTCCATTCATGAGACGAGAGTTCTAGCCATTCATACAGCCTCCAAAATACATTTTTAAATGTACTTTTAAAAGAAAATTTGCTCCATTTTCCTTTTTAAGATGGCATTAAATGTGCTTCCTTTTCCCCCAATTCAATCATTCAGTCAAAATCTATAAAGTGTCTTCTAACTACAAAGTACTGCTGGGAGATCAGGAATACACAGATGAGTAAAATACTATCCCTATAGTAACCAGCAACTAATTGGTTTTATAAGGCACTTTAATAGTTACATCATTTGAACCTTGCAACACCCTGAAACATTCTTCTTATCCTTTTAAAAAAGTTTTATAAGGAGGAAATCAAGCCTAGAGAATTTAAATAATTTTCCTATGGTTACTCAACTAATAATGTTGGAGCCTGGATTTTTACCCAAGCTTTTTGACCCCAAAGCCTGGGTTTCTTCTACTCTGGAAGCTTACAATTATATAGGGAAACCAAGCAAAAAAAGCTTTAATACATGGCAGAATGTGTAATAAGAGAGGTACCCCCCCCCCAGTGTGTGTGTGTGTGTGTGTGTGCATAAAGAAGATTAATGAATGGCCAAATTTGGCAAGGAGGGGAAAGCAACCAATGGCAAAGAATCAGAAAAGTTTTTATGGAGAAATAACTGGACTTTGAGCCAAGTCTTGAAGGGAGAGAAGATTTCTATATGATAAGGGAAAAGAGTACATCCTAAGATAAAGAAATATGAATAAGAGGCAAAAATACACAGCCATGTTTAGTAAACGCATGAAAACCAGTTTGTCTGAATGATAGAGTACTTGTTAAAGAAGACCTAGCAGAAAAAAGGCAGGATGATGCTAAAGTACAAATGACTAGGATACCAAGCTAAGAATATCCTGGATTCCACATTGGTGTTGTTTTTAAAAGATTTTATCTATCCATTTGACAGAGAGAGAAAGAGAACAAGCAGGGGTAGCAGCAGAGGGAAAGGTTGAAAAGCAGGCTCCCTGCTGACCAGGGAGCCCAATGTAGAGCTCAATCCTAGGACCCTGGGATCATGATCCAAGCCAAAGGCAGGCGCTCAACCAACTAAGCTACCCAGGCACCCCCTGAATTACATGTTTTAGCCCTAGCTGTGTACAGGATAACCTATGCACTTTATAAATTAATAAAGTTTTAAAATACAGATGCCTGGGCCTCTCCCAAGACTTTAATTCAGTGGGTCTTGTGGGAGGTCCTGGCATCCGCACTTTCTAAAAAACTCCTAAGCAATTCTGGTAAGCAACTAAGGTTATAAAACCCATCAATGAAGAAATCACTGAAGGTTTTGAGCCAGAAAATGCCACTGATTATTCACAACAAAAATGATAAGCAACTATCATTTCTCAGGCACTATACTAGGACCCAACTGATATCAATGTAAATAGAATGGTCCTTGCCCTTAAGGAATTTATAACCTATATATACAAACAGTGAATAAAAATCAATGATAAATACTATTGTAATATGGAATTAAATAGGAGGGGTACCTAACCTTAGGATATCAGAAAGGGCTTCCAAGAGAAAATAAGTTAAGTAGGAGTTGGCCAGGCCAATGGGAGATGGAGAGGTTGTGTTCTAGGCAGAGAGAAGAGCTGGTACATAGGCCCAGAAGTAGAAAGGGTCACATCCATTTGTGGAACTGAAAAGGTTCAGTATAACTGTAGTACACAACTGAGACAACAACAAAGAACTCAGAGAAGCGAGAAATGAGGCCATACAGACAAGCACTAGTTAAGATCAGATGTTTTGACTTGACTCTGAGGGCAATGAAGAGCTACAGAAGGGTTGATGCAAGGAGAAACAAAATTAGATTTGTATCAAACACTGTGCTCCAAAAACAACAACAACAACAACCCACTGTGTTTATGTTCATCAACAGATGAGTGGATAAGTAAAATGTGGTATGCATTTACGATGGAGTATTCTTCAACCTTAAAAAGGAGGGCAATCCTGTCACATGTTACAACATGGATGGACCTTTAGGACATTGTGCTAAGTGAAATAAGCCTGTCACAAAAAGACAAAATGCTGTATGATTTCACTTTTTTGAGGACGTGGAGCAGTCAAAATAATAGAAACAGAAACTAAAAGTTGAAAAAGATCTGGAGCTCCATTGCACAACATAAACATATTTAATATTAACTATTAAACTGTACACTTAAAAATGGCTAAGATGATTAAAATATAGATTTGTACTTTAAAAGGACCACTTGGCTGGCAACATGGGTAGTATGAATTTAAGGGGAGAAGAAGACTGATAGACTAGTTAAAAGGTTATTGCAAGGGGCGCCTGGGTGGCTCAGTGGGTTAAGCCTCTGCCTTCGGCTCAGGTCATGGTCTCAGGGTCCTGGGATCAAGCCCCACATCGGGCTCTCTGCTCAGCAGGGAGCCTGCTTCTCCCCTCTCTCTGCCTGCCTCCTCTCTGCCTACTTGAGATTTCTCTCTCTGCCAAATAAATAAATTTAAAAAATTAAAATAAAAAAGGTTATTGCAAGATGGTGGCAGAAGGAACTGCTGCAAGGTGAACGGATTCAAGATAGGAAGAAGGTGAAGTGGACAGGACATGGTGATTGATAAGACAGAAAGTGGGAGAGGTTGGGAATGAAGGAAAAGAAAACAATCAACTAAATAGTAGAAAAGATAAGCACAATAATACTTTTATAAATTATTACTTTAACATTTATTAAAGCAGCTACTTGTCTTACACATTGTCCTGCCACCTTCAAAAACTAGTTTCTCTTTTTGGGGCGCCTGGGTGGCTCAGTGGGTTAAGTCACTGCCTTCAGCTCAGGTCATGATCTCAGGGTCCTGGGATCGAGTCCCACATCGGGCTCTCTGCTCAGCAGGGGGCCTGCTTCCCTTCCTCTCTCTCTGCCTGCCTCTCTGCCTACTTGTGATCTCTCTCTGTCAAATAAATGAGTGAAATATAAAAAAAAAAAAAACTAGTTTCTCTTTCTGCTTAATTATTTGCTGAGTAGAAAATAAACATAAGCAATTACTATAGGAAGGTGAAATGTGCCAAAATGAGCGTGTTAAGGAAAGAAATGCTTATGATTCTCTTTGGAAATCACTGATGTAAGAATTTACTATATAAGCAAATAATGGTGACCATGACAACAAGAAAAGACCAACATAAAAAACAAAAGTGTAGACAGCAATGATGTATCTGGTCTAGGAATGCTGAAATGCCCTTCAGTAGCAGGAATGTATAAGAGGTAAACTGGGAGACCACCCTCCTTCCACTATCCTTCCATTCTTTACAGGATCCAAAGTAGAAACAATTAGTTCTCAAGGGGCTACACAGACCCAATTTCTGTGAATGATACCACTTATCAAGTTAAGAAAACCACACTTGTCAACCTGGCGATTCACAGACTTGTACCTCTGGGACTGATAATACATTATATGTTAATTTAAAATTTTTTTAAAGCACACTTGTCAAAACTTCTGTTAGAAACTAGTTTAGAGGGGGCACCTGGGTAGCTCGGTAGTTAAGAGTCTGCCTTCAGCTCAGGTCATGCATGATCCCAGGGTCCTGGGATGGAGCCCCACATGGGGGGGTCCCTGCTCAGTGAGAAGCCTGCTTCTCCCTCTCCCACTCCTCCTGCTTTTGCTCCCTCTCTTGTTGTGTGTCTCTCTGTCAAATAAATAAATAAAATCCTTTTTAAAAAGAAAGAAAGAAAAAAAGAAAGAAACCGGTTAAGAGTAAACTCAAAAAGACCTCTATGAATTCAGTTGCCACACTAGTATCATAGTCACAGAGAGGGTTAGGAGAAAGATTAGCTAGAAATCTCCTAAAGCATTTTTCTAAATCTTCCTTTTGTCCTATCACTACCAACACTGAGAAAAGATGCATCAGATGGATGCCCAAAACCACCTTGGAAGAGGCAAATGTCTTTGTGGCAACCAGATTAACTGCTTTAAGTTCAAGTGTGGGAAGCACTTCTCCCCATTTATTCATTCACCCAACTAGTATTTACTGCATGCTTTTTGTGCCAGCTGCTGAAGACTCATTAGTAACAAAATAACCAATTCCAAGGAGCTTAAAGTCTAGTAAACACAAGATTATAGTCAGCCAGAACTTGATTTCAAATTTCAGCTCCATTACTTAGCTAAAAAGACCTTAAATTAATTTCTTTCTCAGCCTCCAGATTCTATTCTTCATCTGTAAAATGGGGGTAACACTACCTATTTCATGGTATTGTATGATAACTAGACAATAGGGAGAGAGAGAGGGGAAAAAATTTACCAAGGCCTGGCACATAGAAAACATTTGGTTAAAAAGTGCCTGGGGGCACCGGGGTGGCTCCGTTGGTTCAGTGTCTGTCTTCGGCTCAGGTCATGATCCTAGGGTCTTGGGATAGAGCCCCACATTGGGCTCCCCGCTCCTTGGGAGGCCTGCTTCTCCCTCTCCCTCTCCCACTTCTTGTGTTCCCTCTCTTTCTATGTCTCTTTCTGTCAAATAAATAAAAATCTTTAAAAAAGAAAAAAAAAAAAAAACAACAACAGGAGGTGCCTGGCTGGCTCAGTTGGTAGAACATGTGACTTTTGATCTCAGGATCTGGAGTTTGACCCCCATCCTGGGTGTAGAGATGGAAAGAAGGAAGGAGAGAAGGGAGGGAGGGAGGGAGGGAGGAAGGAAGGAAGGAATCAATTTAATTAATGATTTTTTCACTATTATTACTCAGGAAATAATACAGCAGTTGAAAAATGCCTCCTTCCAAATCAATGAAATGTTTTCTAATGAAAAAAGTGATAAACAGGATCTGAACAAGTAAGGTATCATCACTCAGAGTACTCCTTGGAATCCCCATGATCTATGAAGTTATCTCCACTTGTTTGTCCTATAAATATTTCAAATTCAACCTGTTCAAAACTGACCTCTCAGTCCTCTCCCATCTTACACATCCTGTAGTCTTCCCAATCTCAATTAATAGCAACTCTATCCTTCAGGTGTTCTGACCAAAAACCTCGGAGTTAACCTTGACTCCTTCTGTCTTCTCACATTCCACACTTAATGCATCAAGAAAGCCTAGTTTACTCTCAAAATTGATCCAGAATCACCAGCAGCGCTCTGGTCCAAGTTACCATTATCTCTCAGCCTTTTTGCATAGTCTTTATTTATTGCACAAACTCAACTGCAACTGTCTCTTAACTAGTCTTCCTGCTTTCACCCTTGCCTCGTTTTCAGTCTATCCAACTCACAGTAGCCAGAGTTATCTTTTTAAAAGATAAGTCACATCATATCATAGCCCTACTCAAAAAACCCCAAAGACTTCACAATTCAGCCTGAGTAAAAGTTGAAGCTCTTACAATGGTCTACAACACTGTGTGATCTGGCCTGCATTTCCTCTCTGCCCCCCATCTACTATCTTTTTTGCTCTCACCACTGCAACCACGTCACCCTTCTTGGAGTTCTTAACCTCTCCAGGAACATTTCTGCCTCCACGTCTTTGGACTTGCTGTTCCCACTTCCTAGAACACTCTTTCTCCAGATACTCATATAGTGAATTCCCTTATCTCCTTAATTTTTGCTTCTTCTGTGAGAACTTCTCTGTCCACACACTGAAATTACAAACCCCACACACTGAAACCACATATATTACAATTTGGTTCCTATGTGGTCTAACTCTCCTACCCACCCCTCTGCTGTTCACAATGTAAGTTTCAGAGGACAGAGATTTTTATTTATTTGTTATTATATTCCCAATGCCTAGAATAGTGCTAGATACATAGTAGAAGCCCAATAAATATTTTTTGAATGAGTAAATGAGCCAGAAGCAAGCTAGCAAGTCAGGGGAAAACTGTTTTAAGAATAAGGTAAACTAAATGAACTCTTCTAGTATTTGTGGGTTAGAGTGCCATCCTCAAATTCTTGTTTCTCAAATGTCATAGGGAGTTACTAAATATAAGGGAAGAAAACATGTACCACAATTTGTTTAGAAATATTTTTATTACTAAATGACCAAACCAAAAAATTAAATAAAAACTACCTTTTTCAAAAGTAAAGATGCCATCAGGTGTTTATAGGAATGTTTTTTTAGCTCTTTTTATAAGTATAAATGAAATAAACTTCTAATTGTGAAAGGACTTGAGATATGACACTTCACACTATTTCTGTCTCAAGCTCTTTCCACTGGGGCTAATTCAGCTTTCTGAGAACTGGGTCTACACTAAAAACCAACTATAAACATCCTAAACATATACTATGGGCCCAACCACACAAAGTATCATCCTTGGCCTTATTTGGAAGACTGAGCTGCATTAGAGAGCCTGGGATTTGACATAACTTGGAAAGTGGGAGGAAGAAGAGAGATAAGGGCATCCTAGGTCCTAGAAGGCACATCTAAGGCCAGCATGTGTAGAAGACAGCATAAAGACCCACCTAACTAGTTTTTAAGATGTATATTCTGAAATCAAATAGAGTTTAGAATGCTAAACAGAAGTTTTTAAGAATTTTTTTTAAAGATTTATTTATTTATTTTTGAGGGGGGGGAGAGAGAGAAGTAGGTGCAGACAGGGGGAGGGGGGTAAAGGGAAAAAGAAATTCAAGCTGACTCCACATTAAGCACGGAGTGCCACACAGGGCTCGATCTCACAACCTTGAGATCATGACCTGAGTAAAACTAAGAGTCAGTCAACCAAATATGCCATCCAGGAGCCCCTAAACAGAAGTTTTTGAACAGAAGCATCACATTATCAAAGTATGCCTAATGGATTATTTGAATAGTGATATAGCAAACTAAAGCAAAGAAAGACTGGAGACAGGAAAACCAGCCAAAGACTTTGTAGGAATCTAGACATAGAATAACATTATGGCAAGAATGCAGAGAAAGAAGAATCAGAAAGATATCACAAAGAAAATAGAAAGATTGGGAACTGATTAAATTCAAGAGATGGGAAAATGTAAAAACCAATTCTGTAGTTTTTATTTGGAGGAATAAGTATTCTAACAATAGAAAATGGTAAGATTGAAAACAGTGACCTGAGCTATGCTGTATTTGAAATATTAGTAAAGTAACTGAGTAGAAAACAGGAGTTGACAGGAAAAAAGAATATGAACTACAATGAGTAACAACTATTAATATACATGGAGATGTAAGAGTTAATATCATGAAGTCATGGCTGGATATTTATAAATAGCTTTTAAGGAAGAACATAGTAAGAAATTTCTTACTATCCCAGTAACTAAATACTGAGTTCATGAAAGACACTGCAGTGGAGTAAAAATGGTCAGTGATGTAGAGTCTAATAACTCCCCTCCGTGTGAATCAGACCTGACCAAGAGAATGAGCACAAGTGACATTCTGAAACTTCAAAGGTAAGTCATAAGAAGTCTTTCAGCTCCCACTTGGGTAGCCTATACCTCTTTCCAGTTACCATATACAAAGTCCAACTATCCTGAGATCACCATGCTATGGGACGCTCAAGACATATGGAGATGACCTAGAGAATGAGACACCACGCAGTGAAAGAGAGGGGCCAAGCCACCCTCATTCACCACGGCACAAGGCATGCGAATGCAGCAGCCATCCTGGAAGTGGGCCCTCTAGCTGACACATGTAGATCAGAGACCCAGGAAAGCCCTTCCAAATTCCCAACCTACAAAATCACAAGCAAAATAAAATGATTGTTTTAAATCACTAAATTTTAGGGTAATTTGTTATACAGCAATAAATAAGGGAATAAGCTTCTTTTTATCCTGATAAGCCCAGAGCCTAGTAGATTGCCTAGCCTACAACAAATTCACTCAAAATGGTATATGTAAAGTGATTCTCTTTCTTCTCTTGCAGATGCTAATTCACAGCCTGTCATTTCTCCTACCCTCACCATTCCTTTAGAAGTCTTGAGTCACAGGGGCAATCATTGTTGGTACATCTGGAGTGTCCTTTTCACTATTATGTGACAGAACTAGTCTCCTCAAAACCACCCATGCTTGAAAGATAGGTATGGCTATGCTGCAAAAGTTAACCCAAGGCACGCCTCAGATAATACTGCTTCTGGCTCAAGGTAAATAAGGCCAATAGAATACTCTGTACTGGGCCACACAGAAGGAAAAAAAAGAAGCAGGCACAACTAACAGCAATATCACAGCACACCAAGAAACTAGAATCGGGGTCTGGCTGCTCATTTTTATAAATAATGCATGAGTCTGGTCACTGAACCGACAGAGTTTCCTTTCATTATAAGCTCTCTGATTATATAAGGCTTCTTATAAGTCTGACAAAAAAAACCTCAAAAACAACACATATCAACCCACATAAACAAGGAATTTCCCAAGTAACTATTCCTTAAAAAACCAAGAAGGTGTACAGTGGGGGTGGAAACGGTGAGTGAGAAGAGGATGAGGGCTATGTGAATAAAAAGTTCTTTTCAGCCACCTGCAGGGCTGAATCATTCCCTCATGAGCTAAGAGTGTTTCTTGTACTACCAAGTACCTGCCTGACTGAAGTGACTTTGCTGTAAACAGAATGAATGACCTCACTGCTGTGTCTATAGCTAAGTGATTCTTACTGGAATGGTGGGGAGGGGGGGGAGCATAGTTTCTCCAGGGTAGAGAAGGCAAGAGAGACCTCAAAACATGTGCCAAGCAATTCTTTTGCTGACTCTTTGACCAGAGTATTGTCATTTGAGATCCCTACCCAACAACCTTATATCCCACTCATTTCCCAAATTTCCAATCTTCTAGGCACTGAAAGATTCTGCACAGAGAGGATCCCTGAACTATTTGATTATGAGGATATTTCGCTCTTTGTGCCTTTCTTAACAAGCTTAAAAAGAAGACATTATGAGATGACACATAATCTGTCTCAAAGCATCTCTTGTCTTTGACAACACTCCACACCTCCATCTTGGATATGGAAGAGAAAACATACAGCATGTTAAGTTGGTGGCAGCTACTTTTTGAGTAAAATCACAGCTACCTTAGGATGAAGTTGACAATGTAAAGACAGACCAAAGAGATGGAAAGACATGGGGTCTCTGAATAACATCTATTTAGCTGCTGAATTAAAGCAACCTTGGGTGCCTGGGTGGCTCAGAGGGTTAAGCCTCTGTCTTCGGCTCAGGTCATGATCGCAGGGTCCTGGGATCGAGTCCTGCATCAGGCTCTCTGCTCAGTGGGGAGCCTGCTTCCTCCTCTCTCTCTCTCTGCCCGCCTCTCTACCTGCTTGTGATCTCTGTCTGTCAAATAAATAAATAAAATCTTAAAAAAAAAATAAAAATAAAAATAAAGCAACCTTAACCTCATAAGCTACCAGAATTCCAGTTATATTAGTCATTTTGTTGTTTAAGGTCTTTTGACTATTTTCTGTTACTTGAAACTGAACACATTCTCATATCTCCAATAACCAGGGTATCTTTTTCTAAGTAACCCAAAATATAAAAATAGTCAAAATCAAATTCTACAAATACTACACATGCTATACATATAAGAATCTGTGGGGAATATATATAAGAGCTTATTAGCACTGTGGGGAATACATAAGTCATTTAAGGACAGCATGTTATAATGGAAAGGGTATAGACTTTGAATTCAAATGAATCTGGATCCAAATCCTTCTTTGGAAATTCCCTTAATTTTTCTAAGCATAGATTTCTCAGCTATAAGATGGAGAAAACTGGGGCGCCTGGGTGGCTCAGTGGGTTAAGCCTCTGCTTTTGGCTCAAGTCATGATCTCAGGGTCCTGGGATCAAGGCCCGCATCGGGCTCTCTGCTTAGAGGGAAGCCTGCTTCCCCTTCTCTCTCTTCCTGCCTCTCTGCCTACTTGTGACCTCTCTCTGTCAAATAAATAAATAAAATCATTAAAAAAAATAAATAAATAAAATAAAATGGAGAAAATATGATTACAGAATTGTGAGAATTATAGCTAATATGTAAAGCACTAAGCCTACCACTTAGCCCACAGTAGGTATTTAATAACTAACTGGTAGCTATGATTTTTATAATGGGAGAATGTCTTTGCCCTCACGTAGGGTAGAAAAGACAAATAATTATGATTTTTTAATTGGGATATTTATAGGATATGGGAGATTGCAACAGTGGTTCTGATTCTTTACCCGTTGTGGAATCGATGCCCTTTGACATACAACTTTGCAGTATGCTCCCAATGTGGACTCGGGTGTATGACTTTTTTTGTCCAGTGGAGATGCTGGGCAAGCAAATGTGAATATAAGCAGAATCATGAAAAGCACTTGTGCAAATGGCTGGCCTACTCTTGCTGTTCTGGTATCATCACATCTAGGCTAGTCTGTTGATCGAACAAGGGTCAGAAGCAGCTGAAGCAAGGCCATCCCAGCAAAGCCCAACCTAAATCAGACTACCAGTTGACCTGCCAGATGCATGAGTGAGCCCAAGTGAGACTAGCAGAGCTGTCCAGCTGGGCTCAGCTCAGCTCAGCCCTGCAGGTATACAAGAAATAAATGTTTATTATTGCATGCTTTTGAGGTTTTGTGGTTGGATAGTACATAGCAATTGCTAACTAATATATAGGGTTATATTTTCTGTCTTTCAAAACTGAAGATTTTCACTTCCTTGATACTCTTGACCAAATGAAAGACAATGTTAGGGTTTCCTGAGTCAAAGACATACTTATGAAGTATTTCTACTCGATACAATATGGATTCTTAATTCAACTTATAAACTTAAAGGTTTTATTTGATCTTTTATCAAACTTTTCTCTTTAACAAATAACTCATTTGCTTAAAAACTCAGAAGTCGGGGCGCCTGGGTGGCTCAGTGGGTTAAAGCCTCTGCCTTCAGCTCAGGTCACGATCCCAGGGTACTGGGATCAAGCCCCGCATGGGGCTCTCTGCTCAGCAGGAAGCCTGCTTCCTTCTCTCTCTGCCTGCCTCTCTGCCTACTTGTGATCTCTGTCTCTGTCAAAAAAATAAAATCTTTAAAAACAAAACAAAACCTCAGAAGTCTATACTTAACTACAGATAAAACTATCCGTAGTAGTTAGTAGTACCTAACTGTCTGACTATTTCAAGTTCAATTAATGCCTACAATTTCATTACTTTTTCAAAGACTTTATTTACTTATTTGAGAGAGAGAGAGAGAGAGAGTATGCACATATGCAGGGGGGAGGGGTAGAAGGAGAAACAGACTCCCAGCTAAGCAGGCAGACAGACAGACATAAACCACTGAAGACACCGGCCTTTTTATCCCCAATTCAGAGCACTGTTCATCCCAAGGCCTGTGTGTAGAGTACATGTGATACAAAGGCTTGGAGGACAGGGGCTTGATCCCATGACCCCAGGATCACAACCTAAGCCAAAGGCAGACACTTAACTGATTGAGCCACCCAGGCACCCTAAAGCCTATAATTTTATTTTTTAATTATTTTAAAAAAGATTTTATTTATTTATTTGAGATAAAGAGAGAGAGAGCACAAAGGGGGGTGGGCAGAGGGAGAGGGAAAAGCAAGCTCCCCGCTGAGCAGGGAGCCTCACCCTCACGTGGGGCTCGATCTCGGGACACTGGGATCATGACCTGAGCTAAAAGCAGACACTTAACTGACTGAGTCACCCAGGTGCCCCCAATGTCTATAATTTTAAAGAAGACTCACAGAAATGGTTCAAGCCCAGAAAAGTCCAGATCACTACTGTACCTGAGAAATACTATTCCTAATACTATCAGTACTTTATAGGCACTAACAAGAGCTATGTTTGTCTGCTGTAATTATTGACAAAGTATTTCAAGAGAAATAAGAAATAGTATTCACATTATTATAAAGAGCAGCATTCCACCAGTCAGAAAAATCTACTAAATGTCATCTAAGTTCCCAGGGCTATGCTAGATGTTATTAGTAATTTATTTTTATAATCCTTAGTGAAACCAATAGCTGTGCTGCCAAGTCAAATTATGGGATAAACACAGGATTCCCCAGAGATCTATGTCATGGTGGCCTTTCCTGATCCCCTTCTGAAAATAACCATAAGCATTTGGATATTTGGGCTGCATGACCATCAGCCTATTATCATCGTAATAAAAATTATTAATGTTATATGCTATGCCAATATCCATGAATGATACTGGAAATACACACTCTTTCACAAAATGGGCACTATATTTTATATATGGCTATGAGTAAGACAACAAACAACAGAAAATATTATTTAAGTGCAACATCGACAAAGAATGCTGCATTAAGATCATTCAATTCTGCCACTTTCATTATACCCCAAATCTGAATCTGCAACACGATTACAGATTTTAAAGCATTTTCTTCTTTGTCAGCAAAACCAACATACAAGCCCTTCCAATAAATTTACATTTCAGAGAACAATGATATAACAAAGGAGTATAACAAATATTTTAAAAAATTATTAGTGTCAGAGCTCTGGCAGATAGAAATCTTAAGAGTAGGAGAGAGTTTTGTCTTTGAAGAATTTATAGACTCACTTCTGAGAAAAGAAATACATAAAAAATGTTTTTTTGATCTGGAATGCTGGTTATGGGTGTGTTCATTTGTAAAAATTTAGTGAGCTATACATGTATCATATGTGTGCTTTTTTATGTCATATGTCAATAAAAAGTTTCTAAAAAATTTTAATAACATTAACAGTAGTACTGAAAAGCAGTATTAAATACCAAATGAAAAATATTGACAATTCAAGGAATTCAGGAAGGACAAGTCAATGTTAATAAAAAAAGCTGTAATAGTTAAAATGTATAAATGAATTACTATATGCCAGGCACTGTGCCAAATAGGCATTTTACAAAAATCCCTGTGAAATCATTTTATCAGCAAGATCTGCCATAATTACCTACTCCCTCCTCCTTGAAACTCCTTCCTTTCCATTCCAGGCCAATACAATTCTCTTGGTTTTTCCCCTAACTCACTAGCCACTCCCTCTCAAAATGCCTTTCTCCTTTGGCTTTTAAAATTGAAATACTCTAGGGCTCAGACACTGGTCTTCTCTCTCTAGACTCCCTGGGGCAGATACTATTATTATTATTCCCATTTTATAGACAACAACACTGAGACACAGAGAAATTCAAACCTAGGCAATCAAGACGTCAGAGGTCATGCTCTTAATTACCTCATTATTCTGCCTTCTTTGACTTTCGATAAAAGAGGCAAACCAGAGGGTGCCTGGGTGGCTGGGTGGGTTAAGCCTCTGCCTTCAGCTCAGGTCATGGTCTCAGGGTCCTGGGATGGAGCCCCGCATCGGGCTCTCTCTGCACTGTGTCGGGCTTTCTGGTCAGCAGGGAGCCTGCTTCCCCGCTCTCTCTTTGCCTGCTTACTTGTGATCTCTCTCTCTCACACACATAAATAAAAAATCTTTTAAATAAAATCTTTAAAAAAAAAAAAAAAAAGGCAGGACAGAGCTACACACATTCCACATTCTGATGCCCTCAGTAACTGAGAAAAGAGACAAAGAGTGAAGCATACAGGACCTTCCATCAGCAGATATTAAGGACTAAAACGAGGCACCAAGCCAGCAGGAAATGAGCATTCACAAATCCTGTAAAACGGTTTTCCTTCCTAAGTTTCTTCACTTTGTATTTTGGTACTTAATTCCCAAGGAAAATTGTGAACACTTTCTAGCACACAGATTCTCAAATCTAGATGCTCATTTGAATAATCTGGAGAGCTTTTAAAAATGCATATGGACCCGATGAAAACCTGCCAAACCTAGATTTCAGGGATCTGTGTTTCTAAGAAGCACCCAAGCAAATTCTGAAGCTGACAGCTCAGTACCTGAATTTAGGAAGACTTTGTTCTAGAAAGGATTCTCTGTCTTCAGAGGCTAAGTAGTGACTATCACATATTACCTGCTTAGAAGAGGCTGAAAATGAAATGAGACTGGAGAGGAAAACTAATTCCAATTAGTAATAAGACCAATCAGGACACTACAGCAGTGACAGTGGAATTCTAGATCAGTACACCAAACAGCCAAGTGATGCCATCCCTTAGCCTAGGAAAGGGTCATCCAGGCAGCAAGAATCAATATAATATTTGAGCACTCATATTCTCAGAGTTCTCACGAAGTATTATGAGGGAATCCAAGAATATTAAGAAATACAGCCATTGTCCCCAGGCAAGAGAAGAAAGCACTATTAACACTGCTATTTTTGCATAAATATCAATGCATTATACAAACAACAATCACTATGGAACCCAGAATGCTGAAACTAAGACAGAGAAGCCACTTCAATAGGCTTACTTAAGTCTTACCTCTGTAAGCGCATGCAACTGTCCTTGATGTACACACACACCCATGAACCTATGAAACAAAACACATTTTTTTTAAACAAACGAAAATACCACAACTGCCATATTGAGAAACTAGTTTAGTTACTCATGCATTAGAAACAATCCAATACCTGTGAAGTCTCCTGGGTTCCTGTACAACCCTGTAGCCTCTCTAACTTTAATACTAGGCTGGTAAAATTCTAAGTTTACCATGAAACATCTGGTTGTGGCAAGATCTAGTGGTAATAAACAACTGTGGAGGACAGAAAGGAGTAAGCCTTAAAAATAGCATGGTATATTAGAAAAGGCACCAAAGCACCAAACTGGAAGTAAGGAGACTTGTTGTTGGTTTCAGGTCCACTATCATCTAGCTACATGCTCAAGAAAAAAATTTATTTTTAATTTTAAAAAAGGAGAGAGAAACACTAACACTATCTGAACTTCAGTTTCCTCATGTAGAAAGTAAGCAGGTTGGACTAGCCAATCTGAAGGTCTGTAATTTAAAAACTAGTAACTATGAGAGAGAGAGGGGGAAAAAAGCACCCATATGCTGGAAGACAAAGGACTAACTTCCTTTACATTAAAAAAAACCTCCAAATATGTTTAAAAAAAAAAAAAGCAGCAGAAGAAGAAGCAGCAGCAAAGGATGTCTTGTTGGCTCAGTTAAGCACCTGCCTTTGGCTCAGAATCCCAGGGTCCTGGGATCAAGCCCCAAGTAGGGCTCCCTGCTCAGCAGGGAGCATACTTATCCCTCTCCCTTTGTCCCCCTCCCCACCTACTCATGCTCACTCTCTCTCTCTCTCAAATAAATAAAATCTTGAAAAAGAAAAGGAAGCAAAAAAAAAAAAAGCATGTAATTCACAGAAAAGTAAAATGTCTAATAAAAATATCAAAATGCTCTAATTCACTCATAATTTAAGAAATATACATTAAAAGAAGATATTGTTTTTTAAAATCTATCAAATCAACAAAGATTAAGATTGATCATGCTCAGTGTTGTCCAGAAGGTGAGAAAACAGGAAAAAGAAACACTGTTAAGTTCTTCCACAACTTTTTTTTTTTTTTTTAAAGATTTTATTTATTGGGGCACCTGGGTGGCTCGGTGGGTTAAGCCGCTGCCTTCGGCTCAGGTCATGATCTCAGAGTCCTGGGATCGAGTCCCGCATCGGGCTCTCTGCTCAGCAGAGAGCCTGCTTCCCTCTCTCTCTCTGCCTGCCTCTCCGTCTACTTGTGATTTCTCTCTGTCAAATAAATAAATAAAATCTAAAAAAAAAAAAAAAAAGATTTTATTTATTTATTTGTCAGAGAGAGAGAGAGAGAGCGAGCACAGGCAGACAGAGTGGAAGGCAGAGGCAGAGGGAGAAGCAGGCTCCCTATGGAGCAAAGAGCCCGATGTGGGACTCAATCCCAGGACGCTGAGATCATGACCTGAGCCGAAGGCAGCTGCTTAACCAACTGAGCCACCCAGGCGTCCCCGCACAACTTTTTCAAAGGGTAATTGATTGTATCTAGCAAACATTTTAATAGCTCCAACAGTTCCACTTCTCAGAATTTATGTTATAAATAGACTCAATTTGAGTACATACAAAAGGACATTTACTTTACCACTGTATATCAAATACCTGCCCATAAAAGACTAAATATTTATAGTATATTCACAGATTAGAATACTATACAGCCATTTAAAAGGAATGGAGTAGATTTTTATGCACTGATATGGGAATATATCCAAAATATACTGTTAAATAAAAACAGTGAGCTACAAATCCCATTTATATTTTTAAAAGTCTGGATATTAATAGAAAATGTCTAGGAAGCACTATAATAATAATATATGGTGTCATACGTGGAATCTACAAAAAAAAAAAAACAAGATAAAAACAGACTCATAAATACAGAGAACAAATTGGTGATGGTTGTGGGAGGATGGGGACAGAGATGGGAGAAACAGCTGAAGGGGATGAAGAGGTACAAACTTTCAGTTACAAATAAGTCATGGGAATGTAAAGTACAACACAGAGAATATGGTCAATAATATCAAAATAATTTTGCATAGTGACAAATGATAACTACACCTATGATAAGAGAGAGTGAGCAAGAGAGAGAACACACGCAAGGGCAGAGGGAGAGGGAGAAGCAGGTTCCCCACTGAACAGGGAGACTGATGCAGGCCTTGATCCCAGGACTCTGTGATAATGACCTGAGCCAAATTACCACAAAGCCACCTAGTTTCCCCAATTAATTAGACTTCTTAAATCAAAATCTTGTGCTTTTAAAAAAAAAAAAAGATTAATTAATTTATTTATTTGAGAGAGAACAGAGCGTGTGAGAACACGAGTGGGAGGCGCAGTTGGAGAGGGAGCAGACTCCCCATTGAGCAGGGACCCCAATGAGAGGCTTGATCCCAGGACCCTGGGACCATGACCCGAGCTGAAGGCAGATGTCCAACTAACTGAGCCACCCAGGTGCCCTATCTTGAACTCTTCCTAAGACACTGTTAAGAGAAAGAAAAGACAAGTCATAGGGGCCCCTGGCTGGCTGAGTGGATTAAGCCTCCGCCTTCTACTCAGGTCATGATCTCAAGGTCCTCAGATCAAGCCCCACATGGGGCTCTCTGGTCAGCAGGGAGCCTGCTTCCCCCTCTCTGCCTACTTGTGATCTTTCTCTCTCTCTCTGTCAAATAAATAAATAAAAATCTTAAAAAAAAAAAAAGACAAGTCATAGACTGCAGTGCATATACCTAAGAAAGATTTGTGTTTAGATTTTTTTTTTAAAGATTTATTTACTTATCTTAGATGGGGGAGAGGCAAAGGGAGAGGGAGAGAATGCCAAGCAGATTCCACACTAACTGTGGAGGCCAACACAGGGCTTAATCCCCAAAACCAGAGATCATAGCCCCACCCAAAATCAAGAGTCTGATGCTCAACTGACTGAGCCACCCACCCCATGTTTAGATTTTTTTTTTTAATCTCTCAAAACACAATAATAACCCAATTTAAAAAATAGAGAAAGAATAAAAGACAATTCACTAAAGATATACAGATGGAAAATAAGTACATGAAAAGATCAAGATCTTTAGGGAAATGCAAATCAAAACAATAAGATGTACTAATACATCTATTAGAATGTCTAAAATTAAGGACTTTCAGTACCAAATGACGGTAAAAATGAAGAGCAACTGGAATACCCATGCAGTGCTGGTGGGAATATGAAACGGTACAACCACTTTGGAAGACTGAGGTAGTTTCTTAAGTAACTACTTAACTTAAGTAACTACTGAGGTAGTTTCTTAAGTAAACATGTACCTATCATATGATCTAGCTATTCCACTCCTAAGTATTTAAAACAAAAGAAGTGAAGGCATATGTCAACACAAAACTTGTACACAAATACCCATTAGAAGTTGAATGGATAAAATAAATTATGGTATTCATACAACAGACTAATTACTCAGCTACAAAAAGGATATATGCAACAGTGGATAAATCTCAAAATAATTATGCTGACTAAAAAATCTGGACCCGGGCTCCTGGGTGGCTCAGTTGGTTAGGCAACTGCTTTCAGCTTGGGTCGTGGTCCTGAAGTCCTGGGATCAAGTCCCACATTGGGCTCCCAGCTCCATGGGGAGCCTGTTTCTCCCTCTGACCTTCTCCCCTCTTACGTTCTCTCCCACTGTCTCTCTCTCAAATAAATAAATAAAATCTTTAAAAAATAAAATCTTTATTTTTTTTAAGATTTTATTTATTTATTTGTCAGAGAGAATGAGCACAGGCAGAGGCAGAGGGAGAAGCGGGCTCCCTGCTGAGCAAGGAGCCCAATATGGGACTCGATCCCAGGACGCTGGGATCCTGACCTGAGCCTAAGGCAGCTGTTTAACCCACTGAGCCACCCAGGAGTCCCCAAAAATAAAATCTTTTTTTTTTTTTTAAAGATTTTATTTATTTATTTGAGAGAGAGACAGTGAGAGAGAGCATGAGCGAGGAGAAGGTCAGAGGGAGAAGCAGACTCCCCATGGAGCTGAGAGCCCGATGTGGGACTCGATCCCAGGACTCCGGGATCATGACCTGAGCCGAAGGCAGTCGTCCAACCAACTGAGCCACTCAGGCGTCCCCAAAAATAAAATCTTTAAAAAAATTTTTTAAATAATAAATTAAAAAAATAATAAATAAAAATAAGTAAAAAATCTGGACCCAATAAAGTACATACTATCCCATTCCATTGATATAAAAGTCTATAAAGTAAAATGAATCTATAGTGACAAAAGCAGATTCATAGTTGCCTGAGAGGTGTGGAGTTTATGGGGTGAAAAGGGAAGGAAGGAGGACATGTTCACTACCTCATGTTGATGGTTTCATGGGTGTATATACATATGTCAAAACTTATTGCAGTGCACACTTCAAATGTGTGCAGTTTATTGTACATCATTTAAATCTCAAGAAAGCTATAAAACAAAGAAGAAGAAAAACATTAAGTGGTACTGACCAGGTAAGGGTAATTTTTATTTTTTAGCATACACACTTATGTTACATTTGAAGTCTTTTTAACCAACAGGTTATATTTATGTGTAAAAATAATTTAAAATATAAATTTTAAATTAAAATTAAAAACCATACATAAATGATTACTGATGATGATCATTAAAATGGGAGGAAAAGATAAATGTCACAAAGCCAGTGACAATTGAGCCAAGAAGGAAGTCTCATTAACAATTCCCTCAAGGGGCACTTGGGTGGCTTAGTCAGTTAAGCATCTGACTCTTGATTTCAGCTCAGGTCATGATCTCAGGGTTGTGAGATGCAGCCCCGTTGGGCTCCAACTCAGTGAGGAGTCTGCTTGAGATTCTCTCCCTCTGTCTCACTCTGTCCCCCCCCCAGCTCACGCTCTCTCTCTTTCAAATAAATAAATCTTAAAAAAAAAAAAAAAAAGCCAAGTCTCAAGTAAGCTCTAGTTTAGAAGGGTAAAGAAAAGCGTAGACTGACTACAAGTGAGAGTAAAGGCAAAGCAGTGGTAAAGTTGGAAAGGACCATAAAGTTCCATGAAGGCAGAGTCCAGGTCATATTCTTCCTTGTGTTCATAGCACTGAGCAGTACCTAGAAAATAGGAGGCACATGCAGTAAATGACTGTTGAGTGAAAAGGAACTGAGTGAGGGAGAATATGTGGTTGGCTGTAATATCACAGTAGAGTTTTAAAGACATGTCACTTTGACCAAAATTACAAATGTGGAAATTTCAGAGTTTCTCCAAGAGGTGGTTTCTGGACCGCCAGTTTTCTCTAACTGCATCCAGAGACTTGGTGGGAACTTGAAAAAGGAAAGAACCCAAGGAAAGATCTAGGCAGTACTGAAAATAGGATACAGGCACCAATGACCGGTTGAAACTTACCTCTGGCTCGGGAATAAATGGGAAGTGAATTGGTAAAGGAGTTAAAAGGCTCTGAAGTTAGAGGGTGTGGGCTCAAATCCCAGCTCCACTCTATTACACAAGCATTAGTTTCCCTCTTTGTAAAAGAGGATAACATTGTCCACAACATAAGGTTGTTGGAAGAGATTAAATGAAATAACGAATATAAAGTTCATAGCACAGTAACTGGCATACAGGAAGAGTTCAAAAAAAAAACGTAATTATCATAATTATAACTTAAACATGGACCTGGTGAGAATCAAATTCAGTCACAAGGTGACTGGGCAGAAAAGCTTCTTTTTTTAAAAGATTTTATTTTTAAATAATCTCTACACCCAAATGCAATTCGAACTCATGACTCCAAGCTCAAGAGTCACATGCTCCACCGACTGAGCCAGACAGGAAACCCAAAAAGCTGGTTTTTATGTGCCCACTCTCCCCTAACCCTTGCTCCTACCTCCACTTCCTGCTTTGGAAAAGCGGGACATTTAACTTCATTCATCTCTCAATTTCTTTACTATGAAAATCACTACCTAATAAGGAAGAGGGTGAGTGGGAGGAATGTTGGGTAGACAAAAGTCTAATACATAATGAACCTAAGTAATACAGAAGGCTGAAGACTGAATCTGGAATGCTGTTTCTGGCCAGCATGGCACGATGTCTATAACCTATGCAGAAAGAACATCTGAGAGTGGCAGTTACTGTCAGAAACTAGTTGGGTAAAAAAGATGAGGCTGAGGGCACCTGGGCAGCTCAGGAGGTTAAGCCTCTGCCTTTATAGCTGAGGTCATGATCCTGGAGTGCTGCGATCAAGCTCCACATTGGGCTCCCTGCTCAGTGGGGAGCCTGCTTCTCCATCTCCCTCTGCTGCTCTTCTGTTTGTGCTCTCTCCCTCTCTGTCAAAAAATAAATACAATCTTAAAAAAAAAAAAAAGAGGAGGCTACACAGGAACAGAGGAAGAACAGAAAGAGGTGGAACAGAGGAAATATGAGCAAGATGAATGAGAAAACAGTTAATCTGAGGGAGCTGCAGTTATTACAGCACCTTTAAAATAAGTCACTCTAAGTATCTATGCAACTCCCCAGTCTTTGGAATTACAAGAATCAGCATGCCATTCACTTATTAAAAGACTATTTCTTTAATTTACTTTTTAAATTTAAATTTAAGTTAACAGGGGAGCCTGGGTGGCTCAGTTGGTTAAGCATCTGTCTTCAACTCGGGTCATGGTCCCAGGGTCCTGAGATCAAGCCACACATTGGGTCCTTGCTCAGCGGAAGCCTGCTCCCTCTCCCACTCCCTCTTGCTTATGTTTTCTCTCTCTCACTATGTCTCTCTCTGTCAAATAAATAAATAAACCTTAAAAAAAATAAAGTTAACATATAGTGTAGTTTTGGTTTCAGAAGTAGAATTCAGTGATTTATCACCTACATATAAATCCAGTGTTCATCCCAACAAATGCACTCCTTAAGGCCCATCTTTCATTCAGCCCATCTTCTTCCAGCAACCTTCAGTTTATTCTCTATAGTTAATAGTCTCTTATGGTCTGTTTTCTTCTCTGTTTTTTTTTTTTATTTATTTATTTTAAGATTTTATTTGTTTATTTGACAGAGAGAAATCACAAGTACACTGAGAGGCAGGCAGAGAGAGAGAGAAGGAAGCAGGCTCCCTGCTGAGCAGAGAGCCCGATGCGGGACTCGATCCCAGGACCCTGAGATCATGACCTGAGCTGAAGGCAGTGGCTTAACCCACTGAGCCACCCAGGCACCCTTCTTCTCTGTTTTTATCTTATTTTACTTTTCCCTTCCCTTCCCCTATGTTCATCTGTTTTGCTTCTTAAATTCCACTTATGAGTGAAATCATATATTTGCCTTTCTCTGACTGACATTTCATTTAACATAATAAATACCCTCTAGTTCCATCCACATCATTGTAAATAAACAATTCTTTATTGAGTGAGTGGCTACTATATACAAGGCTTTAGGGACAGGACAGTGAATAAAACAAAGTCCCTGATCCCACAGAACTTTCATTCTAGAGTTCATTCTGCTGTAAGGCAATTGTAATAAAAAGTTAAGTGGGTATTTTGCAGAATATAGCTAAACTGTATGCATAAATAGCTGTTTCTAGTGAGCCTCTTACAGAAAGGATGCTTCTCTTGAGATTAAATGGTATCCCTATCCCTACCTAAGAATAATTCTATTCCCAGGGCACCTTGGTGGCTCAGTGAAGAGTCTGCCTCCAGTTCAGGTCCTGATCCCGGGATTCTGGGATCAAGCCCTGCTCAGCAGGGAGTCTGCTTCTTCCTCTCCTCCTTACTCATGCTCTCTCTCACTATCTCTGTCTCTCTCTCTCTCTCTCTCAAATAAATAAATAAAATCTTAAAAAAAAAAAGAATAATTCTAGTTCTATTGCCCCACCATAGCAAAAAGAGATAAAGTAAAATATGATAAGCCACATTTCTTTCTTCATTATGGCTTTTCAAACTATAATAGGCCCTAACAGGGGTGGGTTAACTATGGCCCAATATTTGTTTTTATAATTTTTTGAAAGTTTTTATTCATTTATTTTTGTGAGCATGAGAGAGGGCGGGGGAGGGAGGCAAAGGGAGTGCAGGAGTTGGGGGGCAGGCAAATCGAGAAGCAGACTTCCTGCCTAGCAGGGAGCCCAATGAGGGACTCCATCCCAGGGTTCTGGGACCATGACCTGAACCGAAAGCAAACACCTAACCAACTGAGCCACCCAGGCACCCAGTTTTTATAATATTTTTATTGGAACAAAATCATGGTATTGTCTATGGCAGCTTAGCTGCGATAGAGACTATATGACTTGCAAAGATTAGAATATATACTGTCTAGTCCTTCACAGAAACAGTTTGCCAACACTTGCAACAACTGCATAGGGATCCAACCCATTCCCAATTAGGGGGACTTATAATATCCTTATCTGCAAAAATGGGACCCCAAAATAACACCATCTTGGAGGCTACTTAGGAAGATTAAATGGAATAGTTCAGGTACAGTATTTAGCAATGTCTAGCCCATGCTCAAATAAAACTTAGTTGCTTTTAATCTATCATTATTAATGATCCTAAATCATACCATCCCTTACATGGCTATTAGGATCACCTTTCAAACCACAATATATGTCATTACCCTCTTCATAACACTTCAACGGCTCCCTTCTGCCTATAGAGTAATGTTTAAAATTCCTTACCACAGTATTTAAAACTTGATCTGGTCCAACTTATCTTTGGATCCTCAGATTTTCCTATAAGCCTTATTCTTTGCCCATCTCTTCATCTCCTCTAGTTCTATCCTACAAATAAACTTAAATTTCCTCCATTCAAAAAATGCTTCCTTGCCCCATCCCTAAAATAGGATACTAATTTACTCTTTTTATTTGTTATCAAACTTTAATAGGTTATATTCACTATCTACGTTTCTTTAATCTTCACTCATTCTTAAGTTCATTATAATTGGCTTTCTGCCCATATCATTCTTTTGTAACTTCCTTACTATGAAGGATTCAGAGGTGGTTTTTTTGTTGTTGTTTTTTGTTTTTTGTGGGGTTTTTTCTGCATTTCTAGTACCTAGTATAGTATCTGGCACACAGTAAGCAATCTCTCAGTAAAGATCTGTTTAATGGCATGAATGATTTTTATGACCTACAAACTTAAGTTCAAGCTCTTCTCTGAGTTGGAAGACTACTTTATTTCATTTTACTGAAAACCATCCTTCCAGGATCAGCTAAAATTTCGTCTTCCCTACATTGATCTCCTAGATATCTTCGGCTAGCATTATTCCTCTATCTTTCCCTTCCTCCCCAACAGTACTACAATGCACTTTTCACCCTGCTTTGAAAGACTGCTCATAAGCATAACTGAGGTGGTCCAGGGTCTGGAGTAAGACTGCTTATATTTGAATTCTGGCTCTGCCACTTCATGATAACTTCTCCATATTCTAGTTTCTTCACATGCAAAATGAAAGTATTACTATTACCTAATCCAAATGGTTATTGTGAAGATGAAATGACATAACTTGGGCTCCTGGAACGTAATAAGCACTAGAATATGTTAGCTATTCTTCTTCTTTTAACACCTCTAACTCCTTCTCCAGGCTGGAATATAAGAACGGTTTTCAAGAATACAGATCTCTTCTCATCTGTTTCTATACACAGTGCCTGATACACAATGCTTTGCACATAAGATACAAAACAAACACTTCTTGAATGCAAAAGCAATAATCACCAAATTAGCTTGACAATGTAAATTCATTTTTTAAAAAAAGAACATTTAGAGGCAGGTTCAAGGCTGGAAAGACAAGAGGTATGTATTTTATTTAATCAAATATTTATATAGAAGCTAGGCAATAGGACTCTACTAGCAAAACGATGGCTACATTTTAAAGTCATGGACCTTCTAGAAGCTGAAAAGACCTGGTTTGGGCATGATACACCCCCACAAGCCCACCATTCACTATGACCACATCGTCCCCAGAGACATCACAGCCAGCCCATTCAGGCAGGCACTGGCTTCATGTGACAGTTTTCTGCCTACCTTCCTCCCCACCCCCGACTCACATCACCACATCACAGTGGTACAGCACAACTCTACTTCTATGTGAAACTGTTCTGCCTGACCTCCTCAACCTCACTTCCTTTCCACCACCCACCACATCCAAAACAGTGTCATAGAGCTCACAAGCTAAGACAGGTATTAGCTTTATATTGGAAGAAGAGCTTGAGCAGAGTTCATCATTCCAGTTCTATAAAAAGCATATAGTTTAAAAGGGAAATATTACTCATCCTTAACAGGGAAGTGATATATGCCTAGAAAAGTATTTATTTATTTTAAAGATTTTATTTATTTGACAGAGAGAGACACAGTGAGAGAGAGAGCACAAGCAGGGAGAATGGGAGAGGGAGAAGCAGGCTTCCCACAGAGCAGGGAGGCCAAAGCAAGGCTCAGTCCTCATGACCCGAGCCAAAGGCAGACGCCCAACAACTGAACCACCCAGGTGTCCCTAGAAAAGTACTTAATATCAACAGTAAGTTGTCACTGAAATTGTTATTGCTAATTATATTAAAATCTAAGTTGCGGATGAAGCCTCAAATTTTTTTTCGGTATGAGATCAGACCTAAAAAAATACATTTGGGGGGCACCTGGGTGGCTCAGTGAGTTAAAGCCTCTGCCTTCAGCTCAGGTCATGATCTCTGGATCCTGGGATCAAGCCCCGAATTGGGCTCTCTGCTCAGCAGGGAGTCTGCTTCCTTCTCTCTCTCTCTCTCTCTCTCTCTGCCTGCTCTCTGCCTACTTGTGATCTGTCAAATAAATAAATAAAATCTTTAAAAAAAATACATTTGGAATGATTCTTACTCCCCACTACCACCACCCAAAATCATGCCAGCCAGAATTACTTAACTCAGGAAGAGAGCTCTTTGTTAATGCATGTGCTTAGTTTTTACACTACACACACACACACACACTTGTTAAGATGTAGAAAGAGTTGGGCTGCCTGGGTGGCTCAGAGAGTTAGGCCTCTGCCTTCGGCTCGGGTCATGGTCTCGGGGTCTTAGGATCGAGCCCCGAGTCGGGCTCTCTGCTCGGCAGGGAGCCTGTTTCTCCCTCTCTCTCTGCCTGCTTGTGATCTCTCTCTCTGTGTCAGATGATTAAATAAAATCTTAAAAAAAAAAAAAAAAAGATGTAAGAAGAGTTACTGTTGTTTGTTAAGCCAGTGCTTCCTAAATTTTAATGTGCAAACAAATCACCTGGGAATTATGTAAATTGCAGACTCCAATTCAATAGGTCGGGGCAGAGAGAAGCTAAGCTGAGAGTCTGAATTTCTTTCTTTCTTTTTAAGATTCTTTTTATTTATTTGAGAGAGAGGAGAACACAAAGGGAAATTGAGAGGGAGAAGTAGACTCCCCGCTGAGCAGGGAGCCCGATGCAGGACTCTATCCCAGGAGCCTGAGGATCATGACCTGAGCCAAAGGCAGATGCTTAACCATCGGAGCCACCCAGGCAATAAGCTCCCAACTAATGTTGATGCTCCTAGACCCCTGGAGCACATACTGAGCACCAAGGCTCAGTCTAGACAAAAGGCAAATGATAAACCACTCTAAAGTTAGTGAGACTGTAAGAGGAAACTCCCAACTCTGATACTACTAGTAAACTAGACTTCGACCAGAAACTTAATTTGCCATAGTATTTCCTGTACCATGATTTACTATTTTCCATAAAGTGTTATTACCATGCTTTTATATACCCTTTGACTTTTCTCAGATTGTTTCCACTGCATAGAATGCCCCTCCCCTCATTTCTACATAGTTAGATTCTCCCTACCCTCAAAGCCCAGTTCAAATACTTCCTTTCCCACAAAACAAACCTGGCTCCCTCTAAGGAGAAGTATTTCTGAACTAGCATGCTTCTGAACTAACTACCAAGGCTCTCCATCTACACCACTCTCCTATGGCATCATCATTTCCTACCTTTAACTATGTTTCATAAAACAAAATGAATTCTCTTGCCGGTCATATGATAGTATATAAATATTTGCTGGGTAAATTTAAAACACGAGTCTGACCACTCAAAAATTATTGAATGCCGGAGTGCCTGGGTGGCTCAGTCCTTAAGCATCTGCTTTGGCTTAGGTCATGATCCCAGGGTCAGGGGATCGAGCCCCACATCTGGTGCCCTGCTCAGCAGGAAGTCTGCTTTTCCCTCTCCCACTCCCCCTGCTTGTGTTTCCTCTCTCGCTCTCTCTCTCTCTCTCTGTCAAATAAATAAATAAATAATTTTTTTTAAAAAAAGAACAACTTATTGAATGCCTACTATGTGCCAGGCACTGGTAAAGATTATATGATAATGATAGCAACTGATTCTTAAAGAGCGCTTACTATGCATGCATTGTTTTTATATTCTATTCATTTAATCCTCACAATAATTCAATGAAATAATACATTTGTTCTCCCAATCGTATTGATAAAGAAACTTGGGATCTGACAAATAAAGTAATCTGCCCAAAGTCATAAAGATAATACGTGGCAGAGCCAGGCATCAAACCTAAACAGTGGGTTCTGTGCTCTTAATCACAATGTTGTATTACCTCTTCATATAGTTATAAAAAGGATTTAAAAAATAAGCAAGATACAATACCTTTCATTAAGAAGCTAATGGCTGCTCAAAGTTTTTGTGGCAGCACACAGCTCCTGATCAAAGTCCAAATTCAAGAGTGTGTTATTCAAGAGTGTGAATGATCTGACCCACACCTCTCTTTCCTTATCTCTTATTATATCCACCTACATTCTCTATGTTTTAGTTATATAAGTTTCTACTCCTAAAAATGTCCCAAATTCTCCCACCTCCATACTGTTGCTAGAATGAGTCCATCTGGAATCCACTCTTCAAAGCTCTACCAATCCTTAAAAACTCAGCGCAAGAACGTCTCCAAAGGGGGCACCTGTGTGGCTCAGTGGGTTAAGGCCTCTGCATTCGGCTCAGGTCATGATCCCAGGGTTCTGGGATTGAGCCCCGCATCGCATCAGGCTCTCTGCTCAGCAGGGAGCCTGCTTTCCTCCCCTCTCTC
The DNA here is from genome assembly GCF_964662115.1 of Mustela nivalis. NCBI lineage: Eukaryota > Metazoa > Chordata > Mammalia > Carnivora > Mustelidae > Mustela > Mustela nivalis. The sequence goes on from NC_139029.1 coordinate 33,661,527, forward strand.
TGTCTGCCTGCTTCTCTGCCTACTTGTGATCTCTGTCTATCAAATAAATTTAAAAAAATAAAACTTAGAGACATGATAATTAAAATCAAAATTTATTAAAAAAAAAAGAACGTCTCCAAAGAATAACAATAACAATAGCACCCAACATTTATGTACCATTTAGTGTGCCAGGCACTGCCATGTATCAAGTTATTTGATTATTAAAACCACACTTTGGGAATGGTTATAATAATTCTCATCTCAGAGATATAACTTCAAATATTTCCCTAATGTTTCTAATCCAAAGTAATCTTTCTCTTCCTTACACATTTATATCACTCTATTAAAACTCTATTATAACACTTAGCAGGCCTGCCTTTATACATCAAGTTTTATCTATGTCTACTCCTTCCACTGAATTAGAGGGTTCTTGAGGGTAGGGATCTTATATATGTGGAAGAGAATGGCTATATATTCACTAAATTGTTTCCCTTTTCCTCCTTAAGTAAATGACATTTCCCAGTGTCTATAACAGCTGGTTAACACCTTAATACCGAGTTCTGGAGAGCGGTATAGGGGCAGAAGTGATCATGTCATTTCTAAGCCTGTTCCATAAAAACCTCAACCCTATCCTCCATACTTTCCTTTTTCATCTGTCAGCAGATGCAGAAGATCCAGTGAAGGAATCTGAGGCCCCATCTTCGGTTTAAAAAACAAAAAACTAAACAAAACAAAAACTCCCCTTCTACCTCTACCCAACACACATTGAACATAAATAAGAAACAAGCTTTTAAGGGGCACTTGCCTGGACTGGTTGGTAGAGCATGTGCCTCTTGATCTCAGGATTATAAATTCGAGCCCCATATTAGGTATAGAGAGATTACTTAAAAACTTAAAAAAAAAAAAAAAGACAAGAAAAGAAACCAAGCCCTTAAAAAAAATAAGATTTTATGTTGTTTATTACAGTAGTTAACCCTCCTGGAATAAATATACCATGTAGTTTTGTGTCTCTATATATATCTAAAATACTGCCTTGTTCATAGTTAGGACTTAGTAAATATTTACTGAATTCAATTAAAAGTTAAATTTCCTAATTCCAAGGTGGGATCTTTCCTAAGTCCTACAATTATCCAGTAGTCTCTAAAATGAGGAATGAGTGATATGGTGAGTGCTGTGAAGTATGGAAGCCTGACCATTCACAGATCTTTATCCCTGAGGCAAATAACACATTATATGCTAATAAAAATAATTTTAAAAATAAAAAATAAAATGAGGAATGAGCATGATTTTCTTCCCCACTGAAATATGGGAAGAAAATTAGAACTTTTTAATCTATATTATTTTTATGTAAAAAAGAGAAAATTAGTTTTAGTAATATTTAATATGGTTTAACAGTAGCACTTGGGAGATGTGCTCAAAATGTTTTCCTAAGGGTAAACTATGATAGGCAGAAGATTTCCAAAGAAACCCATGTTCTAACCCCCAAGACCTGTGACTATGTTGTTATATGGTAAAGGAATTAATTAAAGTTGCAGATGGAATTAAGGTTGCTAATCATCTGACTTTAAAATAGGGAGATTAGGGGCACCTGAGTGGCTCAGTGGGTTAAAGCCTCTGCCTTCGGCTCAGGTCATGATCCCAGGGTCCTGGGATCGAGCCCTGCATCGGGCTCTCTGCTCAGCAGGGAGCCTGCTTCCCTTCCTCTCTCCCTGCCTGCCTCTCTGCCTACTTGTGATCTCTGTCTGTAAATAAATAAAATCTTTAAAAAAATAAAATAGGGAGATTATCCTGGATTATCAAGTGTTACCCCACACTTGTAGTGTCATCACAATGGTCCCCAAAGATAGAAGAGGAAGGCCAAAAAGTTAGTATTAGAGGGACACAATATGAAAAAGAATCAGCTGGTCACTGTTGGCTTTGATTGAATACGAAAGGAGCTACAAGCCAAAGAATGCAAGCCACAGTGCTCGCTTCGGCAGCACATATACAAAGAATGCAAGCCACTAGAAACTGAGAAAAGTAAGGAAACAGATCGTCCCCTAGAGCCCCCAGAAAGGAACACAGCCCTTTCAATACCTTGATTTTAGCCCAATAAGACCCACATCAGACTTCTGACCTATAGAACTATAAGATAATGAATTGTGTTGTCTTAAACCACTAGGTAATTTGTTAGGACAGCCATAGAAAACTAATGATACATAATAAAAAAATTATGGGTTACTATCTTATGTTATAATGTTTACAGATCTAGGATAGACTTTGGGCTTTGACTCCTAAACAAGCACAAGGAGGGGTGCCTGGGTAGCTCAGTCTGACTCTTGAGCATCTGACTCTTGATTTCAGCTTAAGTCATGGTCTCAGGATCATTAGATCAAGCCGCTTGTCAGGCTCTGTGCTTAGCACAAGGTCACTGACATTCTCTCTCTCCTTCTCCCTTTGCCCTTCCCCCTACTCTATCCTGTTTTCTCTCTCTAAAATAAATAAACCAAAAAAAGTCTTCTAAAAAGTAAAAAACAGGGGCGCCTCGGTGGCTTAGTGGGTTGGGCCTCTGCCTTTGGCTCAGGTCATGATCTTAGGGTCCTGGGATGGAGCCCCACATCGGGCTCTCTGCTCAGCGGGGAGCCTGCTTCCTCCTCTCTCTCTCTCTGCCTGCCTCTCTGCCTACTTGTGATCTCTCTCTCTCTCTCTCTCTCTCTCTCATAAATAAATAAATAAATAAAACAAGCACAAGGAAAATAACATTATTATGTTCCTTGGTAGCATTTACCTCCACTCAAATATTTATTGAGCTCACAGTTCTGCTGTCAGGGTTAAACATTAAGATTTAAATACTGTCCCTCCTCAAAAGTTTATTACCTAAACAGAAGAGGGAGAGGTGTGACAGCAGTCTAAAACATACCTAGCTGTTCTCACTCTGAAAAGAAAAAAAAAAAAAAAACACAAAACACTAACACTACTATTAGTTTTGGACCTGCTCAATACTACATAATATGACCTAGTAAGAGTTCCACGGTCATTATATCAAAGTTGTTCAAAATATTACTACTTGTTGCTAACCTACAATATACCTAGAAACTGTGCCAAGTGTTTTATATATATGACCTGAGATTAAATTACCCTCATTTTATCATCTAGGAAAACAAGGGTCAGAGCATTTAAGTGACTTGACAAAAGTTGGAGAAGTACCAGGATCTGGATCTGTTTGGCTCCAAAACCCATGTTTTGTTCTGTGACAATGGTTATGAAAGAAAAAAGGCCAACAGCTCAATAATAACTTCATTTTGAGGATGTGTGGGTGGTACAGGCAGTTGAGTGAGTGACTGACTCTTGGTGTTGTCTCAGGGTCATGGGATGGAGCCCTGTGTGGTGTTCTACACCTGGCATGGAGTCGGCTTGAGACTCTTTCTCCTTCTGTCCCTCCTCCCTGCCTCTCCCCTCTCTCTCCAAAATAAATAAATAAATCTTTAAAAATAATACCTTCATTTTTTATTCATAAAAAATAAACACCTATCTGTAAATCAATGAAAACCTAACTGGTTTGCTTTATAAGCCTTTCTACTGCCAACTTTGAGCAATAAGCAGCATCCATGTTGTAGGAGTTCTTCTGACCTGTACTGGTCTTTCCAGAAAAATGTCCGGCTCCAAAGTTATGGCAAAAACAATCAGGAGGTCTGAAATAAACCTGTGATAGAGTAATAAAATGTGAATGGATTTTTATATTAATATGCTTTCTAAAAGCCCTACATCTGAAGTCTACTTACTTACACTGGTTTACTTTTCTTTAAAAAACTTTAAAAAAAAAGTTTTTCCAGAACTTTTGATATATTTTTATCTGATTTCCTCCCATAATTGAAGGAAAGGCCCTGCAACATACTCCACCAGATTCCACTAAGCTTTACTATGTGGCACTAAAATGAACTCCTTTGCATTCTACTCCCAAATAAAGCAAAGTTACCATCCCTCTCTTGGACCAGAAAAAATTACCAATAACCAAAAAGGAGAAGAAAGGGCAATGCCTCGGCTCTCAAGTCCCAAAAGAGCTATGAATCTAGACCCATAAAAAAGCAGTAATATCTTTTAGTAAGGCTTGCGGCACTTTAAATGTGTTTAAAGGTATTACATCATGGAAAACTAGTTGTGTTAGGTCCTTTCTATGAGAACTCAAAGAAAACTCAGCTGAACAGACATTAACCACCAAAGCCTCACATCAGGTGACACCAAACAGAGCTGGTTCGGTCTGGCTTTCTCTTTTCTGTCCACAGTTTTTATACTCCGATTTTAAGATAGCTAAAGGCAAGTAAACATTGCTCACAATCACTAGATCATGTAGATAGCATTACATATAATAACAAGAGGACCAATGAAGTTCATGGTCTAATTTTGTTTTCTTCTACTAAAACAATACAAAAATTTAAAAAGTTAAAAAAAGATCTGCTTGCTTATAAGGATTAAACCAGTTTAATAAATAAAAAAAACACCCTGGATTTCTGAGAGAAAAACAAATATTCTCTATCTTGAATAACAATTGAAAGTAAACTGAGACTGAGAGTTAAAACTTATTTTGTATTTTATTTCACAGAAAGTTTTAAGCCGCATTGCTTAAAACTGCCATGGAAGCAGCAAAATACCAAATCTCTTGGCAAAGGGTGAACTAGTAATACATAAATATGACTTTAAATGTTCCCAAATGTTTTTTAATCTGGGAAGTTCAGAACAGAACTAATATCCACAAATCCAAGTATATAGATTATCTCCCCAGGCACTGAAAATGCTTCTTCCTCTTTCCCAAATATATCCTTTATTCTAAGATAACTCATAAACTCACATCCAAATAACAAAATATAAACACAAACTTCAATTTATGTGAGCACACTTCTGAAACAACACTCTCACATGATTTATTTCTTCCTCTTCTCCCAATGCAGAACAAACGTATAGAGGAAAGAGAACAATTCAATCTGAGAAGCATGTGTCAAGAAAATGAGTATGTTCAAGGTTTGTGCTCTCTATAGATAAACAGAACACTTAAAAAAATGTTTTACTACCTGTCACATATAAACTAAGCACCGTGATAGGCAAAAGAGACTCAGTGGGTGCTAGAGAAATAAACATGATAGTCCCTTCCTCAAGGAGTTCACAGACAAATAATCATTACATTTATTAAGCACTCATGATGCATCTAATATTATTCTAAATACTTTACAGGTATTACCTCATTTAATTCTTATGAAAACATTATGTTATAGGTACTATTATTATCTCCATTTTACAGATAAGTAAACTGAGGAGAGATTAAGTGGCTTGCCCAGTGTCACACAACTTGCAAATGGCAGAGTCAGAACAGGATTCTTAACTCTTAAGCTCTATGCTCTAGAGTGACACTTCAGATGATTATGACTATAGTAATAACAATAATAAAATAATAATAGTTAATCTTTAGTGCCTTGCACTGTGATAAGTCCTTTATCTCATTTAATTTTCCCATCAACCTGGTACAGTAGTACTATTATTACTCTTTACTTCATAGATGAGAAAACTGAGATCATAGAAGTTAGATAATTTGCCAAAGGTCCCCTAACTGCTAAAAGACACAACTATCCTGAAACTCTCCTCTGAATTCCAGACCTATTTACCCAACTGCCAATTTGATAACTCTGATGTCTCTCCCCAAAATCTGTTCCCCATGCAGTCTTCTCCAACATAGTTATTGGCAATTCAATTCTCCCAGGTGTTTAAATACATGCCTAAGAAAGAGTTATCCTTGACTCCCCTTTCCTTATGCTAATATCCCATACCCAATCCATTAGGAAATCCCACTGCTTCTACTAAAAAAAATATCCAGAGATATCCAGAATCCCACTATTTCTCTCTACTTTCATTGCTACCACACAGTACAAGCCATCATCAGCTCTCTCTAGATTACTGCAAGTGTCCTAACTTAATTTCCATCAGTTAAACATTTATATAGCTTCAAATAAGTATATAATGAAAAATAACAGTCCCTTGGCCTGCCCATACCACCACTGAATTCTATTCCCCTGAGGGAACTACTCTCAATTCTTTTAGTTGTTTCTTCTATTTACCATCATAGCTCTAGCTATCTACTGATTATACTGCTATTTCTCACCTTCTATTGACTTTCCACTGTGGAGGATGAGGATTCAGCTCTCTTAAATTATTTCCTTTCTAATATTTGTGTAAGACAATCTTGGGTGTCCAAAGCAATCTATAGATTTAGTGGAATTCCTATCAAAATACTCATGGCATTTTTCACAGAACAAGAACAAGTAATTCTAAATTTGTATGGAAATAAAAAAGACCCAAATAGCCAAAACAATCTGGAGGTATCACAATTCCTGATTCCAAGTTACTACAAAGCTGTAGTAATCAAAACAGTATGGTACTGGCACAGAAATAGACACATAGACAATGGAACAGAATAGAAAGCCCAGAAATAAATCCACAATTACATGGTCAATTAATCTTTGACAAAGGAGGCAAACATATGCAATAGGAAAAAGAGAGTTTCTTCAACAAGTAGTGTTGGGAAAACCAGATAGCTACATACAGAAGAATGAAACCAGACCACTTTCTTATACCATATGCAAAAATAAACTCAAAATGGATTAAGACCTACAAGTGAGGCCTGAAACTGTAAAATCCTAGAAGAGACAACAGGCAATAATTACTCTGACATTGGCTGTACATTGAACATTCTTCTTTCTTTTTTAAATTTAAATTCCAGTTAGTTAACATACAGTATAATATAACATTAATTTCAGGTATACAATATAGCAATTCAACACTTCCATACAATACCCAGTGCTCATCACAAGTGCACTCCTTAATCCCCATCACCTATTTCACCCACCCTCCCACCCACCTCCCTTCTGGTAACTATCAGTTTGTTCTCTATAATTAAGAGTCTGTTTCTTGGATTGCCACTCTTTTTTCTCCCCTCTGCTCATCTGCTCTGTTTCTTAAAGTGCACATATGTGTGAAATCATATGATATTTGTCTTTCTCTGACTGACTTAATTCACTTGGCATAATACTCTCTAGTTCCATCCATGTCATTGCAAATGGCAAGATTTCATTCTTTTTAATGGCTGAATAATATTACTTTGTGTCTATATACCACATCTTCTTTAGAAGGTATAATCCTAAGTAAAATAAGTCAGAGAAAGACAAATACCACACGATTTTACTCATATGTAGAATTTAAGAAACAAACAAATGAACAAAGAAAAAAGGGACAAATCAAAAACTAGACAACAAATTGCTGGTTTCCAGAGGGGAGAAGGGTGGGGGAGATGGGTAAAATAGGTGATGGGAATTAAAGAGTACACTTATCATGATGAGCACTGAGTAATGCATAGAATTGCTAAATCGCTGTATTGTACACCTGAAACTAATGTAACACTGTATATTAATTATACTGGAATTAAAAAAAAAAGAAAATAGACTACCACAGACAGTTCAGACAGTTCAGTTAAAAAGGATTTAAAAAGAGGGGCACCTGGGTGGCTCAGTGGGTTAAAGCCTCCGCCTTCAGCTCAGGTCATGATCCCAGAGTCCTGGGATCAAGCCCTGCATCGGGCTCTCTGCTCAGTGGGGAGACTGCTTCCCCCTCTCTCTCTGCCTGCCTCTCTGCCTAACTGTGATCTCTTTCTCCAAAAAATAAATAAATAAAATCTTAAAAAAAAAAAAATCTAGAAAGAAATAGGTAGAAAGATGATACTGGGGTGCCTGAGTGGTTCAGCTCAGGTCATGATCTCAGGGTCATCAGAAGGAGCCCAGAGACGGGCTCTATACTCTGTGTGTGTGTGTGTGTGTGTGTGTGTGTCTGTTGGGAGGGCGTGTCTCCTTGTCCCTCTCCCTCCCCCTGTACCCCTACCCCTTTACTATCTCTCTTTGCCCCTCCCCACACATGTGCTCTGCTCTTGCCCATGCTCTCTTTCTCAATCTCTTAAATAGATTTTTTTAAATCTTAAAGAAAAAAAAAGATGATAGCAAGTCCCAGGGTGACTGCTGGGCAAGAGTCTAGAGAATAAGCAGTCCAAACTAGAGCAGAAGGATCAAGAGCTCCAGGAGAGATGTTAGGGGAAGGATATTTGAAGAAAGAATTTTTACATTTCCAGATGTGTTTGGCAGAGTGGAAATTCACATTAGAAGAATTTTACAATTCTGTCTGAAGCTTTGGGAAGAATTAGTGGTAGGCATGCAGTAACTAAGCAAATGAAAAATTAGGCAAAACACACAAAAAAATGCAAGAAATAAAAAATAATTATAATACATTATTTGGCCTAGCAGTGAGTATAACCAGTCATAATAATGTAAATGCCAAGTCTTGATTTCTTTCTCCTGAATATTATTTATACCTAAGACTGTTTTTTTTTTAAGTTTTTAATTTTAATTTTGGTATAGTTAACATACAGTGTAACATTAGTTGCAGGCGTACATCTACTTGATGATTTGAAAGAGGGTAAGGGAAAGATATTAAGGATGATTTCTAGATTTTTAGCCTAAGTAATAACAGCAGTAATGGCAATTCCATTTGCTGAGATGGGAGAGGTCTAGAGAGGAAAAAAGGTCAGGTAGCAAAATAATCAACAGTGACCCCATACTAGGTGCTCAATAAATGGTAGCCATTGCTTACATTAAAAGTCATCTTCTCTTATGTCTCGATTTTATCTCAATAAAAAATATTTTTAAAAAATCATCTCACTAGGGTTGTACTACTTCACTACCCACAGACAATGACATAAATATTATTGAAGTTTATTCCATATTTTAGTTTACAAAATTCTCCTAATTATATGAAATTAGAACTTATACAGAGTCCTAAGTAATTAGACCTTCTACCTTGACAGAGAGAAGAGGAAAAAATGTTAAGACCTCTTTACCAACATGCTTGTGTTATAAAATTTACTTTGAGATCTACAGTGAGACTCTTTCACCTAGTTACTCACTATAATTACCAGGATAAAATCAGAAAGATCCATTTTAATCCAGCATTTTCAAATGTGTCCCATTTATTCCAGACCATGTGTGTGTGTATGTGTGTATGCACGGCCATCTGAGATAATATATACACACCCGAGATAATATATTTTTTAAACCTGATCTTTTATAAATTATTCAACATTAATTCACTGTGGATTTCTAACCACTGATCTGGTCCACTCCCCTAGTTTAATGAAGGAAAAAAAACAAAGCCCAGAGGTCAAGTTACTTGTCCAAGAGAACACGATTAGGAAATCATAGAGTTGTATTAACTGCATATGAGGAATAGTGGAAGACAGGGCTAGAAAAACAGATCCAGACCATAACTGTCAGTCTAAAGGATTTTCGACTCCATTCTAAGATAAAAGGTTTATAGGAAATAAGCTCATAATTAGAGCTATGTATCAGAAGAGAGAAAAGGGGGACACAAAAAGAGAGGGAAAATAGTTTACTCCAGGCAAAATTCAAGAGGGCTGAACCAACAAATGTATATAAGGAAAGAACAGATGCAAAAGTCTTCAAAGCTTTAGAATCAAGCGCTTATCTTCTGATTAAAAGCAAGGAATAAAAGGAATAAGCAGGGGCGCGTGGGTGGCTCAGTCACTTAAACTGATGCCTTTGGCTCAGGTGATGATCACAGGGGCCTGGGATCAAGCCCTGCATGGAGTCCTGCACTGGGTTCCCTGCTCTGCAGGGAGCCAGCTTCTGCTCCCTGCAATGCACCACCTACTCCCCATCTCAAATAAATAAATAAACAAAATCTTTAAGAGACAGGAAAAGGAATAACTAAAGATGGCCTTGGGATTTTCAAAATGGTAATTGGAAAGATAGCTATCTTAATAACTGAGACTGGGAAAACACCCTGCCATATTCTCATAGCTGACACTAGTTTGTTTCCTAGATGTATAGTTTATTTCCCAAGGAGACTGGGAGACATAGGGTTCTACTTCCCTTGTATTCACCATGACATTGCAACACAGGCCTGGACTGAGTAGTTCCAAGTAAGTATTTGGTGAACTGAAAGCATATTCACCATTTTAACAAAATGGTAACCACATTGTCACAAATGGCTATTAAAGGGGAGCTAAAACAATTCTGAATAAAAATTAATAGACAGGAAAATAAATTCAGAATGTGGCCTAAGAAAAAGTAAGGATTAGAATATGAAGACAGAATCAAAAATTTTAAATTTAAATTTCTCATGACATGAAGAATAACAAAGAGATATGAGAATGAATCTTGGTACAGGTCCTCAGAAAGACCACTGGGGAGTGGAAATGAGAAGGTCACGGAATTAGATTACAAATCTTGAGCATAAGACTTCTGGCATAAACAACCTTATTCACAAGAGGCCCAAACGATCAGTCCATACAGTCAACAAAGTACTTTATTGTTCCTTGTTTTAACTGATAACTTAGAGCAACAGAACCAATCTTAATCGTATCTGTGTATTAAAAAATATATATAGAAGCACCTGGGTGGCTCAGATTGTTAAGCATCTGCCTTCAGGTCAGGTCAGGATCTCCAGGTCCTGGGATTGAACCCCATGTCATTGGGCTCCTAGCTCAGTGGGGGGGTCTGCTTCTCCCTCTCTCTCTGCCTCCACCCCTGCTTATCTGTGCTCTCTAATGAATAAATTAAAACCTTAAAAATTTTAAATAAAAAATTAAGGGGTGCCTGAGTGGCTCAGTGGGTTAAGCCTCTGCCTTTGGCTCAGGTCATGATCTCAGGGTTCCGGGATCATGTCCCACATTGGGCTCTCTACTCAGCGGGGAGCCTACTTCCCCCTCTCTCTCTCTGCCTGCCTCTCTACCTACTAGTGATTTCTCTGTCATATAAATAAATAGAATCTTTAAAAAAGAAATTTAAAATATATATATATATATATATATATATTATATACACACACACACATATATACACAAACAAAATATACACACCTACTGCCTCTATGACTTACCAGGCCCATTCTTTTCCTTCCAACTAGAAATCTTAGGAGGGAGAAAGATAAAAGGAAAAAGAGGAAGTGAGGTTGGGGGTCAAGAAAACGAGAAATACAACTGCAGAAGTTTGGCTCACTAACTCCTGCTGGGCACAAAATAGCTGTGCCAGCAGAGGACCAAAGCTTGCCCAGAGGATTAGATGCCCACCATCTGGCAGGTCACGCAGATAGCCATCTTTCCCATGAAAACTTTCCAAATCACCAGTGTAGTGATTTTTGACCTGTTCCTTGTTTTCAAGCAGGAGACCTTTTCTTCAAAATTCTTATACAGAAGTTTAACATAAAACAGAGAAAAAGAAAGAAAGAAAGAAAGAAAGAAAGAAAGAAAGAAAGAAAGAAAGAAAGAAAGAAAGAAAGACCCAAAACAGAAAAAGTAGAGCTTCTCTGGCTGGGTGAAGCCAAGTGGGGAACCAGAAACCTACTCTGCTCAGCAATATCCCTCCCCACAGGGGTCAGCCTCTAAGGAAACACGTCTGTGAAAAACCTAGGGTTCTGAGAGAAGGATTTTTTTCCCCATTTAAAATCTACAAATCAGGACGCCTGGGTGGCTCAGTTGGTTAAGCAGCTGCCTTCGGCTCAGGTCATGATCCCAGCGTCCTGGGATCGAGTCCCACATCGGGCTCCTTGCTCAGCGGGGAGCCTGCTTCTCCCTCTGCCTCTGCCTGCTATTCTGTCTGCCTGTGCTCGCTCTCTCCCCCTCTCCCCCCCCCTCTGATAAATAAATAAAATCTTTTAAAAAATAAAAAAAAATAAAAAATAAAAATAAAATAAAATCTACAAATCTCGGGGGGGGGGGGGGGGCGCCAGGGTGGCTCAGTGGGTGAAAGCCTCTGCCTTTGGCTCAGGTCATGATCCTAGGGTCCTGGGATCAAGTCCCGTAACCGGCTCTCTGCTCAGCACGGAGCCTGCTTCCCCCTCTCTCTCTGCCTGCCTCTGTCTACTTGTGATCTGTCTCTCTGTCAAATAAATAAATAAAATCTTTAAAAATAAAATAAAATAAGAGGCGCCTGGGTGGCTCAGTTGTTGGGCATCTGCTTTCTGCTCAGGTCATGGTCCCAGGACCTTGGGATCGAGCCCCACATCGGGCTCCCTGCTCCGTGGGAAACCTGTTTCTCCCTCTCCTACTCCCCTGCTTGTATTCTGTCTCTCACTGTCTCTCTCTCTCTGTGAAATAAGTAAACAAAATCTTTGAAAAATAATAATAATAAATAAAAAATAAAAATAAAATAAAATAGGGGCGCCTGGGTGGCTCAGTGTGTTAAACCACTGCCTTCGGCTCAGGTCATGATCTCAGGGTCCTGGGATCGAGTCCCGCATCCGGCTCTCTGCTCAGCAGGGAGCCTGCTTCCCTTCCTCTCTCTCTGCCTGCCTCTCTGCCTACTTGTGATCTCTCTCTGTCAAATAAATAAATAAAATCTTTAAAAAAATAAAATAAAATAAAATCTAAGAATCTCAATTTGAGGGAAAACCTTGGTCCATATTTCTGCCTCAGCTTCTGTACCTATAAAGGAGAGCTTGTAAGTGTCACAGCTTGAAAGTAGACTAAGGGGCGCCTGGGTGGCTCAGTGGGTTTAAAGCCTCTGCTTTCGGCTCAGGTCATAATCCCAGAGTCCTGGGATCAAGCCCCACGTCAGGCTCTCCTTGGCAGGGAGCCTGCTTCCCCCTCTCTCTGTCCTCTGCCTGCCTCTCTGCCTACCTGTGATCTCTGTCAAATAAATAAATAAAATTAAAAAAAAAAAAAAAGAAAGACTAAAAGCCTAACAAATAGAAACAAAAAATTTAAATTATAAAAACAAAGCATTAATAGTAAATTTCTAAGACAACTAGAAAAGCATTTAGAATGGAACATAGTCATGATTAGTTTCATATTTAAGGTCTCCTAAGGAAGTATAATAAATGTTTTCACTCCTAAGGAAGTATAATAAATAGGGATGCCTGGGTGGCTCAGTTGGTTAAGCAGCTGCCTTCGGCTCAGGTCATGATCCCAGCGTCCTGGGATCGAGTCCTACATCGGGCTCCTTGCTCCGCAGGGAGCCTGCTTCTCCCTCTGACTCTGCCTTCCACTCTGTCTGCCTGTGCTCGCTTTCGCTCGCGCTCTCTCTCTGACAAATGAATAAATAAAAAATCTTAAAAAATTAAAAAAAAAAAAAAAGGAAGTATAATAAATAAATAGTTAGCACGCCCCAGAATAATGAAAGCCAAGAAGACTGCTCCTTCTAGGCCACTGGTAGGATAATTTCCTTTTGTTGTGTTCAAAATAAACAATAAAAGTAAAGACACAAAGACATGAAAAATATGAACAATTAGAAGCTTTTAAAATTAATTTTATTTAAATTCAATTTAATTAACATATATTATATTATTAGTTAATTAACATATACTATATTATTAGTTTCAGAGGTAGAATTTAGAAGCTTCTTTTAAAAAAGTAATCTGGGGCGCCTGGATGGCTCAGTGGGTTAGGCCTCTGCCAAACCTCATGACTCAGGTCATGGTCCCAGGGTCCTGGGATTGAGCCCTGCTTCGGGCTCTCTGCTTGGCCAAGAGCCTGCTTTACCGTCTCTCTGTCTCTGCCTGCCTCTCTTGCCTACTTGTGATCTCTGTCAAATAAATAAATAAAATCTTTAAAAAAAAAAAAAAAGGTAATCTACTTCCAGGCTTTTAACCACAGAATATTTGAGACAGATGGCTTATGCAGAACAGAGTCATCATCGCAGTGCAAATCCACCATAGTTAACAATAATTATAGTAATTTTCATGCAGTATGTACTTTCTGTGGATTACAACAGATCCACTGGCTTTTATGCAGTATCTCATATGCTGGCTTATTGCCGAGATCAAGACAGAGTTAACACTATCTTTTACATATCAGAAAACTTAGCTGAAAGCAAAGAAAAATACTTTTCAAAGTTAAAAGGGAGGGGTGTGTCATTCCTGAGCAGTGAAAACAAAAAGAGACAGACTAAGAAAGTAGATCAAAAGGACATCAGAATAGGAATGGTATCACTGGTCTCATCACACCATGTTTCTAGGCTGGACATACATATTAAGCAAAACAAGCGCAAAGATCTAGATGGACTCTAGCCCAGTATTTTCCAGCACAGTAGCCAGTAGCTTCACGTGACCATTTAATCAAATTAAAAAATCCAGTTCCTAGGGGCACCTGGGTGGCTCAGTGGGTTAAGCCTCTGCCTTCGGCTCAGGTCATGATCCCAGGGTCCAGGGATCGAGCTCCACATCGGGCTTTCTGCTCTGCAGGTAGCCTGCTTCCTCCTCTCTCTCTGCCTGCCTCTCTGCCTACTTGTGATCTCTGTCAGATAAATAAAGAAAAAATCTTTAAAAAAAAAAAAATTCAGTTCCTTGTTCCCACAAGCCCCATTTCAATGCTCATTAGCCACGTGTGGCTACTGGACAGCACCAATAAAGAGCATTCCCATTACTGCAGAAAGTTCTATTCAACAGCATTACTCAAGCAGAAAATCTTTGAATGTACTGAAACAGCAGCACTCAACAAATGTTTGGTAAATGAATGAATGACAACAGATAGGTTTCCATGGGCCATTAAAAAAACGAACAAAACAGGGTGCCTGGGTGGCTCAGTTGGTTAAGCGTTTGCCTTTGGCTTGGGTCATGATCCCCGGGGTCCCTGGATCGAGTCTCACTCAATCTTGCTCCCCACTCAGTGGAGAGTCTGCTTCTTTCTCTGGCCCTCCCCCATCTCATTCTCTCTCTCTCTCTCTTTTACTCGCTCTCTCTCAAATAAAGATCTTAGGGACGCCTGGGTGGCTTAGTGGGTTAAGCCTCTACCTTCGGCTCAGGTCATGATCCCAGGGGCCTGGGATCGAGTCCCACATAGGGCTCTCTGCTCAGCAGGGAGCCTGCTTCTCTTCATCTCTCTCTCTGTCTGTCTCTCTGCCTATTTGTGATCTCTCTCTCTGTCAAATAAATAAATAAAATCTTAAAAAAAAAAATAAATAAAGATCTTAAAAAAACCAAAAAACTAGCCAGAGAAAAAGAAACTAATAATAGTAGCTAACATTTACTGCACAGTTAACAAAAGCCGGATACTATATGTGTATTATATGTACTAATTTAATTAACCTTAAATAACAACTCTTTGATGTGTTTACTGTCATTACTCTCATTTTATAGATGGGAAAATGAAAACTCAGCCAGATTAAGTAACTTTCCCAAGATCCAGGATTTGAATCCAGGCAGCTTGATCTAGAATCTAGAGCCTTGGGTTGTTTTTTTTTTGTTTTATTTTTTTAAGATTTTATTTATTTATTTATTTGAGAGATAGAGAGAGAGAGAGAGAGAGAGAAAGAGTATGCATGCATGAGGCTAAGCAGAGGGAAAGGGAAAAGTAGATTCCCTGCTGAGTGCAGAACTGCAGAGCCAGACTCTGGACTCTAGGGCTCAGTCCCACCAGGACCCTGAAATCATGACCTAAGCTGAAGTCAGACACTTAACCAACTGAACCACAAAGGTGCCCCTAGAACCTTCACTTTTAACCATGATACTATACCATTTTAATTCTATTATACAACGGCTATATTTAAAATTTTTGCCGTAATAGAGTAAAATTTATTTGAAGTCATTCTTCTCATGTATTCACTAGTCAAGTTCACAGTAAAGAGAATATGAAAAATAGTGAAATAAAAAAGACTGTCAAGAAATATACTAAATGTTTATGACAGTTTGATCCCTTTGCACCGAGATAAAGGGTAATTTTCATTTTCTTGTTTTGCTAACTCTATTTTCTCTAAATGTTCCATAGTGAAGATGTATCATTGCTATAAAAATAACAAAAATATTAAAAATATTATTTTTAAGCAAGATAAAAATACAATCAGCTTAAAAATTCCTAAGCAGAATATCGAATCAAGACTCAACCATCTCACCCTCAAACATCACAGAGGCCCCCTAACTGATCTCTTAGCCACAAGCCTACCCAACATTAAACCCTTCTGGATTTGCCATCAGTTACCCTCTACCACCTTAGTCCCTGCTCAGAATCCATTTACATAGAGCATAAAATATACTCTTTTGGCTTTATGAAAGCCATTCCTGCATAACTGCATTAGGTTTCCACCTTTATTTACCAATATTATGCTGTCGACCTCAGTTCTTCTAGGAGAAACATGGTAGAAAGAGCCCAGGCCTCAAAGTCACAGATCTTGGCCAACATATAATCTCTTAGCCTCAGTTCCTTCAATGGTCATTAGATGTGAAGATTAAATCTTTTTTTTTTTTTTTTTAAGATTTTATTTATTTATTTGACAGAGAGAGAGAGACCACAAGTAGGCAGAGTGGCAGGCAGAGGGAGATGGGGGAGCAGGCTCTCCACCAAGCAAGGAGGCCGATGCAGGACTCCATCCCAACCCTGGGATCATGACCCGAGCTGAAGGCAGCCATTTAACTGACTGAGCCACCCAGGCATCTCAAGATTAAATCTTTTTTTATTGTATTTTATTTATTCATTTGAGAGAGAGAGCAAGAGCAGGGGGAGGGGCAGAGGGAAAGGGACAAGCAGACTCTCTGCTGAGCAGGAAGCCCTATGCGACAGCTTGATCCCAGAACCCTGGGATCATGAACTGAGCCACACAGGAACCCCAAGATTAAATCTTTAAATAGGTAAAGATCCAGCATACAAGCCTTCAATAAATGGTGGGTTTTCTCATTATTGTTATTATTAGGCAAATGGATTTTTATTCACTGATTCCTCAAAAAGCTTTGCACTTTTACCTCTGTGCTTAATAACTATTTTGCTTCTTCAGAATTCCTTTCCTCTCTCCTAAAATCCTACTAAAATTCAAGTTACAGAGCACCTGGGTGGCTCAGTTGGTTAAATATTGCTTTCAGCTCACATCATGATCTCAGGATCCTGGGATAAAGCCCCACATGGGGCTCCCTGATCAATGCAGAGTCTGCTTCTCTCTGTCCCTTAGCCCCTCCCCTGCTTCTACTCTCTCTCTCTCTCTCTCTCTCTCTCAAATAAATAAATAAATAAACAAAATCTTAAAAAAATAAAATAAAATTCAAGTTCTAGTTCTAGTCAACCTCCTCCAAAAAAGCTTCCCTGACTCTGCCAAGCTAATGTAATCTCTCACTCCTTTGAACTTCTATAGCTCGTAGAGTTTATTCTACCCAAGTGGAGAGGTCCTAGCTGATTTTATTAGTTCTCTTTTCATGTAAGTAAGTCCAAGATCCCCCATTAGAATGAAAACTCCTTCCTACTAGCAGACATTCCATTTTATATATGTCTTTATACCTTTCTAGTATCTGACAAATCAACAGATTTATATTAAATGCTCAAAAAAATATGCTAATCTGATTTATGCACTGGGAAGAAAGTCATAATAAAAATACTGGCTGAGGGGCGCCTGGGTGGCTCAGTAGGTTAAAGCCTCTGCCTTCGGCTCGGGTCATGATCCCATGGTCCTGGGATCGAGCCCCGCGTCGGGCTCTCTGCTCAGCGGGGAGCCTGCTTCCTCCTCTCTCTCTGCCTGCCTCTCTGCCTCCTTGTGATTTCTGTCTGTCAAATAAATAAATAAATCTTTAAAAAAAAATACTGGCTGAAGGGGCGCCTGGGTGGCTCAGTGGGTTAAGCCGCTGCCTTCGGCTCAGGTCATGATCTCAGGGTCCTGGGATCGAGTCCCGCATTGGGCTCTCTGCTCAGCAGGGAGCCTGCTTCCTCCTCTCTCTCTCTCTCTGCCTGCCTCTATGCCTACTTGTGATCTCTATCTGTCAAATAAATAAATAAATAATCTTTTAAAAAAAAATACTGGCTGAACATTTTTGTAGTATACTAGGAAGGCAACAATTCTCTATTAAGGTAGAAAGTTTCAAGTAAGCAGTATAATCTAATTCTATAATGTACTATCACTGACCAAATATGTAAGTCTTAATTACATTTTTTTTTAAAGATTTTATTTATTTATCTGATAGACAAAGATCAAAGCAGGCAGAGAGGCAGGCAGAGAGGTGGGGAGGAGAAACAGGCTCCCTGCTAAGCAGGAAGCCCAATGCGGAGCTCGATCCCAGGCCCCTGAGATCATGACCTGAGCCGAAGGCAGAGGCTTTAACCCACTGAACCACCCAGGCACCCCTTACTTACAATATTTAACAGCACTTTTAGATTTTTATTTATTTACTCATTTATTTATTTTTAAAAGACTTTTTTTTTTTTTTTTTTTTTTAACAGAGAGACAGCAAGAGAGGGAACACAGGCACAGGCAGGGAGAGTGGGAGAGGAAGAACAGGCTTCTCACTGGGCAGGGAGCTTGATCCCAGGACCTTAGGATCATGACCTGAGCGGAAGGCAGACAACTGAGCCACCCAGGCACCCCAGCACTTTTAACTTTTTAAAGTGTCTTACACATAAACCCTACTTAAATATATATTGACTCAAACTGTTGTATTTGGTTTCATTTGGAAATACACTCTCCTCACTAAAAAAAAAACAAAAAACAAAAAACAACCAAGATAATTCAAGTGAGAAAAGTTCAGATACTGATTACTAGAAAATGATGATTATATAACCATATTATATATATAAAACAAATTAGACTCTAAAAAGGTAAACTAGGGACACCGGGGTGACTCAGTAGGTTAAGTGTCTGACTTCGGCTCAGGTCATGATCTCAGGGTCGCAGGATCAAGCCCTGTGTCTAGCTCCCTGCTCAGCATGGAGTCTACTTGTCCCCTTCCCTGCCTCATGCACATGCTCAAGTGCTCGCTCTCTCTCTCACATATGCATACATGGGTGTTTTCTTTCAGAAAAATGAATAAAACCTTAAATAAATAAATAGGCAAACTATGTCTTCTCAAGTAAGTGCTAAAAGTTAAGGATAGATAGCCTGGAGGGATACCTTTATTTTCATTTCACTGATTTAGTTACTATTCTTCATAAAATGATTTAAAAAATTAAATAACCGGGGCGCCTGGGTGGCTGGGTGGGTTAAAGCCTCTGCCTTCGGTTCAGGTCATGATCCCAGGGTCCTGGGATCGAGCCCCGCATCGGGCTCTCTGCTCAGCAGAGAGCCTGCTTCCTCCTCTCTCTCTCTCTGCCTACTTGTGACCTCTGTCTGTCAAATAAATAAATAAAATCTTAAAAAAAAAAAAACTTTAAATAACCATATAAAGACTAAAATCTTTTCTCTTTGATAAATTACTAATAGAGCAGTAAAAAACTTCTTTTTTTAATTTAATTGCGTGTGTGTGTGTGTGTGTGTGTTCCAAAATTCATTGTTTATGCACCACACCCAGTGCTCCATGCAATACGTGCCCTCCTTAATACCCACCACCAGGCTCACCCAACTCCTCCCCACCCCCCAAAACCCTCAGGTTGAACTTCTAATGAGCTGCTACTAAGAGTAAAACAATTTGAGAGACAGAAGGAAGCTGCTTTATTAAATGCAGCTAATTACCAGAAAATTAATTCTTAACATGCAAAAAAAGACCTGTAACACACTAAATCCCAGCAAGATTGGTGCATCCCTCTTTTTAGCTGTTAATGCTATTCTTTTTTTTTTTTTTTTTTTTTTAAAGATTTTATTTATTTGACAGAGAGAAATCACAAGTAAGCAGAGAGGCAGGCAGAGAGAGGAGGAAGCAGGCTCCCCGCTGAGCAGAGAGCCCGATGCGGGACTCGATCCCAGGACCCTGAGATCGTGACCTGAGCCGAAGGCAGCGGCTTAACCCACTGAGCCACCCAGGTGCCCCTGTTAATGCTATTCTAACAGGCATCCAATAATGTTTAAGCTTTCTCACTGATCCCCAGAAGGAAGGAAAAGCCATTACCTAAGGATGTTGGGATGGGAAAGTCTATTCATGAGCTGAACTTCTTTCAGCATGTTTGCCCGGTTACTGCTCAGTGTGTTCATCTTAAGAGCCATCACTTGGCCAGAAGCTCGGTGACGCACCTAGAAAATAAAATAGAACAAGAAAAGAGGTTCAAGGAGAGCAGTTAAATATGAGGTCAAAGTCTCCACATGTAAACATGCCAAGATGTTTTAGATAAAATAGACATTATTAGGGATGTTTTTCTATAAACTGATCACATTAGGGTCTCACTTCCATTAATGAAGATGGATTTATTCTATCCAAGACCTGTTTCACATTAAGCCAGCCAGAAAAACTTTGTTAATTACACCTCAAGAAATGACATCTTTTCTTCTAATACCTTAGGGAAAAAATGGGGGAAATTTATTAGGCTGGTGCTGTATGGTCAGTATCGCTTAGTCTTAGGACACTAACAATCCTCTTTGTGGAATTTTAAGTGTGCACAGAAAAGATACACGCACAAGCCTTGTATAATACTTAAGGGATTATAAAATTATCTTTATAGAATAATAAAGCCACATCCTCAAAATTTCCCCCATATAAATACATATATGTATATATATATATATGAAAAGAAGCATTAAATATTAAATATAGAAGTCAGTGAAATTTTTAGAGCTAATATTATTGTAAGCCAAGCCAAATTACCTTATAATCATTTAAACATACTCAAGTGAGACATAAAAATGGGCCACACCATTCAAACTATTAGCCACATGGAAGAAAGTCTACTTCTAAAACATTTACCCTCTATAGAAGTCAGTCTATTTTACATGTAAAAATATTGTTTTATAATTTCAATGCATACTCCACAGGTTTCAAAAACTGTAATACTTTACTACTTGCAAGAAAATTAACTTTTCGGGACGCCTGGGTGGCTCAGTTGGTTAAGCAGCTGCCTTGGGCTCAGGTCATGATCCCAGCATCCTGGGATCGAGTCCCACATCAGGCTCCTTGCTCCACAGGGAGCCTGCTTCTCCCTCTGACTCTGCCTTGCACTCTGTCTGCCTGTGCTTGCTCTCTCTCTCTCTCTGATAAATAAATAAATAAAATCTTTAAAAAAAAAAAAAGAAAATTAACTTTTCACCCTCTAAATGCCTCAGTAGTAGTAAAATGAGACTACCCGAGAAAATATTTTGTCTGACACAAAAGAAGATCAACTATTTACTGAAATGTGTTTTTCCTACCAAGAAATTATGAATAAAGCAGTAGAAAAATTACTAAGTAATAAGGACCTCATTGCTTTCTGGCTTTAAAAAAATCATTTCAGAGGTGCCTGGGTGGCTCAATCAGTTAGGCATCTGCCTTCTGCTCGGGTCATGATCCCAGAGTCCTGGGATAGAGTCCCCCCATCGGGCTCCCTTGCTCGGCAGGGAGTCTGCTTCTCCCTCTGGCTCTTCCTGCTACTCCCGTTCTCATGCTCGCTCTCTTTCTCTCTCTCTCTCTCTGACAAATAAATAAATAAAATCTAAAAAAAAAGATTTTATTTATTTGTCAGAGAGATCAAGATTGAGAGAGAGAGCATGAGATGGGGGAGGGTCAGAGGGAGAAGCAGACCCCTCACTGAGCAGGGAGCCTGATGCAGATTCAATCCCAGGACTCAATCCAGGATCAGTACCTCAGCCAAAGACAGTCGCTCAAGCGACTGAGCCACCCAGGCACCCAAATAAAATCTTTTTTTTTTTTTTAATCATTTTTAGGGGTGCCTGGGTGGCTCAGCCATTTAAGCATCCAACTCTTGATTTCAGTTCAGGTTATGATCTCAGAGTCATGAGATCGAGCCCCACTTGGATTCTCAGATTCTTTCTCTCCTTTTCCTGCCCCTCCCCCAAACTCCTCTCCCTTTCTTAAAAAAAATTAATTTTTTAAAACTAAAAAAAAAAAAAAATCAGATATTGTAAAACAGAGACTTGCTATGCAAAAATGTCATCAACCTATGGACTTTGAGTATTCTTTCAGCATGTTAAAATTTACCAAGTAGAAGTTTCAAGAGAAAATATGACAATCTACTTAACTCTTCAATCTCAAGAAATCCCTTCAAAGGACAATAGCCTTAGAAGATTACCATATCTATTAATACAGTACAGACACCACATTTTATCTTAGAATTCAAAGGAACAATGTTTCAAAGTGACCAGACAGAAGGAAAAGAAGGAAGCAAAACACTCAGAGCCACAGGAACTCTGGTCAGAAAAACAGAGGCAGAACATTGGCTGTCTCTCCCCTCTTCTAGATCACTTAGTGAGATTTGGAACCCATCTCTCTTCCTAGTGCATCAATGATTCTGTTGTCATGTACCTCGTGACTGAAGAAAGAGAAGTGGCTTTCCTTTTCAGATCCTGCATGGATAAGTTAAAAGAGACATTTATACACAAAGAACACACTGACAGTATTTTTCCAACTCTATTTACAGAAGATATCTGTGTTTTAATAAGGTCTCTCTCTTCTGAAAGTTACTTTTCTCCTTTTTTCATCATCTGAAAACTATCACTTAGAGATTTTAACAAAATAGTTTGATATTAAAACAATGTGAATTTTGGGGCACCTGGGTGGCTCAGTGGATTAAGCCTCTGCCTTCCGCTCAGGTCATGATCTCAGGGTCCTGGGATCAAGCCCTGAATCAGGCTCTCTGCTTAGCAGAGAGCCTGCTTCCCCCTCTGCCTGCCTCTCTGCCTACTTGTGATCTCTATCAAATAAATAAATAAAATCTTTTTTTTAAATGTGAATTTCAGGGATGAACAATCTTATATTTCAAACCAAACAGGAAAAAACCCTACTTTCTTAAACAAATGGACATGATAAACATGTTCATAATCATTGTATTCTGTCTTTCACCTGCATAGAATAGTTTCTTCTAGTCCCTCAAATTCTACTTATCTTTCAAGACCACATTCAAAATTCCCTCCTCTCTGAAACCTTCCTTGATTCTCTCTGGGAGTTGTTTGTGGTTTCCTTCTTTATACTACTTCAGAAAAACATCTATAACACCAGTATACCACTCATTACATGGTTCTGTCTATAAATATCTCCCCACTAGGCTATGATGCATCTTAAGATCAGGATCTATACTGTTCCATGTTTATCTTGCAGTGCTGGGAGGGCCTGGCATACCATTAAGGGCACAGTGAAAACAATGGCAACATCAGTTAAATTAAACTTCTAACATACTTTCTAAGGGCCAGTGAATCATTTATTTATGAGCCTAGGTGGCTCAGTCAGGCCTCTGACTCTTGATTTCAGCTCAGGTCATGATCTGATGGGTCATGAGTCCCATCTGATGGGACTGAGTCCCACATCAGGCTCCACACTCAGTGCAGTCTTCTTGTCCTTTCCCTCCCCCTGGATGGCCCCCCAAATAAATAAATAAGTAAAATCGTAAAGAAAAAGAAAAGAAAGGTTAAGATGGTGCTTGCTAGGGAGAAAAGTGGGTGGGAGTGGTGAAATAGATAAAGGGATTAAGAGGTACAAACTTCTAGTTATAAAATATTAAGCCAAAGGCATCAAAACTAGAGCATGGGGGAACGCCTCAGTGACTCAGTTAAGTGTCTGCCTTCATCTCAGGTCATGATTCCAGGGTCCTGGAATGGAGCCCCACATTGGGCTCCCTGCTCAGTGGGAAGTCTGCTTCTCCCTCTGCTTCTCCCTTGCTCCCTCTGCTGCTCCCCCGTTTGTTCTCTCTCTCAATCTCTCTGTGAAATAAATAAATAAATAAATAAAATCTTTTTTTTTTAAACCATAGCATAGGGAATATAGCCAATAATATTGTAATAACTTCATACGGTGACAGATAGGAACTATACTTAATTGTGGTAAGCATTTCATAATGTATAATATTGTCAAATCACTATGTTGTACACCTAAAACTAATATGTCAACTATACCTTAACCAAAAATTTAAAATAAAAACATTAATATAAAGATGAACACCAAAAAAACAAAAACAAAAATAAAGATGAAGTCCTCAGGACACCTGGGTGTCTCAGTCATGTAAGCATCTGTCTTCAACTCGGGTCAGGATCCTGGGGTCCTGGGTTCAAATTCCCCATCAGGCTCCATGCTCACCAGGGAGCCTGCTTCTCCTTCTGTCTGCTGCTCACCCTGCTTGTGCTCTCACTCTCTCTCCTAACCAATAAAATCTTTTTAAAAAAAAATTAAGAGGGGCGTCTGGGTGGCTCAGTGCGTTAAAGCCTCCACCTTCATGACCCCTCAGGTCATGATCCCAGGGTCCTGGGTTTGAGCCCTGCATCAGGCTCTCTGCTCAGCAGGGAGCCTGCTTCCCTTCCTCTCTCTCTATGTGCCTCTCTGCCTACTTGTGATCTCTGTCTGTATGTTGGATAAATAAAATCTTTAAAAACAAAAAATTAAGACCTCAAATAATTAAAAATAGAATTGCCACATGATCTAGAAGTTTTACTTCTGGATACATACCCAAAAGAACTAAAAGCAGGGTCTCAAAAAAATATTTGTACACCCATGTTTATAACAGCATTATTCACAATAGCCAAAGGGTATAAGCAACTCAAGTGTCCACTGACAGATGAATGGATAAACAAAATGTGGTATACACATACAATGGAATTTATTATTCAGCCATAAAAAGAAAGGAAATTCTGACACATGCTGTAATATGGATGAATCTTGAAAACACTATGGTAAGTGAAATAAGCCAGTTACAAAAAGAGAAATACTGGGGCGCCTGGGTGGCTCAGTGGGTTAAGCCTCTGCCTTCAGCTCAGGTTGTAATCATGAAGTCCTGGGATCGAGCCCCACGTTGGGCTCTCTGCTCAGCAGGGAGTCTGCTTGCCCCTCTCTCTGCCTGCCTACTTGTGATCTCTCTCTCTCTCTCTGTGTCAAAAAAATAAATAAAATCTTTGAAAAAAAAAAGGGGGGGGGGTGCCTGCGTGGCTCAGTAGGTTAGGCCTCTGCCTTTGGCTCAGGTTGTGATCTCAGGGTCCTGGAATCAAGCCCCACATCAGGCTCTCTGCTCGGTAGGGAACCTGCTTCCCCCTCTCTCTTTCTCTGCCTGCCTCTCTGCCTACTTGTGATCTCTCTCTCTTCTGTCAAATAAATAAAATCTTAAAAAAAAGAGAGAGAAAGAGACATGTAAACTTCCACTTAGTTGAGGTAGTTAAATTTATATAAACATAAAGTAGAATGGTGGCTGCCAGAGGCTTGGGGAGGGGAGAGATCTGGAGTTGTTTACTGGGTATAGAGTTTCAGCTTTGCCAAGTTCTGGAGACTGGTAGCACAACAATGTGAACTGAACTGCACACTTGAATATTGTTAAGATGGCAAATCTTATATGTATTTTACCACAATTATAAATACATGAAGGGAAGGAGGGAAGAAAAAAAGAAAAAGAAAGAAAGGGAGAACAAAGATAAGAGAAAATTAGTATTTCTCCTTGACTTTTAAACTCATCCGATGTTACTACAGGAGCTCCAAATCTGCTTTCTAAAGAACATAGCAGAGTAGTAAAGTGCTTGAGCTCTGGAGAAGAGCAAACTGAATCCAAGTCTTTAACATTTAACTAATTAGAATGACTTCTCTTTGAAGTCTTCTGTTGTAAAGTCAAGACAATAATAATTTCAAAGAACTGCTATGGAGGATAAAACAGTGTCATGTTAGATTAATGAGATAATATATATAAACTACTTAAAACAGTGCTTGGCACATAATAAATATTCAATACAGAGCTATTGTTTTAATAAAAATAACTATATGCTCATAAGAATTTAACATCACAGGTAAATTTGACATAACACAGAAAATGCATATAATTTTAAGTGAAACTAATGATACTCAAATCTGTATAATGCTCCCAAGATTACATATTTATTACAAAAAGGAAATTTTACCTTTACAATGACCTTAACCAAGAGGTCAGTCACATTTAGCATTACCCAAAGTGCATATAATTTTAAGTGAAACTAATGATACTCAAATCTGTATAATGCTCCCAAGATTACTTATTTATTACAAAGGGGAAATTTTACCTTTACAATGACCTTAACCAAGAGGTCAGTCACATTTAGCATTACCCAAAGTGAAACACCTGGAATTATCTATCAATCTTCTGATGTAATATACTTGCTAAAACGTTTAATTCATATCTAATCATAAGAAAACAATTAGAGGGGCGCCTGGGTGGCTCAGTGGGTTAAGCCTCTGCCTTCAGCTCAGGTCATGATCTCAGGGTCCTGGGATCGAACCCCACATTGGGCTCTTTGCTCAGCAAGGAGCCTGCTTGCCCCTCTCTCTCTCTGCCTGCCTCTCTGCCTACTTGTGCACTCTCTCTCTCTCTCTCTCTCTGTCACATAAATAAATAACTAAAATCTTTTTAATAAAAGGGAAAAAAGGGCGCCTGGGTGGCTCAGTGGGTTAAGCCGCTGCCTTCGGCTCAGGTCATGATCTCAGGGTCCTGGGATCGAGTCCCGCATCGGGCTCTCTGCTTGGCAGGGAGCCTGCTTCCTCCTCTCTCTCTCTCTGCCTGCCTCTCCATCTACTTGTGATTTCTCTCTGTCAAATAAATAAATAAAATCTTTAAAAAAAAATTAAAAAAAAAAAAAAGGAAAAAAATCTTTTGTCGGAGCACCTAGCTGGCTCAATTGGTAGAGCATACAACACTTGATCTCAGGGTCATGAGTTCAAGCCCTATGTTGGGTGTAGAGCTTACTTTAAAAAAACAAAAAACAAAGAAACAAAAAAAAAGTTTGTTGGCAAATAGGAAAAATTTTAATAGGGACTATAATGAAATTATTTTTCTGAATTAAGTTCAATTGTCTAAGGTATAAATAATGATATTATAGCTTTGTAGGAGAATGTACTCTTAGAAGATAAATATTAAAATATTTTAAAGTAGCATGATATCTGCAATTTGCTTTCAAGTGTTGTTAAAAAAAAATACTGATGGGGCAACGAACTAGCTCAGTCCACAATGTTTATGGCTCTTGACTCAGGGTTTTACGTTCAAGCCCCATGTTGGGTGTAGAGATTACTTAAAAAATAAAATAAAATCTTAAAAATATAGATATAGATATAGATAGGGGTGCCTGGGTGGCTCAGCCATTAAGTGTCTGTCTTTGGCTCAGGTCATGATCCCAGGGTCCTGGGATCAAGCTCCACACTGGGCTCCCTGCTTGATGGTAAGCCTGCTTCTCCCTCTCCCATTCCCCTCTCTCACTGTGTCTCTCTCTGTCAAATAAATAAATAAAATCTTTAAATAGATAGATACAGATAAATCAATGTAGCAAAATATTAAGTTGTTAATCCAGGTGAAGGGACTATAGGGGTTTATTGTACCATTCTTTCAACTTTCAGTAGATTTTTCAAAGTTTTCCAAAAGTTGGAAGAACTATGCAAAAATGTATTTTATTTTCTCCCGTAAGTTTAGCATTAAGAAATAAAGAACAAGGGTGCTTGGATGGCTCAGTTGGTTAGGCATCTGCCTTCTGTTCAGGTCACAATACCAGGGGTCCTGGGATAGAATCCTACATCAGGCCCCCTGTTCAATGGGGAAGTCTACTTCTCCCTATCCATCTCCCTCTCCCTGCCACTCTGCCTAGTAGGTTCTCTATCTCCCTGTCAAATAAATAAATAAAATCTTTTTTTAAAAAAGTTAACTATTAAATGAATTGCTTGGGATTTCCAATCAAGAAGTCACAGTGAGTATACTTATTAAGTATACAATAAGCTGGAATAGCAACATAAATATTAGAAAAATAGGGCTTTTTTTTTTTTTTAATTTAACAGACAGAGATCACAGTAGGCAGACAGGCAGGCAGAGAGAGGAGGAAGCAGGCTCTCCACTGAGCTGGGAGCCCGATGCGGGGCTTGATCCCAGGACCCTGAGATCAGGACCTGAGCTGAAGGCAGAGGCTTAACCCACTGAGCCACCCAGGCGCCCCAGAGGGCTTATTTTTTTTAAAGATTTATTCATTTATTTGAGAGAGAGAGACAGAGTGGGGGGCGCGGGAGGGGCAGAGAAAGAGAGAGACTCTCCAGTCAACCCCCCACTGAGCACAGAGCCCGACTTTGGGCTTGATTCTGCAACCCTGAGATCATGACCCAAGTCAAAATCAAGAGTCAGACACTTAACCAACTGAGTCACCTAGGCACCCTGACAAATAGGGTTTAAAGCAATAATTTCCAATAGAGGCTATACCAAGTCTCTCTGGAGTGTTTCTGAAGGTTTTAGGTTAAGTTTTTTTGTTATAACAATGACTAGGGACAGGGAGTTTTGCTGGTCAGAAATGCTAGACATTCTGCAAAGTGGAGGACAGTACTACACAAGGAAGCATTGTTCTATGTGCTGTATGAAATTCAAATGCCTTGCAAGACATTCACATAAGTGAAGAACATATTTATTATTGCCTGAGCTTGGATTCTAACTCTATTTTACATAAAAACAAAGCCAACTTGCACCATTTTAATATGAACTGAATTTTCTAGAAATACAACTACCTTATAAATTGAGGAAAAATCACATTTTTGTTATTTTCAGAACATAATTAAGAATTGGTTAACATTGGCTACCTAGTGGCTCAGTTGGTTAAGCAGCTGCCTTCAGCTAAGGTGATGATCCCAGGGTCCTGGAATCAAATCCCGCATCAGGCTCCCTGCTCAGCAGAGAGCCTGCTTCTCCCTGCCTGCCTCTCTGCCTACTTGAGCTCTCTCTCTGTCAAATAAATAAATAAAACTCTTAAAAAAAAAAATTGGTAAACATTAAAAAAGGGGAGGGGCACCTGGGTGGCTCAATCAGCTAAGTGTCTGACTCTTGATTTCATCTCAGGTCATGATCTCACTGCATGTGGAGCCTGCTTAGATTCTCTCTCTCTCCCTCTCCCTCTGACCCTACCCCCTATTAAAAAAAAAAAAAAAGTTGTGGTCACCAAAACAAAAAGATTTTTCAGAAAATCAGGGGCGCCTGGGTGGCTCAGTGGGTTTGAGCCTCGGCCTTTGGTCATGATCTTAGGATCCTGGGCTCTTTGCTCAGCAGGGAGGCTGCTTCCCCCCACCCTCTCTCTGCCTACTTGTGATCTCTGTCAGATAACTAAATAAAATCTTAAAAAAAATCAGACCACCAATGGCAATGCTGCTCCTGGTATTTGAATCCCAATAGAACATATCTGTATCAGAAGCCATTTGTAGTTTTTATATTTACAGTGATTTTGTTTGGTCTTTATCTTATTTTATTTTAAAGATTTTATTTATTTTCCAGAGAGAGACACATTTATTTGACAGAGGGAACACAAGCAGGGGGAGTAGGAGAGGGAGAAGCAGGTTTCTGACAGAGCAGGAAGCCGGATGCAGGGGTTGGGGGGTAATTATGACCTGAGCCAAAGGCAAACACTTAACTACTGAGCCACCCAGGCACCCCTAGACTTTATTTTAAAATATCAACCAGGGATGCCTGAGTGGTTCAGTCAGTTAAATATCTGTCTCTTAATTTTGGCTCAGGTCATCATCTCAGGATTGTGAAATCAAACCTCACATAGGGCTCTGCTCTAGGCATGGAGCCTGCTTAAGATTCTCTCTACCCCTTTGCCTCTGCCCCACCCCACTTCTGTCTCTCTTCCTCTCTCTCTCTTAAAAAAAAAAAAAAAGTATATATGTACATATATATATGAACTATAAATAAAAAGCATATTTTAGCCTTGCCCACAAAAAAAGTCATTAATGTACCGACTCTGCCAACTTCTTCCCCCAAAGAAACATTCAAGATTAAACATTTTACAAACACTGATAAACACTGATAAAGTTAGCAAAGATATATCACACTCCTTTTCTCTCCTTCATCAATCTGTAATTTGTCTTGGCAAGCTATCTCTATTTCACTTGGGGTCACTTCTCTCTTCCCTTTATTACATACAAATAAGTCTAGTCTGTTTTGTTTTGGTTTTTTTGGTCTGTTATTATACTTTTCTTCTGATATCCACCACCATCTCTCCTCTTTAATTTTTCTTCTTGCATGGAGTGGATTCTGATTGCCATCTCTTAAAACTATTCATTTATAAGAGGGTAAAAGCATCTGACTAGCTCATCAAGTTTTCTATAATAATTTTGCTTATTGAAATCTATATTTCTACTACCTTAGTTTTCTTTTACTCTTTATCATAGAGTTAGGGTATCATGTTGATGCTTTATAATTATGAATGACAGTAACTTAATCACCTATCAATTTCACTTCAGGGAACCTCATTAAAATATTGTTATAATAAAAATTATTATAATAGCAATAAGATAACTATTATTTATAGTACTTGTTACATAGTAGGTTCTGCTATACTCATACATACACACACACACACACACACACATTTAATCCTCAAAATAATTCTGGGAAGTAGGTATTATTAATGTCCCCCATTTTACAGATATGGAAACTGGGCACAGAGAGATTAAAGGACTTTTTTAAAATCATACATCTAGTAAATGAACCCAGATAATGTAAACATTGGGCTGGAAAGGCTTGAGAACTAATCTAAGGAAAAAAGCATTGCATGCACACTACCTAACAATTATTCTGCCAAGAAATAATAATCATGAACTTGTATGTACCTAACAACACAGAACTATAATGTCTAAAACAAAAATTGACAAAATACAAGGCAAATTTGACAAAGCCACAGTCTTCGTGGGATATTTTAACATACTTCTCAGGAGCTGAACGTTCTAGGGGAATCTGGGTGGCTCAGTGGGTTAAAGCCTCTGTCTTCAGGTCATGATCCCAGGGTCCTGGGGCTCTCTGCTCAGCAGGGAGCCTACTTCCCCCTCCCTCTGTCTGCCTCTCTGCCTACTCGTGATCTCTGTCTGTCAAATAAATAAATAAAATCTTAAAAAAAAGAAAAAGAAACTGAAAGTTCTAGAAGAAAAGAAATGAATATGGATATGGTATCTTTTTTTTTTTTTAAATACCTACTTAAGTGGCTCAGGTGGTTTAATATATAGCTCTTGGTTTGGGCTCAGGTCTGTTCTCAGGGTCATGGAATCGAGCCCCACATCAGTCTCTTGTGCATGGTGCAGAACTGGCTTGGGTTTCTTTCTCCCTCTCCCACTCATGCTCTCTCTCTCTCTCTCTTTTTTTTTTTTTTTTTTTTAAGATTTTGTTTACTTATTTGACACACAGAGAGCAAGGGAGAGAGACAGAGAGCAAGCACAAGCAGGGGGAACGGCAGGCAGGGAGAAGCAGGCTTCCCACTGAGCAAGGAGCCCAATGCAGAGCTGGATCCCAGAACCCTGGATCATGACCTGAGCCGAAAGCAGCTGCCTAACTGACTGAGCCACCCAGGCACCCCCCATGCTCTCTAAATAAATAAGTAAGTAAATAAATAA
This sequence comes from Mustela nivalis, assembly GCF_964662115.1. NCBI lineage: Eukaryota > Metazoa > Chordata > Mammalia > Carnivora > Mustelidae > Mustela > Mustela nivalis. Next base: position 33,692,694 of record NC_139029.1, read on the forward strand.
ATATTTTTAAAGAAACTTTAAAAAGGGGCACCTGGGTGGCTCATGGCTCAGATGGTTAAGGATCTACCTTCAGCTCAGGTCATGATCCCAGGGTCCTGGGATCAAGCCCCACTTTAGGCTCCCTCCCTGCTCAGCAGGGAGTCTGCTTCTTCCTCTGCCTCTGCTGCTCCCCCACCCCATGCACATGTCTCTCTCTCTCTCTGTATCTCTCTGTCTCAAATGAATAAATAAAATCTTTTTAAAAATGACAATAAAAACTTAAAAAAAAAAGGATGTGGTTCCAAAACCACATTTCCAAACCACTATGAAATAAAATTAGAAGTGAACAATAAAAAGATAATTAAAAACAAGCACAGCAGACAATACTGTTTACTCAACGTTTCTTTTCCCCCTTTTCTTGACTAACAGGACCCCAAATAGGTGGCAATGTGCTTAGTTAATTAAAACATCCAATCTGGCAGCCTTCCTTGCAGCTAGAGTAGCCAGGTAACATACTACTAAGTAAAGAGATATGAGTAGGAACTGCTAGTTAGGGATTCTGGAAATGCTACTGTTTTCCTGATGAAATTGTCCTCTATTCTTTTCTCAGCCTGGAGTAAAGATGCAGTGCTTGTATCAGGAGCAGTTACTTACATAAGACAGGGGAAGCTAGAAGAAGCCGGATTTGTTGATGACTTTCTTAAGCAGGTGCCCAACACAAACATTTCTCAAGACTGCTTGAGAAAAATTAATCCCTTATTTGAATAAGCCAATGTGTTCAGGTTTCTGTAATATACTGCCAAAGACAATCCTAATTGACTTGCAAAAGATTAAAAATAAATGAGTTCAACCAAAAAATGCCAGAAAAAATAAAGTATAATAATAAAGATAAAGGCAAAAATTAATGAAATAGAAAACAAAGAAACAACTTAGAGTTTCAACAAACCAAAAGCTGATTTGGGAATTTAAAAAAATAATAAAACATATAACATATATTATTATTAAAAAACAATAAAAACAAAAATAAGGAAACATATCTTTAAAAAAAAGAAAGAAAGAAAAGAAACATATTTTCGGTGATTCTGGATTAAAAAAAAAAATTATTTTCTGGCCCCTGCCTATCCCTCTAGACTCATCAGAGTCTTGTCATTCCTTTACATGCATCCAGCAGGCTTGAACCAAAGCAAATTTCTCACCATTCCTAGAATATCCCTCTGTGCCTCCACACATGCTTTTCCTACTGCTTGAAATGTCCTTTTCCTTACTTGTACACCAGACAAGCTGTATTTTCTTCTTCAGGAAAAGTCAAGGGTGACCTCCTCTAGGAAGACTCTAACCCTTCAAACGTTTATACTGGTGCCCAGTATTATCAGCCTTGGTACCCTATGCATACTTTCACACAATTAGCAAATATGTCTTAAGCAATTTCAGGCTCTTGCTAAAGCTCATTTTAGCAAATACTGTGTTTTAAATATATTTCCTGTCTTCTACCCTAAGCAAAGAGCTCTTTTAAGGCAGGATTTTATTCCTCTGTCCCTAGCACCTAGCTCAATATCATATACCTAATGAGCACTAAATATGTGCTGAGTAAATAAATGAATGACTAAGATAACAAATGACTACAATGTTTATCACATGCTAAAAGAGAAATATCAGCAGAGTGATATGTGATCACAAAAGGAAAGCGACCAACCCTCTCACTCTCCTTGCTGCAAAATGATACACCCTAGAATCAACTTTTTGTAGTATCTTTCACATGTTTTCATATATATGTTTACAGAAATACTTCTATGAGAGGAGTGAATAGAAGTTGTACATGCAACTTGTGTGCTTCTAGTTTTTGTTTTCCCAACTGAATTATCAATTAAGGTGAAGGATCTTAGCAGGCATTTCTAAGTAATGAACAAATGAACACAGTAAAATTTGCTACCTGATAAATTATTACTTGATGTCACCAGGCCACTGAGTCATCTACAAAATTCATTACTAATTAGACCAACTTTCCACACCAGCTCTAGAGGAAATATTAAATGTACTGAACATGGCCAAAGGTTACAGTCATACACTGCTGTGTGTGAACCTTCAGTATACATATTACAGAAATACAGTGTCTCCTTTAAAACGCCATCATTTCCCCACACACACCAAACACTGAACCTCCCCAGAAGAGCTCCCTCTCTGAAATCCCCTGTACCTCAAAGAGGTTGCAGAACCAGATAAATGCAACAAGGAAAACAATGGGAAATTGAGCAAGAAGTAGTTTTGACAGACAATAAGGATATGCAACAAAGACCATTATCAAGGTGCAAAGCCCAAAGCAGCACTGGACTGCTATCATCCTCTTTCTCCCATACTTTTCCATGCTAAACTCCTTCAAAAAGGGTGGTGGGGAGGAAGTTTGTTTTCCTCTTTATACTCTCTTTTATATATCTCTATAATACGGTGCCCGCCCTTCGGAATTTATGTTTGGTAGATCTGTCACATTCCCTGATCTTTAGGGACCTGACTGCTACTTGTCTCTTTTCCTTCTTCATGTCCTCCACAAAGGTAGTTAAGGTTCAAGCCTTGCTACTTTAGTGTCTCTATCCATACTCTTTTCCTTGATTATTTCTGACACTGAAAATATCTTGATGGTTAAAAATGTGTTCAATTCCTATATAACACTGCTTTCATGCCAGAGTAATACTGAACAAAGAAGTGTTTTCTCTATATTTGATCTTCCTGGATCTCATTTTTTTTTTAGTAGCCCAACATGGGGCATACACTGGTGACCCTGAGATCAAGACCTGAGCTGAAATCAAGAGCTGGACACTTAACTAACTGAGCCACCCAGGCATCCCAATTTTATTCCTTTTTAAAAAGATGTATTTATTGGGCGCCTGGGTGGCTCAGTGGGTTAAGCCGCTGCCTTCGGCTCAGGTCATGATCTCAGGGTCCTGGGATCAAGTCCCGCATCGGGCTCTCTGTTCAGCAGGGAGCTTGCTTCCTCCTCTCTTTCTCTCTCTGCCTGCCTCTCTGCCTACTTGTGATCTCTCTCTGTCAAATAAATAAAAATAAAAAATCTTAAAAAAAAAAAAGATGTATTTATTTATTTATTTTTGAGAGAGAGAGAGGGAGAGAGAGAGCGAGCAAGCATGAGCAGGGGGAGGGGCAGGGGGAGACACAGACTCCCCACTGAGCAGGCAGCTTGATGCAGGACTCTATCCCAGGACTCCAGGATTATGACCTGAGCCGAAAGCAGACACTTAACTGACTGATCCACCCAGGTGACCCACCCCAATCTTCTTTTTTTTTTAAGATTTTATTTACTTATTTGACAGAAGGAGAGAGATCCCAAGCAGGCAGAGAGGCAGGCAGAGAGAGAGAGAGAGGGAAGTAGGCTCCCTGCTGAGCAGAGCACCTGATGTGGGGCTCGATCCCAGGACCCTGAGATCATGACTTGAGCTGAAGGCAGGGGCTTAACCCACTGAGCCACCCAGGTGCAGCAATCTTATTCTTGATATTGAAATTTCCCTTAATTTTTTGAATCTGTAGAGCAATTTAATTCTGAAATGACTGGTCTGATATGAGGGGACAAATATGGACAGCCAGACATGCACATAAACACACATCTTGCTCATTGGTGTTTTAGAGTTGGGGTAGTTTAGCTCCCTCCCAGAACTCATCACTTTGTTCCTCAAAATAGCCTTGGTATAAACTGACATCTCAGTCAGAGCAGTAACACTAAAAGCTGGTACTTCAGATATACCTAATGGGCTTTCTCCTAACCCTCACTCTCAGGCAAAACACACACTACCTCACATCATTCTCACCGTCTGGCTCTAGTCATCTTGCAAAAGTTGCCCTACATACCTCCAAGAATATAGATCTAACTCTTCTATGATACAGTGACTATTAAAACATACAGTCATTACATCTTTTTTTTTAAGATTTTATTTATTTATTTGACAAACAGAGATCACAAGTAGGCAGAGAGGCAGGCAGAGAGGGGGGCAGGGAAGCAGGCTCCCTGCTGAACAGAGAACCCGATATGGATCTCTATCCCAGAATCCCAAAACCTTGACCTGAGCTGAAGACAGAGGCTTAATCCACTGAGCCACCCAGATGCCCCCCAGTCATTACATCTTTTTAGAACAGGATCATATGCAGTGTTGATGAAAACACTTTTTACAGTGAGGTCACAGAGAGGTAGATAGAAAAGCACAAACACCACTGTGAAATAAAAAATAAAGAATTAGAAAAAAAAATTCTGGAGTATTTATAGATTCAGGCTGCAACAATGATCACATCTAAGAGAAATGATTCACTGTCTTGCAAACGTCACAAGTTGTAGTTTGAGAAGCTAAAAAATTATAGGCAGGGCAATAAGACTGCTGAAGCAACACCAGCATTTTAAGATCCAGTATCTTCTTTCTCAGATAAAGGAGACAGAACTACCAGAGTACTAAGCACAAAAATTAAATATATTACAACAAAATAACATTCACATACTAAAATATTCCCCTTACTACTTTTTTATTATTATTTAAAATCAATTAACTAGGAGTGCCTGGGTGGCTCAGTCAGTTAAGTATCTGCCTTTGGCTCGGGTCATGATCCTGGAGTCCTGGGATCCAATCCCACGCTGGAGTCAAGAAGTCTGCTTCTCCCTTTCCCCCTGCACCTCCCCCTACTTGTGCACGTGTGCTCTCTCTAATAAATAGGTAAAATCTTTTTTAAAAAATCAATTAACTAGCATACAGTATATTATTCGTTTCAGGGGTAGAGTTTAATGATTCATCAATTGCACATAACACCCAGTGCTCATTACATTAAGAGCCCTCCTTAATGCCCATTATTACCCAGTTACCCCATCGCTCCACATCCACCTCCCCTCCAGCAACCCTCGGTTTGTTCCCTATAGTTACCCTTTACTTTCTTTATAACACAAAGGTTAATAATGCTACAGACATAGAGTTTGCATGACAACTCCATGTGCACTAAATAATAAATGTATAACCATGAATGTGAATAAATCAATTTTTCAGTACCCAAGCAGATGGCAGATATCTTGCTCTTTTAGTTTATAAGTTTACTGTTTCTTATAGCTTAACACTTCCAGACATGGTGCTATCAATTTATAACAGAGGAGAAAGTAGGACCTTAAGCCTCTCTTACATAACTAGTTGTATACTAAAACACAAACTGAATCAGTTATACGCACATAATCATATTCTAGAAATATAGTATAAATTAGTATAAATATGCAAAAATTCATAAAAATAATCTTTCAGGCGCTGGGGTGGCTCAGTCAGTTGAGTGTCCCAATCTCGGTTTTGGCTGGGGTCACGATCTCAGGATCACGGGATTGAGTCCTCTGTAGGGCTCTGCGCTCAAAAGGGAATCTGCTTGAGATTTTCTCCCTCTTTCTCTGCCTCTCCCCTGCTAACTCTCTCTCTCTAAAATAAATAAATAAAATCTTAAACAATATCTTAAAAAATAATAATAATCTTTAAAATTTTTCTAAAATTATCAAAAGTAGGTATAATATTCCATTCATCAACTACACAGCTAGGAATTCATATCTTAGCAGTACCATTTAGCTATTGGCAAAACACTAAATATTTTTGGACCTCAGTTTCTTTCCTTATTCTTTCCTTTCTTTCCTTTCTTTGTTTTTCAAGTTCCAAAAGCTCTATTACCCTTCTAGGGGTGGGGTTCAATCTTTTTTGGCTGCCACTTTCCTCACAGCTCCCAGTAGATTGCTCAGCTCCCCTCTCTTCCTCTTAGCACTCTTTTCTTGACGAACTAAAGGACATGCTTGTCCTTGGAGACCCTGAGAAGCTCCATGCCACAACAGTCATATGAGGTGAAGACACACACCTCTCGGATCATGTCCTGCAGGAACTTGGTGTGCTTAGGGAGATGCCCATAGGGGTGGCTGTGTCTTGGCCTGCTCGTGTTCTTAGTCACCTTGTGGCCCTTCCTGAGGCCCAAGTTCACAGGGTAGCACTGAGCCATGGCTGCTGCTTCTTAATCAATCCCACAGTAGAAGCAGTTTCCTCATTTATAGAATAGAAGTGTAACCACTTATAAGATTATTGTGGTAATTTAAAAAGATAATATATACAAGTTCTTAACACAGTACTTAAAACAACTCAAAATCTTAACTGCATATGTGACAGAAATAATAATAACTAGACCTTATATAGGATATATTATATGCTAGACATTATTCTAGTATTTTATATATACTAGCTCGTTACAACCTCTCAACAATCCCATAAGGTAGGTACTATCATTATCTCCATTTTGCAGATGAGGAAACTGAGACACAGAAATCAAGTAACTTGCCCAAGGTCAGAAAGCTTGTAAGTGGTAGAGTCAAAATTCAAACAGAGGCAGTCTAGTTCCAGAGTCTCTCTCTCTCTTATGTTGTCTTTCAATGCATTCTCTCTTTTTTTTTTATTCTTTTTTTATAGTGAAATATAATTGACATACAATGTTATTTAAGTTTCAGGTATACAAAATATTAGCAAATTCTATACATTCTTTTTTTTTAAGATTTTATTTATTTATTTATTTATTTATTTGACAGAGAGAGATCACAAGTAGGCAGAGAGGTAGGCAGAGAGAGAAAGAGGGAAGCAGGCTCCCCACTGAGCAGAGAGCCCGATGTGGACCTTGATCCCATGACCCTGAGATCATGACCTAAGCCGAAGGCAGAGGCTTAACCCACTAAGCCACCCAGGCGCTTAATGTATTAGCATTAAGAATGTTAATACATTCTTAAACACATATATGAGGTTTTTTCTCATGCAACAAGTATTTAGTAAGTCCCCTCTACATGGCAGAGTCTATGCTAAGTACTAAAGACGGAAAGATGAAAAACAAAGGGAGGTTTGACCTAACAGAGAAAGGCGAACGTGTTAAAAAAAAGTCATAAGGGGCGCCTGGGTGGCTCAGTGGGTTAAACCCTCTGCCTTTGGCTCAGGTCATGATCCCAGGGTCCTGGGATCAAGCCCCGCATCGGGCTCTCTGCTCAGCAGGGAGCCTGCTTCCTCCTCTCTCTGCCTGCCTCTCTGCCTCCTTGTGATCTCTGTCTGTCAAATAAATAAATAAAATCTTTAAAAAAAAAAAGTCATAAAAATCATTGCTCTGATAAAAACTATAGGGTATATAGGAGATACAAAGGAGAGAACAGACGATCATGCTATGAAAAATATGATAATGATAAGAAAGCATCTGCAATGAAAATGAAATCATAGAAAATGAAATCACGTAGAGACATCGAGGTGGCTCCGTCAGTTAAGTGTCAGACTCTTGATTTCAGCTCAGGTCACGGTCTCTGGGTTATGAGATCAAGTCCCACATCCGCTTGGCACTCAGCGTGAAGTCTGCTAGAGATTCTATCTCCCCTTTTGCCCCTCCTCAAATAAATAAGTAAATAAATAAAATCTTTCTAAAAATTCTCTTTGCCCCTCCTCCCACAGGAGTGTGCACTCTCTCTCTCAAAAAAAAAAAAAAAAAAAAAAGATGTAACTCATCTCATTAGGAGCCTCACCTTCTAGCTTCGAAGACTCAAGCTGCCCTATGAAGCATATCAAGCTGAAACCCTCAATTCAACAGACCGCAAGGATTTGGATGCTGCCTTCAATCACAGAACAGATCCTACGCCACTTGAGCCCAAGCTCCAGCTGACACCTTTTATACTTTTCTAAGTTTCCTTTTATTTATTTAAGTAATCTCTATATCCAGTATGGGACCTGAACTCATAACCCAGAGTAACACACTCTTCCAAAAGAATCAGCTAGGAACTCCGCCCAAGCCGACACCTTGACTGCAGCTTTATGAGTCATGCCTGGACTCCTGAACAACAGAAACAAATGTAGTAAATACGTGTTCTTTTCAACTGCTGCATTCGAGGTAATACTGCCATGCAGTATTAGGGAACTAATATTCTATGCTTCCCTTTGTGTTGCATTTGCCCTTGTAAATATTTAATGTAAATATTTGCCATTAGATTACAAATTCCATTAAGGGTGAGAATAGGATTCCAGGTTTTCCAGGTTTTAGAATTTTCTGTATATAAGATCATGTCACCTGCTCATCATAAATCCTGACTGTATAAGATTTACCCATACCTGGCCCTTGGCAATCTGAGTTTCATACCGATTGTCTTCACAGAAACCTCTGTTATGTTTATCATATTCTGTTGAAATTATCTATTTAATGTGTCTGTCACCCATACAACTTTAAGCTCCATGAGGACAGGAACTGTGTCTTACTTATTTTTGTTTCTCTAGGATACAGCACTGTGCTCTGCATAGAGTAGGCATCCGTCCATCCATTTATTATATTGTAGTTCTTTTATATGCTAGGCACTATGCTGAGTGCAGAGATATGGTAATGATTAAGCCACCCAGCTGCCCCTGAACAGTATATTTTTAAGAGGAAAATTTGTATAGATTATAAATTATTTCTCAGTAAAGCTATTATTAAAAAGAAAAAAAAAGACACACTGATACTTTGTCCTGGAATAGGATTCCAGGTTTTACAATATTCACAATACATACTAAAATATGGAGTTATATCATGGGATAATAAAAGGTTAGTTACCTCAAGACACTGGAAGAACCATCTTCCTAGAAAGTCTCCTTCCGATCATACTCCCAAACAAGGACATAAAGAAAGTAAGAACCGGGCGCCTGGGTGGCTCAGTGGGTTAAGCCGCTGCCTTCGGCTCAGGTCATGATCCCAGGGTCTTGGGATCGAGTCCCGCATTGGGCTCTCTGCTCAGCAGGGAGCCTGCTTCCCTCTCTCTCTCTGCCTGCCTCTTAGTCTACTTGTGATCTCTCTCTGTAAAATGAATAAATAAAATCTTAAAAAAAAAAAGAAAGTAAGAACCTTCTACTGTATCTCAACAGAAGCACTTCTTAATTGGAAACGGTTGTCAATCACTGCTATAATGGAGCTAGACAGATTTTCCACTGACCAGAGGATGACAGACTGGGACAACTGTCCCATTTGGTTTTACATTTTTCTCTCTTAATTTACAAATGAACATAAAAATACTAAAGTTATCTCCACTGACACATGTTTCAGTCCTTTCCTAAATAGATTTCAGTAACATCCAAAATATTCTAAGTCATTTTCCTAGAAACAATGAAATTTATCCTCTGTATCCTCTGTATTTCATTTTTTTAATGAGAAAGTAAAGCTTAATAACCAAAGGTAAATATCTGAAACTCACAAATTATTATAAATGCAAATCCAACCTATTTTGTTTCTAAAAGTATATGCTCACTGAATTCAGAATAGAGGTTAAAGAATGCTTTCATCTTCTCTAACACTTTTAGGCCACGGATTTACAACTTCAGCACTCCTGACATGTAAGGCCAGATAATTCTTTGTTGCAGAGCGCTGTCCTGTGTATTACATAATATTTTTTGTCAACCCTGGCCCCTACCCACTAGATACCAGCAGCACCCCTTGCCTAATTGTGACAACCAAAAATAACTCCAGGGCGCCTGGGTGGCTCAGTGGGTTAAGCCGCTGCCTTCAGCTCAGGTCATGATCTCGGGGTCCTGGGATCGAGTCCCACATCGGGCTCTCTGCTCAGCAGGGGGCCTGCTTCCCTTCCTCTCTCCTACTGTGATCTCTCTCTGTCAAATTAATAAATAAAATCTTAAAAAAAAAAAAAAATAATAACTCCAGACACTGTCAAATACCACTTAAGGGGCAAAACTGCCCCCAGTTGAGAACCACTGCCCTAGTTCATCTGCCTTAATTATTTCCTAACAGCAAATTAGCTAAACTCATCATTAGCCTTAAAAAGCAAACACATTCGGGGCACCTGGGTGGCTCAGTGGGTTAAAGCTTCTGCCTTCAGCTCAGGTCGTGATCTCAGGATTCTGGGATCGAGCCCGGTGTCCGGCTCTCTGCTCAGCGGGGAGCGTGCTTCCCCCCTCTCTCTACCTACCTCTCTGCCTCTCTGTGTACTTGTGATCTTTCTCTCTCTCTCTGTCAAATAAGTAAATAAAAAAATCTTAAAAAAAAAAACACATTCTTGTGAAATACAGACGCTGAATACACCTAAAAGAGAAGGTTTCTTTGTGTTGGGAGTTTGAATAAACCCATTTCTGAAATTATTATAAAACCAATCATTTATGTGCATTTTATAAGTATTTTTGTATATTCTCAAACATATAGTATGAGGAAAAAAGAAACTAAGCTTCACTTCTTTTTTTTTTTTAATTTTATTTATATATTTGATAGAGAGAGATCACAAGTAGGCAGAGAGGCAGGCAGAAAGAGAGAGAGGAGGAAGCAGGCTCCCTGCTGAAAAGAGAGCCTGATGCAGGACTTGATCCCAGGACCCTGAGATCATGACCTGAGCTGAAGGCAGTGGTTTAACACACTGAGCCACCCAGGCGCCCCTAAGCTTCACTTCTAATGAACTTAGATTTCCTTCTACACAAACCTTTCCCAGAATACAAAAAGTACCAGCTTCTCTCCCTTTTCTCTCTTCATAATCAATAATCATATAGGTATTGAAAGGGAACTTTATATACAAAACCTTCTAGTTCTATCATGGTAACTGTAGAACAATGACACATTTATTACCTAAAATACATGTTACCCAAAAACTGTTTAACCTTTTTTTGAGGTTCTAAGAGACTTAAAATTCATAAAGACAGCCCAAGTTTAACCAATGAAATTATCAGGTTGGTTAACTTAAGAAATGTGCTATACCTCTGACAGTCACAATCTAAAGAGCCCAAGTTCCTTCCAAATCAACTGCTCAGATTATTTTTATAGCTATACAACTAAATAAGACTCTTACGATGAGATAAATTTTAAAAATAATTTTTAGTAAAGAAAACAACAAACTGAGGCACCTGGGGGGCTCAATGGGTTAAGCCTCTGCCTTCAGCTCAGGTCATGGTCTCGGGGTCCTGGGATCAAGCCCCCCATCAGGCTCTCTGCTCCGTGGGAAGCCTGCTTCCTCCTCTCTCTCTGCCTAATTCTGATCTCTGTCTGTCAAATAAATAAATACATAATCTTAAAAAAAAAAAAAAAGAAAGAAAAAAGAAAAAAAAAAAGAAAACAACAAACTATTCTAATTGTAATTCATGGGGCTACTGGCCCACACAGTATACAATAAAGATCATGAGGACTTTGCTAGTCATGGTTTTTCAACCTTCATAAAATATAACCCAATAGTCTTTGTTACTTATCTAAAGCCAGCCTTCAGAACTAAATAAATAATAGTATATTGAACAGATAACATAACTAAGATCTATTTTTAAGGATGAATGACCAGAAGGTCCTACATTCCTTTTTTTTTTTTTTTTAAGATTTATTTATTTATTTTACAGAGATAGAGAGAGATCACAAGTAGATAGATAGAGAGGCAGGCAGGGGGAGGGGAAAGCATGCCACCTGCTGAGCAGAGAGCCCCACACAGGGCTCTATCCCCGGACCCTGAGATCATGACCCAAGCCGAAGGCAGAGGCCAAACCCAATGAGCCACCCAGGCGCCTCACAGAAGGTCCTAAACTCTAAAACTGAATTCTGTTAAAGGAACACAAGCAAGCCACATAAATCCACATTCCTCAATGCAAAGTCATCCATCAATCAGTCTTTCTTTTGCTATCTAAGGCAAATGAAAGTCCTTAAGTTACTTATATAATATGTATCTTCCACACCAGAAGTCAAATATTTCCTTTTATTGCTACTGATACACTTTTTATTTAACATGACCTTTAAAACTCTGCAGTCATCTGTACTTTGTAATCAAAGATAAAAACTAACCATATCCTAGCTGCACTATATTTATCAAACCAGTGGCTGGCAAACTTTTTCTATAAGGGTCAAATAGTAAATACCTTAGACTTTAAGGGCCATATGGTCTCTGCCATAATTATTCAACTCTGTCATTATAGCACAAAGACAACCATAAAACATACACTGACAAATGGGAGTGTATGTATTACAATAAAACTTTATTTAAAAAAGAAGTGGTAGGGCGCCTGGGTGCCTCGGTTAAGCCTCTGACTTCGGCTAAGGTCATGATCTCGGGGTCCTGGGATCAAGCCCCACACAGGCTCTCTGCTCAGCAGGGAGACTGCTTCCCCTCTCTCTCTGTCTGCTGCTCTGCCTGTTTGTAATCTCTCTCTGTCAAATAAATGAATAAAAATCTTAAAACAAAAATATTTTAAAGATCCAATAGAAAGAAGATATTTATTTCAGGCTCCAAATCATATTAATTAGGAAACATTACAAGCATCCCCATTAGAGGCAGGAACAAGCCGAAGATGACAGATATAACTATTATTTAATATTTTAGGAAGTATTAGTCATTGCAGTTCACTGAGAAAAAGATGAGGTATAAAAATAAGAAATAGGGACGCCTGGGTGGCTCAGTTGGTTGGGCGGCTGCCTTCGGCTCAGGTCATGATCCCAACCTCCTGGTCGAGTCCCACATCAGGCTCCTTGCTCAGCAGGGAGCCTGCTTCTCCCTCTGCCTCTGCCTGCTACTGTGTCTGCCTGTGCTCACTCTCTCTGTCAAATAAATAAATAAAATCTTTTTAAAAAATAAATAAATAAATGTACCGTCATTCACAGCTGATATGAGTATACGCTTGGACTGAAAATCTATCACAAACATTAAAAAAATTCAGTATTTAGCAGCTTCAAAAATCAAAATGCAAAACTTAGTAGTCTTCATATGTTAAACATCAAAGATACAATGGAAGGAGAGTTCCAATTAACAACTACAGCAGAAAAGAGAAAAAAATAAGAATAAACATCACAGGAAATGTATAAAATACATATATTTTTTAAATTTTTTATGTCTACCAAGCAACACAAAAAACTTGAACAGATCATAAAGATATGCCATGTACTTATATAAAAAGATTCAATAACAGGGCGCCTGGGTGGCTCAGTGGGTTAAGCCGCTGCCTTCAGCTCGGGTCGTGATCTCGGGGTCCTGGGATCGAGTCCCGCATCGGGCTCTCTGCTCAGCAGGGAGCCTGTTCCCTCTCTCTCTCTCTCTCTGCCTGCCTCTCCATCTACTTGTGATTTCTCTCTGTCAAATGAATAAATAAAATCCTTAAAAAAAAATTCAATAACATAAAGATATTAATTTTCCCTAAATCTATAAATTCATTCTAATCTCAATAAAAATAACAGGGGCATTTGGGTGGCTCAGTGGGTTAAGCCTCTGCCTTCGGTTCAGGTCATGAACTCAGGGTCCTGGGATCAAGCTCCTGCTCAGCAGGGAGCCTGCTTCCCTTCCTCTCTCTCTGCCTGCCTCTCTCCCTACTTGTGATCTCTGTCTGTCGAATAAATAAATAAAATCTTTAAAAAATAAATAAATATAGCTGCAGTAATTAAACTATTGTAACAATTCTTAAAAGGTACAATACTGATAGAGAACTAAACTAACTAGATATTAAAATAAAGCTACAGGGCGCCTGGATGGCTCAGTTGGTTGGACGACTGCCTTCGGCTCAGGTCATGATCCTGGAGTCCCGGGATCGAGTCCTGCATTGGGCTCCCAGCTCCATGGGGAGTCTGCTTCTCCCTCTGACCTTCTCCTCGCTCATGTTCTCTCTCACTGTCTCTCTCTCAAATAAATAAATTTTTAAAAATCTTTTAAAAAAATTAAAATAAAGCTACAATAATTAAAGTATTGTAACAGTGTGTACTGGTATTTGAATAGACAAATCAAGGTAATAGATTTAAGCTTAGTAACAGACAAAAATACTTAGGAAAATTCAGTATAGAATAAAGAGGACATTTCTAATTAATGAGAAAAATATTAAATACATAATAAATGTTGCTAGTACAACTGAATGATGAATTCCAAAGGGATCAAATATTTAAACATAGGTAGTAAAATCATAAAAGTCATTAGAAAAAAATTATTTATAACATAGAAGTACAGTGTCTCAAAATAAAAGATAGAAATGAAAAGATTAAGACAGTTAAAAACAAAATGACTATTTCTACACTGTAAAAATTATTATAAGCTAGTTTAAAAAACACTGTAAGCTTGGAAAATATCTATAATTAATAGCACAGACAAAGGAGTCCTAAAGGGTGCCTGGGTGGCTCAGTCAGTTAAGCATCTGCCTTTACTCGGGTCATGATTCCAGGGATTGAGTCCCACATGGGGCTCTCTGCTCACTGGGGAGCCTGCTTCTACCTCTCCCTCTGCCCCTCCCCCTGCTTACACACCCTTTTTCTCTCTCAAATAAGTAAAAAAATCTTTAAAAAAAATACAAATAAAAAAGGAGTCCCACGAATTAGTAAGATCCAAGGAAGATAACTTTGTAGAAGAATAAGTGGTATGTAACAATTCAAGGCACTAAGGATTTAGCAGTGCACAGAGATAAAAAGAGATAAAAATCCCTGTCCTCAGGACCATTGGCTGGTTCAGTCAGTAGAGCATGTGACTCTTGATCTCAGGGTTGTGAGTTCAAGACTCACACTGGGTGTTGAACTTACTTGAAAAAAAAAAAAAGCCCTGCCTTCAAAGAACTTACATTCTAGTGGTCTTCTATCTTGGAATAGGTAAGTAAAAAAACAATAGATAATTGATTCAGAAATACACACACAAACACTGGCCTACACATTACACATACGGACATACATATATTTGCTTATCTATGCAGAGAATACCTCTGGAAGGATACATAAAAAAATATAAATACTGGTTGCCTCCAGGGAGGAAAACTGGGGGGCAGTACAAGATAAATAATTTTTCACTGAATAATCTTTTTTTTTTTTTTTTAAGTAATCTCAATGCCCAATATGGGGCTTGAACTCACAACTCCACGATCAAGAATTGCATGCTCTACCGACTAAGCCAGCCAGGGGTACCACCGAATAATCTTTTATACCCTTCTGAGTTTGTATGTGTGATTTTAAAAACAAATTCAATTAAAATTAAACAAAATTAGATGTTCAAAGAAAAATAATAAGATACTGAAAACAGGGGTGCCTGGGTGGCTCAGTTGGTTAAGCAACTGCCTTAACCACTGACCTCTCTCCTCGAATGCTCTCTCTCGTGCTCTCTCAAATAAATAAATAAAATCTTTAAAAAAACAAAACAAAACAAAAAATATACTGAAAACGAAAAAGGAGCATATTTAAGAAAAACAAAGTCTAGAAAAGAAAAATACAGCAATTGAAATAAAAAATTGCTATGAATGTTTCAATGTCAGAGTAGAAACCAAATGAAAAGGAGTAAATAAGTGGGAAATCACCAACTCCCCCTCCCAAAAAACAGCAGAAAAGGAAATTAAAAATATGAAAGAAAAATTAAGAGACATGAAAGCTATCATGAGACAATCCAACATGCATATAATGGAAACTTGAGAGATCAAAGAACAGAATTTTGAAAGATAATACCAAACAATTTTCTAGAACTAAAGACAAATATGAGTTCTTAAACTGAGAAAGTATTCCACATCCTGAGAATAAATATAAATAAATCCACTTAAAGACCAGCATAGTGAAAGTACAGAACAAAAATAATAATAATAATCCTAACCATCAGAAAGACTGAATAACTAAAGAAGAGTAACAACTGGACTAAGATTAGTTTATTAGCAACAATATAAGTCAGTAAGAAAAAAAGGAGTATTTTCAAAGTTCTGAGTAAAGTAGCTGCTGTCTTAAATTCTATACTTCATTAAATTACCATTTAAGAGCTTATTCAATATAAACATAGAAGAAATCACAATAAATATAAATAGATTAAAATCTCTGGTTCTTTGTGGGCAAATTTAATTTTGGATCTAAAAAATTTAAATATAAAACTTTTTTGGAGGCACCTTGGGGGAGCACAGTCAGTTAGGTCACTGACTCTTGGTTTCAGCTCAGGTTGTGATCTCGGGGTTGTAAGACCCTCCCAAGTTGGGCTCTGTGCTCAGCATGAAGTCTGCTTAGGACTCTCTCTCCCTCTCCTTCTGCCCCTCCCCCCCACTCACACTCTCACTCTCCTTCTTAAATAAATAAATCTTTAAAAAAAAAAACTGCTTCATAGGATATGAAGTTGCACCTGGCTAACTCATTCAGTAGAGCATTCAACTCTTGATCTTGGGGTCATGAGTTCAAGGCCCAAACTGGACTCAGAGATAACTTAAAAAAATGAAAATTAAAAAAGAAAAAGAAAAAGGGGGTGACTGCCTGGCTCAGTTGGTAGAGCATGTGACTCTTTATTTCAGCTCAGGTCATGATCTTAGGGTCATAAGATCAAGCCCCATGTGGGGCTCCACACTCAGCAGGGAATTTGCTTGAGATTCTCTCTCCCTCTGCCCCTCCCCCTGCTCACATGCACTCACTCTCTCAAATAAATAAATAAATCCTTTTTAAAAAGAAGCAGGTTTAAAAAAACAAAGATAAGGAATGCCTGGGTGGTTTAGTTGATAAGTGTCTGCCTTCAGCTCAGGTCATGATCCCAGAATCCTGGGATGGAGCCCCACATTGGGATCCCTGCTCAGTGGGGAGCCTGCTTCTTCCTCTCCCACTCCTCCTGCTTGTGTTCCCTCTCTCACTGTCAAATAAATAAATAAAATTTTTAAAAAGAAAAAAAAAAAAGAGATGAGGGGCAACTGGGTGGCTCAGTCATTTAAGCATCTGCCTTTGGCCCAGGTCATGATTCCAGGGTTCTAGGATGGAGCCCCAAGTCAGGCTCCCCACTCAGCAGTGGAGTCTACTTGTCCCTCTCTCTCTGCCTGTCCCTCCCCCTACTCATGTTCTCTCTCTCTCTCTCTTTCTCTCACTCACTCTTTCAAATAAATAAATAAAATCTTACTTTAAAAAAAGAAAAAGAGGGGAAAAAGAAGAAAAGTAACAAAAAAGGGGTGCCTGGGTGGCTCAGTCAGTTAAGCGTCTGCCTTTGGCTCAGGTCATGATCCCAGGGTCCTGGGATTGAGCCCTACATCAGGCTCCCTGTTCAGCCGGGAGTCTGCTTCTCTCTCTCTCTCTGCCTGTGGCTCCCCCTGCTTGTGCTCTCTCTGTGTCAAATAAACAAAACAAAACAAAAAATTTATTTTAAGATTTTATTTATTTATAAATCACAAGTAGGCAGAGAGGCAGGCAGAGAGAGAGAGGGAAGCAGGCCCCCTGCTGAGCAGAGAGCCTGATGCGGGACTTGATCCCAGGACTCTGGGATCATGACCTGAGCCAGAGGCAGAGGCCTAGCCCACTGCACTACCCACGCACCCAACAAAACAAAATCTTAAGAAGAAAAAAAAATAGAGATGAGAAAAATATACTAAGATAATAATAACCAAAGCAATAGGCAAATGCATACAAAAAGGAAGAAGGCATGCAATATTGGTATAAGAGAAATCAAAGCTAAAAGTATAAAGTGGGACAAAAATAGACAACTGATAATTTATAAAAAATACAATCCATCTATAGCGTACAATCCAATAATAATCTTTACTTTCTATTAATAACTCACCAAATGGCCTAGAAATAAGTAACACACTGATAGTAACACACAGAGAAATCTGTAAACACATTAAATGATATTAATAGAGCTTTTTCTAAGAAATAGATCAAGTAGACCAAAATAATCTTGGGCCATAGAACATTGGATTAACACAATAGAAAAGCTTGACCCAATAGAGACATATAGAATTTTATACAAACAAATACACAAAACAGAGAATTAATATCTCAAACATATTTGCAGCATTCAAAAAATATAACCACACATTAGGTCAAAACAAAATCTAAGTATACTGCAAAAGGCAGACATAATATAGGCCATTTTCTCTGATCATCATGCATTAATATTAGAAATTAAATATCAAACAATTACCAAAAAGCAACTCACCATAAGAAAATTTAAAAACTTCATTTTATATAATCCTTGGAATAAAACGAAAATCAAACCAAATTACATTTAGAAAAACATACATAAAAACCTAGGATATGGCCAAATCAGGAGAAAACTTTGAAGTTTAAATGTATATATTGGAAAATAAGAAATAGTGGCAAAAACTGATAAAAGGATAAAATTCCAAAAGCTAGAGAAAGTAGGAGCCTGCTTCTCCATCACCCTCACCCTCCACCACTCCCCCAGCTCATCACATACTCTCTAATAAATAAATCAAATCTTTAAAAAAAAAAAGATTTCATCTGAGAGAGAGAGAGACAGCACAAGCTTGAGTGGGGGAAGGGGCAGAGGAAGAGGGAGTAGATGACTCCCCACTGAGCAGGGAATGCCATGCAGTGCTCAATCCCAGGACCCTGGGATCATGTCCGGAGCTAAAGGCAGAGGCTTAACTTACTAAGCCACCTAGACACCCCTAAAAAACTTTTTTAAAAAGCTAATAAAGGAGGGGCACCTGGGTGGCTCTGTGGGTTAAGGCCTCTGCCTTCGGCTCAGGTCATGATCTCAGGGTCCTGGGATCGAGCTCCGAGTCGGGCTCTCTGCTCAGCGGGGAGCCTGCTTCCACCCTCTCTCTCTGCCTGCCTCTCTGCCTACTTGTGATCTCTCTCTCTGTCAAATAAATAAATAAAATCTTTTTAAAAAAGGGAAAAAGAAAAAAGAAAAGTCCTTTAAAAAAAAAAAGCTAATAAAGGGGGCGCCTGGGTGGCTCAGTAGGTTAAGCTGCTGCCTTCGGCTCAGGTCATGATCTCAGGGTCCTGGAATCGAGTCCCGCATCGGGCTCTCTGCTCAGCAGGGAGCCTGCTTCCTTCTCTCTCTCTCTGCCTGCCTCTCAGTGTACTTGTAATTTCTCTCTGTCAAATAAATAAATAAAATCTTAAAAAAAAAAAAGCTAATAAAGGAATATTATGAATAACTCTATACCTATACATTTGATAACCTCGATTAAATAGACCAATTCCTGGAGCACCTGACTGGCTCAGTTGGTAGAGCATGTGACTCTTGATCTCAGGGCCCTGAGTTAAACCCAACACTGTGAGTAGAGCTTACTTTTAAAAAATAATTCAAATAAATAAATAAATAAATAGACCAATTCCTTAAAAAAACAAAATCTGGGACACCTGGGTGGCTCAGTCAGTTAAGCTGATGCCTTCAGCTCTGGTCATGATCCCAGAGTCCTGGGATCGAGTCCCACATTGGGCTCCTTGCTCAGTGGGGAGCCTGCTTCTCTCTCTGCCTCTGCCTGCCCCTCTGCCTGCTTATGCTCTCTGTCTCTCTCTTTCTCTGACAAATAAATAAATAAATTAGTCTTGGGAAAAAAATCTGCCAAAATGCATACAAAAAGAAATAGTTGGAATATCCCTTTATCTATTAAGGAAGCTTAATAAATAATTAATAATGTTCCAAAACAGAAAGCACCAAGCCAAAAAAGGTTCACTGGTGAATGCTACCAAACATTAAAGAAAGAAATTATACCCGTTCTCCACAATCCCATCCAGAAGATAGAAGCAGAGGGAACACTTCCTAACTTATCAATGAGACCAATATTAGTCTAATACCAGAGTCCTGGGATCAAGTCCCGCATTGGGCTCCCTGCTCATTGGGGAGTCTACTTCTCCCTCTGCCTACCAACCCACTTAAGGCTTTCTCTCTCTCTCTCTCTCCCTCTCAAATAAATAAATAAAATCTTTTTTTTTTTTTAATATGTGTAAAGGAACGGCCAACAGACACATGAAAACATGTCCAACATCATTCACCATCAGGGAAATGCAAACCAGTATCACACCTCGTAACTATCAGAATGGCTAAAATCAAAACACAAGAAACAACAAGTACTGGGGAGGATGTGAAGAAAAGGGAACCCTCACGCACTGTTGGTGGGAATGCAAACTGGTTTAGCCACTGCGGAAAACAATACAGAGATTCCTCAAAAAATATAAAATAGAATTACCATATGATCCAGTAATTCTGTTACTGGGTATTCACCCAAAGAATACAAAAACACTAATTCAAAAAGATATATGCACTCCTATGTTTACTGAAGCATTATTTACAATAGCCAAAATATGGAAGCAACCTAAGTGTCCATCATTAGATGGATGCATAAAGAAGATGTGGTATATATCTACAACAGAATATAATTCAGCCATTAAAGAGAATGAAATTATTGCCATGTGCAACAACATAGATGGATCTAGAAGGTATAATGCTAAATGAAATAAGTTAGATAAAGACAAATACCATATGATTTCACTCATATGTATAACTTAAGAAACAAAACAAACCAACAGAAAAAAAAAAGAGAAAAGCCAGAAAACAGACGCAACTATAGAGTACAAACTGAGTTACCAAAGGGGAGGTGGGCTGGGGGATGGATGAAATAGGTGAAGGGAATGAAGAGTACTTATCATCATGAGCACTGAGTAACATACAGAACTGCTGAATCACTATGATATACCTGAAACTAACATAACACTGTACATTAACTATATTGGAATTACATTTCTTTTTTAAAAATGGACAAAAGATTTCAGTAGACATTTCTCTAAAGAAGATACATAAGAGGCCAATAAGCACAAGAAAAGATACTAAACATCATTAATCACTAGAAAAATGCAAATCAAAGCCACAATGAGATATCACTTCACATCCACTAGGTTTGCTACATTTTATTTTTTTTTAATATTTTATTTATTTATTTGACAGAGAGAGAGAGATCACAAGTAGGCAGAGGTAGGCAGAGAGAGAGGTGGAAGCAGGCTCCCTGCTGAGCAGAGAGTCGATGTGGGGCTCGATCCCAGGACTCTGGGATCATGACCCGAGCTGAAGGCAGAGGCTTTGACCCACTGAGCCACCCAGGCGCCCAAGTTTGCTACATTTTAACAAATGAAAAACAACAAGTGTTGGTGAAACTATGTAAAAATTGCAACTCTAATGCATTGCTGGTGGGGATGTAAAATGGTGTAGTCGCTGTGGAAAAGAGTATGCTGGTTCCTTTGAAAGTTAAAAATAGGCTAAGTGAAATAAGGCAGTTACAAAAAGACAAATACTGTATGATTTTGCTTATATAAGGTATCTAGAGTAGTCAGACTCACAGAAACAAAGTAGAATGGTTGCTGTCAGAAGCTGGGAGACGAAGAAAGGAAAGAGTTGTTTAATTTGTACAGAGTTTCAGTTTTATATGATGAAAAAGTTCTGGAGATTGGTTATACAACAGTGTGAATATACTTAAGACTACTTAACTGTACACTTAAAAATGGTTGACAGTAAGTTTTATGTTATGTGTATTTGACCACAATTTTTAAAAAGTTAAATACAGGGCCACCTGGGTGGCTCAGTTGGTTAAGTGACTGCCTTTGGCTCAAGTCATGATCCCAGAGTCCCAGGATCGAGTTCTGCCTTGGGCTCCCAGCTCCTCGGGGAGTCTGCTTCTCCCTCTGACCTTCTCCCGTCTCATGCTCTCTCACTCTCTCTTTCTCTCTCTCTCAAGTAAATAAAATATATTTTTTTTAAAGTTAAACACAGAATTGTTATATGACCCAGGAATTCCACTAACAGTTAAATACCCAAAATAACTTGAGTGCAGGAACTCAGATACTTGTACACTAATGTTCATAGCAGCATTATTCACAATAACCAAAAGGTGGAAACAACCCAGATGTCTACCAACAGAATGGATAAACGTAATGTGGTAGACACAGACAATATGATATTATTCAGCCATAAAAAAATTATTCAGCCATAAAAATTCTGATATATGCTACAATGTGGATTAAATTTACCCTAAGTGAAATAAGCCAGACAAATACTGTGTGATTCCATTAATATGAGGTACCTACAAAAGGAAAATTCACAGGGAAAGAAAACAGAACAGTTAATAGGGACTGGGGGCAGGAGGACATGGGGAGTTATTATTCAATGAGGTACAAACTTTCTGTTTGGGATGATAAAAAAGTTCTGGAAAGAGATAATGGTGATGGTTGCAATATAACATCACAAATGTACGTAATGCTACTGAACTATGTACTTAATACAGTTAAAATGGTAAATTTATGTTATATATATTTTACCACATTAAAAAAAAAGAGAAAATAGAAGGAAAAGTATAAGAAATGGTGAGTGGAGGCAATGCTATGGAGGTGTTTTGAGTCCAAAAGAAGAACATGAGGGAGGCGTACCAGGGCGGCTCAGTTGGGTTAAGCCTCTGACTCTTGATTTTGGCTCAGGTCCTGACCTCAGGGTCATGAGACTGGGCCCGGCATCAGGATCCACACTGGGCGTGGAATCAGCTTAAGATTCTCTCTGCCTCCCTCCCTACAAGCTCTTTCTCTCTTTCTAAAGAAAAGAAGAGAAAGAGAGAACATGAGGGAGTATAGCTATAGGGGATGTTTGGGTCAAAATATGTTTTTCCCTGTTTAAAGTTTTTTTTAAGGTAAGAGAAATAAATAGAAGGTTTAGAAGTTAATGGGAATCATTTAACAGAAAGTGAAATATGATATAGGAAAGAGAGGGGAGAATTTCTTAGGTAATGTTTTTGAGTAGGCAACTAGAAAAATGATATAGAATACAAATGGAAATATGGCTGAGATTTTAACATGGGCAGTTCATCCATAGTGACAAGTATAAAGGCTGAGTAGGTGGGGAAGATATGGGTTAGTAGCTATTTGTGGGGACTGCAGGCTTCTCCTGCAGAAGTTCTCCAGCTTCCTTCAGTTTTCTCAGTGAATTAGGAAGCAAGTTCATCACTGAGAAAAAATACTGAATGTCATATGAGAGAAGAAAAAGTATGAAATAATGTTCTCAGGAAAATATGAACATTTGGGAGCACCAAGTGCCCAGCTTTATTAAAAATAACCAAATAGGGGCACCTGGGTGGCTCAGTGGGTTAAAGCCTCTGCCTTCGGCTCCAGTCATGATCTCAGGGACCTGGGATCGAGTCCCGCATCGGACTCTCTGCTCAGCCGAGAGCCTGCTTCCTCCTCTCTCCCTCTCTGCCTGCCTCTCTGCCTACTTGTGATCTCTATCAAATAAATAAATAAAATCTTAAAAAAAAAAAACAAAACAAATAAAAACTGTATGTGTCAGTATATATGTGTGTATATATCTTCTTTTTTTTTTTTTTAAGATTTTATTTATTTATTTGACAGAGAGAAATCACAAGTAGATGGAGAGGCAGGCAGAGAGAGAGAGAGGGAAGCAGGCTCCCTGCCGAGCAGAGAGCCCGATACGGGACCCAATCCCAGGACCCTGAGATCATGACCTGAGCCGAAGGCAGCGGCTTAACCCACTGAGCCACCCAGGCGCTCCATGTATATATCTTCTTATATGTATACACAAAATTCTATATATGTATATAAGATGTATATGTCTAAGCAGAGAAAAGGGTCCAGAAGTATACATATCAAATTATTAATAGTGCAAAGAGAGAGAAAGAGAGGGCGGGAGGGTAAAAGAGACTCCTGTATTATTTGAGGTTTTTTTTTTTTTTAAAGATTTTATTTATTTTATTTGACAGAGAGAGAGATCACAAGTAGGTAGAGAGGCAGGCAGAGACAGAGGGGGAAGCAGGCTCCCTGCTGAGCAGAGAGCCCGATGCGGGGCTAGATCCCAGGACCCTGAGATCATGGCCTGAGCCGAAGGCAGCGGCTTAATCCACTGAGCCACCCAGGCGCCCCTTATTTGAGGTTTTGATCAGTATGTCAGTTTTATAATTAAAATAAAAGATGTTAACAGTTTTGTTTTTTTTTTTAATTTCATTTATTTGACAGAGATACAGTGAGAGAGGGAACACAAGCAGGGTAGTGGGAGAGGGAGAAGCAGGCTCCCCACCGAGCAGGGAGCTCCCAATGCAGGGCTCGATCCCAGGATCCTGGGACCATGACCTGAGCCAAAGACAGATGCTCGACGACTGAGCCACCCAGGCACCCCAATAGTTGTTTTGTTTTGTTTTTTTATTAAAACTAGAGCCTTTATAAATGTCTCTGGAGAGATGGGAGAGGAAAAACAGGATATAAATAACCATTATATACAACTCCCAATGGTAAAATTCTCCCACCCACCCTTTCCTCAAAGTGTCTGAGGCAGAGTTTAGGCACCACCAAGTAAATACAAAAAATATTCAGGTTCTAACTACAGGCGCTGATGAAAAATGGGCAGGTCAGGCCTCCCGGGCATAAATAGAAGGAGTAGATATGATGTAAACCACACAAGAATCTCCGTCTTCAGGGTGATTCCAATCTGTTGGCTGGCTCAGGCCATCCCCAGAACCCTCCTGAGTTCTCCTGTTGTTGAGTGCATCTGGGAGCACATGCACTGAAGACTCCAGAGTCCCCACCAGCAAGCAAAACCCAGTTTCCTTCCCAGGGGCACACCAAGGAACAGGAAGAGTGCAGCACTGGCCAGGCCCACAGCCACCAGCAGTCCCAAAGCCAAAGGAGAGGACAGTTTAGAACACTAATCAAGATCCATAGCACCCTCACCCCAATTAGGTAAAGCCTATGTACTAATTATACACAGTTATCAACTTGGCAGTAAAGGTGGTTATCAATAAGCCAAAATGAAAAAAGCAGAGGCATCACTCACCTTGAACACTTCAGAGAAGAAGCCAGACCCTATTTTTTCACAGGTGAAGTCATCCAAACGTGTCAGTCTAGAAAAGGCACTTATAAGAGCTCGATATGAAGATGGCCAAACTCTTCCCACTTGGGTCATATTCCCATCTCCTCCACCACCTCCTTCAAAATCTTCAAGACGCTCCACACGTGGAGGAAAGCCTGCAATTGAATTCCGTTTGCTCCGATCCATAGTCTCAATAATCACTTTTTTCTTCTTTTAAGAAGGAACTCCACACATAATAAAATTTTGTTGAGTTTTACTTCTCTTCCGGTTTGACACTAAATGAGAGATCAGAAAGGTATGTCACTAAAACTATGAATGATTACATACATGCAAATTAATGAATTATCAACGTAAAAATATTTCCTCTTTCACGTTCTAGCTCTTGAATTTCATATTTAAAAAAAAATACTTTATGGGGCACCTGTGTGGCTCAGTGGGTTAAGCCTCTGCCTTTGGCTCAGGTCATGATCTCAGGGTCCTGGGATTGAGCCCCACATCAGGCTCTCTGCTCAGAAAGGGCGCCTTCTTCTCCCTCTCTCTCTGCTGCTCTGCCTACTTGTGATCTCTCTCTCTCTTTCTGTCAAGTAAATAAATAAAATCTTTAAAAAAAAAAAAACCACTTTACACCTTTACCCTCAAAAAATACTTATATATTTAAAGCCCAAGACATAGTCAGTCTTTAATATGAGTAGACTATAATAAAGATCATCAATTACATTCTAAAAAACAAAATAACATGGGTGCCTGGATGGCTTAGTCATTAAGCATCTGCCTTCGGATCAGGTCATGATCCAGGGTCCTAGGATCAAGCCCCGCATCAGGCTCCCAGCCCCCACGGAAAGCCTGCTTCTCCCTCTCCCACTCCCCTGCTTGTATTCTCTCTTTCAAATAAATAAGTAAAATCTTTTTAAATTTTTTTTCAAAAAAATAAAAGCATATGTTCATACCAATGCCTTTCATAGCCTACATTACATAATTTTCTCTTCATTTGAAAAATTAAGTCCAAATATATCAAACAATGATGAATATTTTATACCATAAAATTGTATTATTTTATTTCATTTAAAGATTTTACTTTTATTTATTATTAGACAGAGAGAGAGCAGGAGGGAGAGGGAGAGAGAATCTGGAACTGACTCAGCACTGAGCACAGAGCCAGATGAGAGGCTTGATCCCACAACTGTGAAATCATGACCTGAGCTAAAGCCAAGAGTTGGAGGCTTGAATGAGCCACCCAGGCACCCCGAAATTAATTTTAAAAGAAGAAAACACAAAAATTTTAAAAGAAGAAAACCAGGGCTCCTGGGTGGCTCAGTGGGTTAAGCAACCGGCTCTTTTTTTTTTTTTTTTAAGATTTTATTTATTTATTTGACACAGACACAGTGAGAGGGAACACAAGCAGGGGGAGTAGGGGAGGGAGAAGCAGGCTTCCTGAGGAGCAAGGAGCCCGATACGGGGCTCATCCCGGGACTCCAGGATCATGACCTGAGCTGAAGGCAGACGCTTAAAGACTGAACCACCCAGGCACCCCTAGCAACCAGCTCTTGATTTCTGCTCAGGTCATGATATCAGTGTCGTGAGATCAAACTCAGTGAGGAGTCTGCTTAAGTTTCTCTCTCCCTCACCCTTTGTACCCCCACCCCCTGCTCACACATTCTCTCTAAAATAAACAAATCTTTAAAAAAAAAAAAAAGAAAAAGAAAACCATTATCTAAAAGCAACTTAAAAATTTATTACTAATTAAACAGTACAGTCTAGCAGAAATGACTATTGAAGGCTCCATTCCATCTGGTGCAGTGATTAAGAATAAAAATGCAAACCCATGTTTTCTTTTAGCCATCTCTCCCTACTTCTACTTTTTTCCAAGAGGAAAACAAGGGTGACTGTAATTTGGACAGAGACAGAGAAGGGGAAAAAACTCAACTTTAGAAAAATAAATTACAAAATACCAAAGTTAAAACTATATAAAGCATAGATGCCTCTGAAATTACTGATTGGATTATATCTACTGACTTCTTCATTTTGAATGAAATACGCTATTAACCTCCATGATGCTCTCAATTTTTCCTGGCGGGGGGCTCGCAGATTCTTTTCTCTATTCTAAAGCTAGACAGAATTGCTCATTGCAGCTCAACAGGTCTGAGAGGAGGTAAGGAATATCTAATAGCAACTAAACTGGTTTGGTTGGAGCTCTTACAAGTTTCATGACAGCATAATAGGCTGAAATTTTTGATATTTTTATTTTGAAAAACAAATAACTTGTACCTTGGCTCATGAAACTTTCCAAGGCAGGGAGTATTAATTTAAAAGGCAGGGATGTCTAGGTGGCTCAGTAGGCTAAGTGTCTGCCTTTGGCTCAAGTGATGACCCCAGGGTCCTAGAATAAAGTCTCACATCAGGCTCCTTGCTCAGTGGGGAGCCTGCTTCTTCCTCTGCCTGCTGCTCCCCCTGCTTATGCTCTCTCTCTCTCTCTGAAAAATAAATAAAAACTTAAAATAATAATAATAAATAAATAAATGGTATATGCTTATAGAAACTCCTGCACATAAGCATAGGGGACATGAACAAGGATATTCATTTCAGGGGTGCCTGGGTGGCTCAGTGGGTTAAGCCTTTGCCTTTGGCTTAGGTCATGATCTCAGGGTCCTGGGATCAAGCCCTACATCAGGCTCTCTCCTCACTGGGGAGCATGCTTCCCCTCTCTCTCTCTCTGCCTGCCTCTCTGCCTACTTGTGATCTCTCTCTCTCTCTCTGTCAAATAAATAAATAAATAATATTTTTTAAAAAAGGATATTCATTTCATTTCATTATTGTTTGTAATAAACATGGGGGAGGTACTGCCCAAAGTCAGGCTGTAGGAACAATAAGAAAGTGCAGAATATTTTTCAATGAAATATACAGCATCTACAATGAATGAATTCTATCTAGCAATGCAGAAGTATTTCAAAAGCAGTATGAAGTTGGGTGGGGAAGCAAGTTGTAGTTAGTGGTATAATTAAAATTTAATTTAAAAATTTTTAAGATTTTATTTATTTATTTGAGAGAGAGAACGCACATGTGAGAGCATGAGTAGGGTGAGGGACAGAGGGAGAGGGAGAAGCAGGTTCCCTGCTGAGCAGAGAGCCTGACTCAGGGATTGATACCAGGTCTCTGGGAGCATGGCTTAAGCTGAAGGAAGCTGCTTAATGGACTAAGACACCCAGCCATTCCCCCACAAAAATTTTTAAGTTAAAAAAAAGGAGGGAAGGTGCCTGGGTGGTTCAGTCAGTTGAGCGGCTGCCTACAGCTCAGGTCATGATCCCAGGGTTCTGGGATCGCTGCCCCCCCCCCCCACTGGGCTTCTGGCTCGGCAGGGAGCCTACTTCTTCCTCTGTTGCTGCTCCCCCTGCCTGTGCTTGTTCGTTCTCTCTCTCTCTCTCTCTGTCAAACAAATAAATAATAACCTAAAAAAAAAAAAAAAAAAAAAAGGAAGTGCAAAGAAAGCTGGGGGAGCAAAACTTAGGAGGACAAAAAAAAAAAAAAAGAAACAAAGATGATAAAAAGAAACAAAGAAGGACACTACACATGATAAAGGAAACAATTCAACAAGAGGATGTAACAATTATAAATATTTCTGCACCCAGCATGGGAGCTTCTAAATACATAAAGGAACTATTAACAGACATAGAGGAAGAACTTGACAGTGATACAATAATAGCAGGAAACTTTAACACCCTACTTACATCAACAGATAGATCAGATATAAAATCAACAAGGAAATAGTGTCTTTGAAGGACACCTTGGACCAGATGGACCTATCACATATATTCAGAAATTCAATAAAAAAACAGTGGAATACACATTTTTTTCAAGTGCTCATGGAACAATCTCCAGAACAGATCACATGTTAGGCCACAAAACAAGTCTCAAAAAATTGAAAGACTGAAATCATATCATGCATTTTTTCTGACCACAACAGTATGAAACTAGAAATCAATAACAAGAAAGAATCTGGAAAGAACACAAATACATGGAAGCTAAACGACATGCTAGTAAACAATAAATGGGTCAACCAAGAAATTGAAGAAGAAATTTAAAAATACATGGAGATAAATGAAAACAAAAACACAACTGTCCAAAATCTTTGGGATGCAGTAAAAGCTGTTTTAAAAGAGAAGATTAGAGCCATACAGGCCTACTTTAAGAAGCAAGAAGAATCTCAAATAAACAACCTAATCTTACATCTAAAGGAGCTAGGAAAAGAAGAACAAAGCCAAGCCAGCAGAAGGAAGATAATAATAAAGATGAGTGTAGAAATAAGTGAAATTGAAACTAAAAAATAGAACAGATTGATGAAACCAGGAACTGATTCTTTGAAAAGATCAACAAAATTAATAAATCTTTAGCTAGACTCATCAAAAAATGAAGAGAGGGGACTCAAAAAATCAGAAATAAAGGAGAAGAAATAAAAACCAATGCCAAGAAATACAAAAGACTGGAAGAGAATATTATGAAAAATTATATGCCAACAAATTGGACAACCTAGAAAAAATGGATCAATTCCCACAAACACATAACCTAACCAAAACTGAATCATAAAGAAATAAGAAAATTTAAACAGACTGATAACTAGCAATGAAATTGAATCAGTAATCAAAAAACTTCCAACAAACAAAAGTTCAGGACCAGAGGGCTTCATAGGTGAATTTTATCAAACATTTAAAGAATGTCCTATTCTTTAGGCTCAGTCAGTTAAGTCAGTTAAGCATCTGCCTTTGGTTCAGGTCATGATCTCAGGATCCCAGAATGGAGCCCCACAGTAGCCTCCCCACTCAGCAGGGAGTCTGCTTCTCCCTCTGCCCCTCCTCTGCTCATGCTCTCTCACTCTCTTGCATTCTCAAATAAATAAAATCTTAAAAAAAAAATACATGACTGAAAAAATGTGAAAAAAATGTGAATCTCGTTTTTTTAATTTTTAAAAAATTTTTCTTAAAGATTTCATTTATTTATTTGACAGAGAGAGAGATATCACAAGTAGACAGAGAGGCAGGCAGAGAGAGACGGGGAAGCAGGCTCCCTGCTGAGCAGAGAGCCCAATGCTGGGCTCAATCCCAAGACCCTGAGATCATGACCAGAGCTGAAGGCAGCAGCTTAATTCACTGAGCCACTCCGGTGCCCCCAGATCTCATTTTAAAGAGACTACTTGATTCAAAAGACTACACTCTGTTGATCAAGAATAATTAGTTTTGGGGGCACCTGGGTGGCTCAGTTGGTTGAGTGGCTGCCTTCGCTCAGGTCATGATCCCAGGGTCCTGGGATCGAGCCCCACAACAGATTCCCTGCTCAGTGGGGAACCTGCTTTTCCCTCCCCCTCTGCCTGCCACTCTGCCTAACTGGTACTCTCTACCTCTCTGTCAAATAAATAAATAAAATCTTTTAAAAATAATAATAATAATAATAAATTTTCCCATGACAAGATGGCTCCATCCATGCTTCTCCTGACAATCTGAGGATCAGAAGGACTGTCCATGATAAATGGACCACATTTTATAGAAAGCACATTGTTTCCAAGGTAATCTGGGAAACATTGCAAAGTCTATACCTTTAGTAAGGATAGCACTTTGTTTGCCTGGGGCAATGGAAAAAAAAATAAATACTATCAATGTCACTAACAAGGGACTACTACTCCTTTGATCTTTTGCCTTGAGTTCTCCCAAAATCATTGTACTGGCAATGTGGCACAGCTGGGATCCCCAACTGCACCTTTATGATATGAAAACTGGTATATGTTTGAAGTCTTTCATCCAGAAAAAATGCAAAATTATTGTCCATCCTGGTCAAGAAATGAAACTATTTGTATTGGAAATGTTAACAATTAAGTTCACTTATTTGAAAACAATTTTACGGAGCTCCTGGCTGGCTCAGTCACTAAGTGTCTGCCTTCAGTTCAGGTCATGATCCCAAAGGCCTGGGATAGAGCCCCACTTTCTGCTCAGCAGAAAGTCTGCTTCTCCCTCTCCCACTCCCCCTGCTTGTATTTCCTCTTTCACGCTCTCTCTCCGTAAAATGAATAAATAAAATCTTAAAAAAAAAAAAACAATTTTACTATGGAAAGATTTATGAAATAAATTTACTATTTATTATAAATGTACACAGTTTTATTGCCTTACATGGCATCATAGGATTTTCCTAAATACTGTTAATATATTAAGAATTGCTGTTATAGGGCGCCTGGGTGGCTCAGTGGGTTAAGCCGCTGCCTTCGGCTCAGGTCACGATCTCGGGGTCCTGGGATTGAGTCCCACATCGGGCTCTCTGCTCAGCAGGGAGCCTGCTTCCTTCTATCTCCCTCTCTGCCTGCCTCTCCATCTGCTTGTGATCTCTCTCTGTCAAATAAATAAATAAAATCTTTAAAAAAAAAAGAATTGCTGTTATACTAATTCACTTGAATAACTCTTGTATGTCTAAGTGCTAGTGAAATTCTATAACAGGGATTTTCATTTTTTTAAGATTTTATTTATTTGAGGAGCACCTGGGTGGCTCAGTGGGTTAAAGCCTCTGCCTTCAGCTCAGGTCATGATCCCACAGTGCTGGTATCGAGCCCCACATTGGGCTCTCTGGTAACAGAGAGCCTGCTTCCCCCATCTCTCTGCCTGCCTCTCTGCCTACTTGTGATCTCTGTCAAATAAATAAAAACAAAATCTTAAAAAAAAAAAAAAAGATTTTATTTGAGAGAGAAAGAGAACATAAGCAAGAGGAAGGATAGAGAGAGAAAGACAAGCAGACTCCCCGCTAAGCGGTGAACCTGATGCAGGGCTCAATCCAAGGACCCTGAGATCAGGACCTGAACCAAAGTCAGTTGCTTAACCATCTGAGCCACCAGGCACCCCCAGAGATTTCCTTTTATAATAAGTTTTTATTACCAACAATCATGATTAAATTAAGGCATTTTCCAAAAAAAAAGAATAGTTTTCAGCATGTAAAACTCTGGTATTCTTTTTTTTTTTTTTTTTTAAAGATTTTTTTAATTTATTTATTTGACAGAGAGAAATTACAAGTACACTGAGAGGCAGGCAGAGAGAGAGAGAGAGAGAGAACGAAGCAGGCTCCCTGCCGAGCAGAGAGCCCGATGCGGGACTCGATCCCAGGACCCTGAGATCATGACCTGAGCCGAAGGCAGCGGCTTAACCCACTGAGCCACCCAGGCGCCCCAAACTCTGGTATTCTTAAATGAAAACTTGTGTGATCTGCTTCACTAAAAATATTTCAAGGGGAAACAAGGGACATGTGAAAATTTACAGGGAAGAAGGTCCTTGTCAGGGAGAAGTTATTGTCACAATGGTGAGGGTGTGGGGTGGGCACTACTGGCATTTTAGTGGGCAGGGTCCAGGGAAGCTAAATGTCCTACAATGCACACAACAGTCCTGCACAACAAAGAATTGTCCTGCCCTAAATGCCAGTAAATGCCCCCACTGAGAAACACGGCGTTAGAAAAGCTTCATCAGTTTGACATGAAACTAGGAAATAGCCTTTAGCATTCTTTCAAAAAAATAACAAAATTATGTTGCTAGCAAGGACACAAATCATTTTTTAGTAACCGTATTCTCAATTTCAATACTTAAAACCTGCAAAGTTCAAAACTTTTGCTTTCTTTTTCTACGTAAGTATGTCTTTTCAAAGGTTAATTTTTGGGGCACCTGAGTGGCTCTGTATCTTTGGCATTTTGAACCTACTCTTAATTTCAGCTCAGGTCATGATCTCAGGGTCCTGGGATCTAGACTCAAAGGCACCATCTCCCTCTCCCTCTGTCCCTCGTCCAAGTCACACGTGCACACTCTATCTTTTTTTTTTTAAGATTTTATTTATTTATTTGACAGAGAGATCAAAAGTAGGCAGAGAGAGGGGGACTGCAGGCTCCCTGCTGAGCAGAGCACCCGATGCGGGACTCAATTCCAGGACCCCAAGATCATGACTAGAGCCGAAGGCAGAGGCTTAACCCACTGAGCCACCCAGGCACCCCTCTCTCTCTTTTTTAAATAAATAAATAAATAGACTATTTTTTTAAAGGCTAATTTATACTGATATTAGAATTGATTTATTTTTCACAAAGAAGGTATAATTAACAGCTTTGGGGAAAGTAATCTGAAAAGCTATCAATAAAAGAGTAAGCTAAATAATCTATACCCAGTATTATATATCATATCTTTCCAAGTAGTAATTCCATAAATGATTTTCCAGAAAATCAAGGAAAACTTTTTAGGACTCTCAGTTAGATCATACTAACACCTGAAATGCTTCTGGAAATAGTAACTGCAGCCACCATTTACCATGGGCCATGCATTCTACCAAGTGTTTTGCATATGCTATCTCTAGTATTTATGACATTACAAAGTAGGTATTATTTCTAATTTAAAAAGTACAAAATTGGGCGCCTGGGTGGCTCAGTGGGTTAAGCCTCTACCTTTGACTCAGGTCATGATCTCGGGGTTCTGGGGTCAAGCCCTGCATCAGGCTCTCTGCTCAACGGGGAGCCTGTTTCCCCCTCTCTCTCTGCCTGCCACTCTGCCTACTTGTGATCTCTGTCTGTCAAATGAATAAATAAAATCTTAAAAAAAAAATTTAAGGGATTTTTTAAAGATTTATTTATTTATTTATTTGAGAGAGAGAGAGAGAGCACGCATGCATGCGAGCATGGGGGAAGGACAGAAGGGGAGAGAGAGAGAATCTCAAGCAGACTCCGCCCTGAGCACAACCCCACCCTGAACACAGAGCCCGATGTGGGGCTCGGGCTCACAATCCTGAGAACATGACCTGAGCCAAAAATCAAGAGTCAGATGCTTAACTAACTGAACCATCCAGGTGTCCCAAGCCTTCCATCATTTAATCACATTCTACAGACATAAAAAGTGGCATTGGTTTAAACAGATGTCTAAAGATGGATGCCAAGCTCACAGAGAAAATATGCCAACTCCCAATCATTCTTCTTTTCCATTCTAATATACAGGATTTGCTGTTTCTTACCCCTTCATAAACTTCACAGTGGTGGAGTTGAAATAAAATCCTGAAACTGTCAACCAATAGCAGGCAGGACATGGAAAGTGTCAACCAGCAACCAAAAATTTTCAATATCCATTCAAATATAGAATCATGGGGGCACAAAGTTGGTAATGAAGTCCCACAAGGTGAGTAAAAAGGATTGCTGAGATCTCAGTGGACTTTTATACTCTGGGTATAAAGAGTAGAGAAAGAATAACAAATAATACCCTAACCATACATTTTCTTTCTATTATCATTAGAACTTTTAAAGTCAAACTAAAACAAGATTGGAAAATAAATTTTTTTTTTAAAGATTTTATTTATTTATTTGAAAGACGGAGATCACAAGTAGGCAGAGAGTCAGGCAGAGAGAGAGAGAGAGGGAAGCAGGCTTCCTGTGGAGCAGGGAGCCCAATGCGGGGCTCGATCCCAGGACCCTGAGATCATGACCCGAGCCAAAGGCAGCAGCCCAAACCACTGAGCCACCCAGGCGCCCCGGAAAATAAATTTTTAATTAAAAATTTTTTTAAAAATAAAACAAAGATTGGTGATAGGTAAGATATGGCCCAGAAAACTGGCCATTTTCCAGAATAGGAATACTGACAAGTGCATTAGCTGTGTATCAAGACCAACCACATGGCAAATCTACCTGACAGGTCTGCTCAGCTGCTATCCTTTCTATGGACCAACATAGCAAATACAGACACATTTCAGGATGACTGCCTAATTTAAAATAAAAGCAATACTGCTGAACTTGCCATCCTACTGTGAAATAATGAGTTGCAGTTTCCATTCAAACCAAAGGCAATCTAACATAAAAACTGGCATCCCCTATTTAATTAGCCATGAATTACACAATGACATATATTGCTGTCAGACAGATCAAAAGCCAGTTCTTAAAACTGTATTATCTCTTTCAGATAAACATCTTATCTGCTGTTTTAACTACAATGTACCAGGCCTTAGGTCATGACATAAAACAGAAACTTAGGTTGAAAGTTCTAAAGACATTTAGATTAACTAATCCAATCTTTTGATCAATCCAGGAATCCATACCCCTTTGTTAACTTATTCAAATGTTAATTGGGTTCCTACTAGGTACAAGGCATTATGGTAAGTGCTATAATATTTATTGAGCATTTACAACAATCCACACAGTCTTACAAGTGCTTTATATGTTTAATATTCATAACAGCCCTACAAAATAGATACCATTATTATCCCTGTTTTATAAATGTGGAAACAAAGATGCAAAGGAATTAACCTGTCCAGTTCTTACAGCGAAGAAGTCACAGAGCCAGAATTCAAATCCAGAGCCTATACTCTTTTTTTTTTTTTCCCCAGAGCCTATACTCTTAATCCCTATACTACTGTCTCTCTGGGATAAGGATACAGAAAACCAAATAAAACATGACTCAACCCCTCCAGGAGCTTAGTCTCCCCCTGGAAACACAACTGTAAATCAATGAGTACAATACAGTGTGACAATTGCTAACGACAGATTAGAAAGAAGGAGGGCTTAATTGAGGCACTAACATTGAAGACAGAGAATTTGGAGAGAAGATAAGTGGGACTTTAAAATGGTAACTAAATGAAGTAGGAGGTATGAGAGGTACTTAGGATGACTCCAATTTTAACTAAAAGCCTTGCCATGTTTCAGATTTGGGTGACTGGGGGAAATGAATAGGCATTCACCAAAAGGAGATTTGTGAATTGATTCAAATTTACTCCTGGTCTTACTGAGTTTGAGATGCCTAAAGAAATACCAAGTAACAACATTTAGGAAGCAGTTGAAGATAGCACGCTGGAGCTCAGAAGAGAGGATTAGCCTGAGAGTATGAGTAATAGCAAGTATTTACTGAGTTGCTACTATGTGCCAAAGCCCAGTCTCCTTCTTTGTAAGTGAGATAAATGAGATACCTGATCTCAAAAGTGAGATCAGATAAGAGGTGAAGGGAACACCAACATATACAGGACAAAACAGAAACAAAAGAGGTAAAAAATAAAACCAAGAGAAACTATGTCACACAAGCCAAAGGTGGAAATGATTAATATATCAAATACCACAGGTATTCAAATAATATGAGAAAAAGTGTCCACTGGATCGAACAGTACAGAGGCAAGAGTCAACTCAGCCTACTGAAAAAACACCACTAACAACTCAGTAATTCCTCCAGTGGCTTGTTTTATTATTAGACAGTTCTCTTTTTTTTTTTTTTAATTTTTTATTTTTTATAAACATATATTTGTATCCCCAGGGGTACAGGTCTGTGAATCACCAGGTTTACACACTTCACAGCACTCACCAAAGCACATACCCTCCCCAATGTCCATAATCCCACCCCCTTCTACCAAACCCCCTCCCCCCAGCAACCCTCAGTTTGTTTTGTGAGATTAAGAGTCACTTATGGTTTGTCTCCCTCCCAAACCCATCTTGTGACAGTTCTCTTTTTTTAAGATTTGTTTATTTGAGAGAGAGAGAGAGCATGCATGCATGAGCGAGCAGGAAGAGGGAAAGAGGCAGAGGGATCATGACCTGAGCCAAAATCAAGAGTGAGAGGCTTAACTGACTGAGCCACCCAGGTGTCCCTATTATTAGAAAGTTCTATTAAAAAGAAATAATCTTTTCAAAGAAACAAAAGCATAGAGGGACGCCTAGATGGCCCAGTCAGTTAAGAGTCTGCCTTTGGCTCAGGTCATGATCCCAGGGTCCTAGGATCAAGTCCCACATCAGTGGGACTGCCTCCCCACCACCACCTGCCACTTTCCCTGCTTGCGCAATCACAGGCTCACTTGCTCTCTTTCTCTCTTGCTGGCAAATAAATAAAATCTTCAAAGAGAGAGGAAAGAAAGAAAGAGAGAGAGAGAGAGAGAAAGGGAGGGAGGAAGGAAGGAAAGAAAAGAAAAAAGAAAAGGGAAAAGCATAGTGTCCTATTCAAATTCTGAAATTAAGAGTTATAATGACTAGGACACCTGGGTAACTCAGTCAGTTGAACAGCCGACTCTTGATTTCAGCTCAAGACATGATCTCAAGGTCCTGGGACAGAGCCCTGTGATGGGTATGGAGCCTACTTAAGATTTTCTCTCTTGGGGCACCTGGGTGCTCAGTCATTAAGCATCTGCCTTTGGCTCAGATCATGAACCTAGGGTCCTGGGATCGAGCCCCACATTAGGCTTCCTGGTCGGCAGGAAGGCTGCTTCTCCCTCTCCCACTCCCCCTCTCTTGCTGTGTCCCTCTCTGTCAAATAATAAATAAAATCCTTTAAAAAAAAATTCTCTCTCTCTCTCGCTCTCTCTTTCCCTCTCCCCATCTGCCCCTCGCCTAGTTCCTGTGCATGCTCTATCTCTAAAAAAAAAAAAAAAAAAAAAAAAAAAAAAAAAGAGCTATAATGACTAAATATAGTAATGACACTAGACTGAATCCTGATTTAAAGAAACTAGGTATAAAAGACATCTGTTGAGGGGTGCCTGGGTGGCTCAGTGGGTTAAGCTGCTGCCTTTGGCTCAGGTCATGATCTCAGGGTCCTGGGATCGAGTCCCACGTCGGGCTCTCTGCTCGGTGGAGAGCCTGCTTCCTCCTCTCTCTCTGCCTGCCTCTCTGCCTACTTGTGATCTCTCTCTGTCAGATAAATAAATAAAAAATCTTTAAAAAAAAAAAAAAAGACAGCTGTTGAAATTTTAATAAGGACTACTATTAGATAGTAGAAAATTATTTTTTTATATTTTTAATTTTTTAAAAAGATTGTATTTATTTATTTGAGAAAAAGAGAGCATGGGCAGGGAGTAACAGAGTAGAGAGATAAGCAGACTGCCCACTGAGCAGGGAGCTGGATACAGGGCTCAATCCTAGGACCCAGGGATCATGACCTGAGCCAAAGGCAAACGTTTAACCAACTGAGCCACCCAGGTGAAGCCACAACAAAGAAAATTGTTTTTATTTATTTTTTTAGTAATCTCTACACCCAGTGTGGGGCTCAAACTCACAATCCTAAAATCAAGAATCACATGCTTTCCAACTGAGCAAGCCAGGCACCACGATGATAGTAGAAAATCATTATTTTGTTTAAGTGTGACAATGACATTAGGATTATATAAGACTATTTTGGGAGAAACAGAGGTGAAATAGCATGTTTGCATTTGCATTAAAATATATCAGAAAGAGGGCGCCTGGGTGGCTCAGTGGTTTAAGCCGCTGCCTTCGGCTCAGGTCATGATCTCAGGGTCCTGGGATCGGGTCCCGCATCGGGCTCTCTGCTCAGCAGGGAGCCTGCTTCCCTCTCTCTCTCTCTGCCTGCCTCTCCATCTACTTGTGATTTCTCTCTGCCAAATAAATAAATAAAATCTTTAAAAAAAAATATATATATCAGAAAGAGATGTAGCAAATTTCACAAAAGGTTAACAACTGGGGCGCCTGGGTGGCTCAGTGGGTTAAAGCCTCTGCCTTCAGCTCAGGTCATGATCCCAGGGTCCTGGGATCGAGCCCCGCATGGGGCTCTCTGCTCAGCAGGGAGCCTGCTTCCTCCTCTCTCTCTCTGCCTGCCTCTCTGCCTCCTTGTGATCTCGGTCTGCCAAATAAATAAATAAATAAAATCTTAAAAAAAAAAAAAGGTTAACAACTGTTATATATGGGAGATGGATAAATGGGTGTTACATTTTTCTCATAATAACAAAGACAAAAAGGCTTCACAAACAAAAGATAAATATTTTGTCAATAAAAACTCGAGGGACGCCTAGGTGGCTCAAGTCAGCTAAGCATCTGCCTTCTTCTTAGGACATGATCTTGGGGTCCTGGGATCGAGTTCCCCCTTCAGACTCCCTGCTCAGGGGAAGAGTCTGCTTTTCCCTCTCATTGTCCCCCTCTGTGTTCTCCCTCTCTATCTCTCAAATAAATAAATAAAATCTTTAAAAAGAAAATCCAGCACATGAATATAGGTATACCTTATTTTACTGTGCTTCACAGATACTGCTTTTATTTTTTTTTTCTCCAAATTGAAGTTTTAGCACTCCTGCATTGATTAACTCTATTGGCACCATTTTTCCAACCGCATTTTCTCACGTCATCTTTCTCTGTCACATTTTGGTAATTCTCAAAATACTGCAAACTTTTTCATTATTGTATTTATTATGGTGATCTGTGATCTTTGATGTTACTAATTGTCTGGGGACACCACAAACTGTACCATGTAAGATGGAGAACCTAACTGAATGTTCTGTGTTCTAACTGCTCCACCAACCAGCTTTTCCCTCTTTCTCCCTCTCCTTGGGTCTCCCTATTTCAGGAGACACAATATTGAAATGCGGACAGTTGGGCGCCTGGGTGGCTCAGTGGGTTAAGCCGCTGCCTTCGGCTCAGGTCATGATCTCGGGGTCCTGGGATCGAGTCCTGCATCGGGCTCTCTGCTCAGCAGGGAGCCTGCTTCCTCCTCTTTCTCTCTGCCTACTTGTGATCTCTCTGTCGAATAAATAAATAAAATCTTAAAAAAAAAAAAAAAGAAATGTGGACAGTTAAGTTTGACTTTCAAGTCTTATTAGTTAAAAAACACATTTTATAAAGCTACAGCTGCTATAGGAAGTGACTCCTTTGATGGATCCAGGCAAAGTAAATTGAAAATCTTCTGGGAAGGATTCACCATTCTAGATGCCAATAAGAACATTTGTGATTCATGGGAAGAGGTCAAAACCACAATATTAGCAAGAGTTTGGAAGAAGTTGATTCCAATCCTCATGGAAAAATTTGAGGGATTCAAGACGTCAGGTGGAGGATGTAACTGCAGACAGGGTAGAAATAGCAAGGAAACTAGAATTAGAAGTGGAGCCTGAGAGGGTGCCTGGGTGGCTCAGTCAATTAACCATCTGCCTTCAGCTCAGTTAATGATCTCAGAGTACTAAGATCAACCAGGGCAGGCTCCCTAACCCCCCTCCCCCTCTGCCCTTCCCCCTGCTCATCCTTGCACTCCCTCACTCGCTCGCTCTCTCTCCCATGTCCTCTCTCAAATAAGTTAAATCCTTAAAATAAATAAATAAGTAAAATAAAATCTTTTTTTAAAAAGTGGGGGCACCTGGGTGACTCAGTTAAGTGTCTGCCTTCAGCTCAGGTCATGATATCAGGGTCCTGGGATTGGGCTCCCTGCTCAGCGGGGAGTCTGCTTCTCCCTCTCCCTTTGTCCTCCAACCCCCTGCTCATGCTTGCTCTCTCTCTCTCAAATAAATAAATAAAATCTAAAAACAAACAAACAAACAAAACAAACAAAAAATCTTTTTTTAAAGTGGAGCCTGAAGCTGTGACCAAGCTGTTAAAATCTTGAAATAAAATTTACTTTTTATAGATGAGCAAAGAAAATGGTTTCTTGGGATGGAATCTATTCCTGAAGGTGCTGTGAAGATTGATGAAGTGACAACAAAGGATTTAGAGTATTATATGAACTTAATTGATAAAGCAGCTGCAGGGTTTGGCAGGATTGACTCTAATTTAGAAAGAAGTACTACTATGGGTAAAATGCTATTAAACAGTTTCACATGACACAGAAGAATCGTTCCTGCAAGTATGAGAAAATTAATTTGGCAAACTTCACTGTTGTCTTATTTTAAGAACTTGCCACAGCCACCTCAACCTTCACCAACCACCATGCTCATCAGGCAGCAGCCATCAACATCAAAGCAAGACTCTCCACCAGCAAAAAAATTATGACTTGCTGAAAGCTGAGATGATGGTTAGTATTTTTTAGCAGTACAATACAGTCAGCCCTTGAACAAAAAGTTTGAACTGCATGGAT
Organism: Mustela nivalis; assembly: GCF_964662115.1. NCBI lineage: Eukaryota > Metazoa > Chordata > Mammalia > Carnivora > Mustelidae > Mustela > Mustela nivalis. The sequence continues at coordinate 33,732,981 of NC_139029.1, forward strand.
CCACTTATAAAGGACTCTGATAAATATGATACAGTACATAAATGTATTTTCTCTTCCTTATGACTTTCTTAACATTTTCATTTCTATAATTTACTTTATGGTAAGAACACGGTACATAATAATAAAGGGGCACCTGGGTGGCTCACTCTGCTGGGTGTCTGACTCTTGATTTTGGCTCAGGTCATGATCTCAGGGTCCTACAATCAAGCCCCAAATCAGCTTCATACTCAATGCGGGTCTGTCTGAAATTCTTTCTCTCCCTCTCTCTCTATCCCTCACCTCCCTTATTTTGCCTGTGTGCTCACTTGCTCTCCCACTAAAATAAATAAATCTAAGGCGCCTGAACCTAAGCGAGTCCTGGGATCAAGTCCCGCATCAGGGTCCTTCCTCAGCGGGGAGCCTGCTTCTCTCTCTGCCTCTGCCTGCCACTCTACCTGCTTGTGCTCTCTCTCTCTCTGACAAATAAATAAAATCTTTTTTAAAAAATTTACAGTATGTAAGAAAATAAATAGGCCATTCAGATTCTATACTTTCTATGTAAAAGCATGTTCATTTTTTCATTCACTCAATCAACAAACATTAATTTAGTACCTACTAGGGGCCAGGCACTATGCCAAGCCATAGAGCATTGGTGATGACAATATGGACATATACACAAAAAGCACAAGAAGAATTCTAAGCAGATACATCCCAAATGTTAAAATTGGCCAATAACTTTTAGAATCTTGGAAGATGTGAATAATTTGTATCTTTTCCTTTACAACCACCTCTACTTTCATATTTGACATTAATGAAATGCATTAATTTTATAATCACACACACACACACACACACACGTGAGGTATTCTCCCAACATACAAATTCCTACCAGTCAGCAGAAATAAAACACCCATGGTAAATAATGTATAAATTTGCAAATTATAGCTAATGTGAAAGCAAAACAATTTTTGAGAACTTTTAATCAGATTCTAATTATAGAATCCTAGTATAGGGGGACCTGAATGGCTCAGTTAGTTGAGCAACTGCCTTGGGCTCAGGTCATGATCCAGGAGTCCTGGACTGAGCTCCACATCAGGCTCCCTACTCAGTGGAGAGTCTGCTTCTCCCTCTCCTTCGGTCCCGCCCCCAACTTGTGTTTCCTCTCTCTCTCTCTCTAATAAACAAAATCTTTTTTTAAAGTTTACAAAATAAAATTAAATTAAAAAAAAAAAAAAAGAAAGAAAAGGGGCGCCTGCATGGCTCAATGGGTTAAAACCTCTGCCTTCGGCTCGGGTCATGATCTCAGGGTTCTAGGATTGAGCCCCGCATTGGGCTCTCTGCTCAGCAGGGAGCCTGCTTCCCTTCCTCTCTCTCTCTGCCTGCCTCTCTGCCCACTTGTGATCTCTGTCTGTCAAATAAATAAATAAAATCTTAAAAAAAAAAAAAAAAAAGAATTCTAGGGGAGTCTGGGTGGCTCATTGGTTAAGTATCTGTCTTCAGTTCAGGTCATGAACCCAGAGTCCTGGAATCAAGACCGCATCAGGCTTCCTGGTTGGCGGGAAGGCTGCTTCTCCCTTTCCCACTCCCCCTGCTTGTATTCCCTCTCTCCTGTGTCGCTCTCTGTCAAATAAATAAATAAAAATTTTTCTTTAAAAATTTTTATTTATTTATTTGACAGACAGAGATCACAAGTCGGTAGAGAAGCAGGCAGAGATAAAGGAAGGAAAGCAGGCTCCCCGCCGAGCAGAGAGCCCAATTCGGGGCTTGATCCCAGGACCCTGGGATCATGACCTGAGCTGAAGGCAGAGGCTTTAATCCACTGAGCCACCCAGGCACCCCAGTAAACAAAATTTTAAAAAAAAATTTTAAAAAGTGGGGTGCCTGGGTGGCTCAGTCGTTAAGTGTCTGTCTTCAGCTCAGGTCCCGGTTTGAGCCCCACATTGGGCTCCCTGCACAGCGGGAGGCCTGCTTCTCCTTCCCCCATTCCCTCTACTGTGTTCCCTCTCTGGCTGTGTTTCTCTCTGTCAAATAAATAAAATCTCAAAAAAATAAAAAAATTAAAAAAAATTTTTAAAGTTAAAAAAGAATTCTAATACAAAGAATAAAACTAAAGTATGCAAAAATACTTCAGGATTTCCACAGTGCCTACTTTTGAAAAAGATCCCAGGCAAATTGTCCAAGGAAAACACTGACCACAATATCAATACCACCAGTTTTCCACACTGCAGAAAGAAAATTATGTCACTGTATTCCACTTAAGAAAGAGGAGATGACAGCCTCTACACAATTTATCCAGAAGACAAATTACTAAATAACACCATATTTCATCTATAGAATGATTTACAGTTTATAGTTCACAAAATATTTTGACCTTCAAAATAATTGTTTTCTTGTTCCCACTGGATAGATAAAAAGTGGAGGATTAAAATGGAGAAGGCCTTTCTAACTATGACTCAAAATCCAAAAGCCATAAAAGAAAAGATTAAGAAATTTGTCTACATTAAAAAAAAAAAGAAATTTGTCTACATAAAAAAGAAAAATCTGTTTGCATAAAAATACACCTAAGGGGCGCCTGGGTGGCTCAGTGGGTTAAGCCGCTGCCTTCTGCTCAGGTCATGATCTCAGGGTCCTGGGATCGAGTCCCGCATCAAGCTCTCTGCTCAGCAGGGAGCCTGCTTCCCTCTCTCTCTGCCTGCCTCTCCATCTACTTGTGATTTCTCTCTGTCAAATAAATAAATAAATAATCTTTAAAAAAAATAAAAATAAAAATACACCTAAAAGTTTTTCATGGATATAAAATAAAAGAAGTCAGAAGACAAATATCAAAATGGGAAAATATTTATAATACATACCACAGAAAAAAAATCTATCATATATACATGAACTATATTAAGTATATATGTATGTATGTACACACATATAATATATAAAGACATAGAAATCAACAGAAAAGAGACCTATGACAACATTTAAATAAAAATTTAAACAGGTAGTTTACAGAAAATGAAATATGAATAACTCCACATAAAAAGATGCCAAACTTTAACATAATTTTTTAAAACTTAAAACCACTCTGAGGTACCATTTTTCTCTATCAGACTGGCAAAAATTCAACTTCAATAACAGCAAAGTGTAATTCTAACAGTGCTGATCCTAAAGCCAGAGTGCTTAGTTTCAATTTCTACCACAGTACCTATATGATTTGGGCAAGTCTCTTAAATTCTCTTCCTGAATTTATTAACCTAAAAAATAAAGATAATAATAGTACCTATCTCAAAGGAATATTAGTAAGCTTAAATATATATGTATAAAAATATATGTAAAGCAGTCTGAATAGTACCTGGCACATAGCACCTTTTAAGTATAATCTAAGATAGAGTTAATGATGGTGAGTTACAGGCAATGTATATTAAAACATCCTCCAAGGAAAGCAATTTGGCAAAATTTCATAGTTATAATTTCTTTTTTTTTTTTATTTATTTTATTTATTTGACAGAGAGAAATCACAAGTAGATGGAGAGGCAGGCAGAGAGAGAAATAGAGAGAGGGAAGCAGGCTCCCTGCTGAGCAGAGAGCCCGATGCGGGACTCGATCCCAGGACCCTGAGATCATGACCTGAGCCGAAGGCAGCGGCTTAACCCACTGAGCCACCCAGGCGCCCCAAAATTTCATAGTTATAAATGCATATATCCTTTAACTTTAACTTAGAAATCCCACTTTCTGGGGCACTTGAGTGGTTCAGCGGGTTAAGCACCTGCCTTAGGCTCAGGTCATGATCCCATGGTTCTGGGATCAAGCTCCACCCAAGCTCCCTACTGAGCAGGGAGTCTGCTTCTCCCTCTCCCTCTGCCCATCCCTCTGCTCATGCTCTGTCTCTCAAATAAATAGAACTTGAAAAGAAAGAAAGAAAGAGAGAAAGAAAGAAAGAGAGAGAAAGAAAGAAAGAACGAAAGAAAGAAAGAAAGAGGGGTGCCTAGTTGGCTCAGTCATTTAAATGTCTGCCTCTGGCTCAGGTCATAATCTCAGAGTCCTAGGATCGAGCCACGAGTAGGTCTCCTCACTCCATGGGGGAGACTGTTTATCCCTCTCCTCTGCCACTCCCTGTTTGCACTCTCCCGCTTTCCCTCTCTCTGTCAAATAAATAAAAAAAATCTTTTTTAGAAAACCAATTAAAAATTTTTTTAAATTATCACAAGTAGGCCTCTAACTGAAAAAACCACCCACTCTGAGTACTAGCAAAAACAATACTAATGAGACACACTGAAGTCATCCATATGATGACTTGAAAATAGTATAATACCCATTGTTGGTCCAAAACATTCAGCATCACCCACACTATACATTGTAATAATTAGGCTTCATTTACTGGAAGAAGATGAAATGCTCATAAAGGCCCTTATCATAGATTTCAAATTCCAATGCGGTGTTCATTTTGCTGAGCAATGAAGTGTACAACACTAAGAATATATCTATAAACACTTCCACACAGGGAAAAAAGATTAAGTCAGCTTTCTACTCTAAGTAAACCAAGGAATGAGTACATGTAAATATGCAATTTTCCTTTCACAATTAACATAAGCACAGGGATGCCTAGGTGGCTCAGTCAGTTAAGACTCTCCCTTTGTGGGACGCCTGGGTGGCTCAGTTGGTTAAGCAGCTGCCTTCGGCTCAGGTCATGATCCCAGTGTCCTGGGATCGAGTCCCACATCAGGCTCCTTGCTTGGCGGGGAGCCTGCTTCTCCCTCTGCCTCTGCCTGCCTCTCTGTTGCCTATGCTCGCTCGCTCTCTCTCCCTCTATCCCTGACAAATAAATAAAATCTTTAAAAAAAATTTAAAAAAAAAAAAAAAAAAAAAAAAAGACTCTCCCTTTGATTCAGGTCATGATCTCAGGGTCCTGGATGAGTCCCACAGCAGGCTTCTTGCTCAACACGGAGCCTGCTTTTCCCTCTGCCTGCCACCATCCCCCTGCTTGTGTGTGTGCTCTCTCTTTCTGACAAATAAATAAAACATTAATAAAAAAATTAACATAAGCATAAAATGTTACTGGGGATTCTGGGGTAAAGAGTCCTTAGCTTAGTCTCTCAACATATATACACTTTTAAACAGAATTAAATAGGCCTACCATATACCAAATCTCAAAAGATTTTTGTTTGAGACCGTCCCAAATATATATCTGTATGAGAGAGTAAGATATCATAGATCCAGGGCACAGGAACTTGACATTAATTCACACAAACATCTGTATCACCTAGTACTACATTCTTTTTTTTTTTTTTTTTTAACTTGTCAGAGGGCAAGAGCGTGAGAGAGCACAAGCAGGGGAAGCGGCAGGCTCCATGCTGAGCAAGGAACCTGATGAGAGATTTGATCCCACCACTCTGGGATTGTGACCTGAGCTGGAGGCAGGCGCCTAACCGACTGAGCCACCCAGGTGTCCCCCAGTACTACTTTCTAACAAGTAATAAAGAACCTCTAATTCAATCCTGGGTCCCTCAGGTCTGAGCAGCCCCCACCTATAGAACCCACTATCTCCTCTTTTCCATTTCCTGCTATCATACTAGACAATTATGATATCCATACTATTGACATATTCAGCACACTTCACAGCCCCCCACAACCTCCCACTAATTCAATAACCTATACTTCCATTCCCCTTCAACAGCATTATAATAGTTATATCTTAGAGCTTTTGGAGGTTTTTTGTTTATTTGTTTAAGATTTTATTTATCTGACAGAGAGAGAGCACAAGCAGGGGGAGCTGGAGAGGGAAAGGGAGAACAGGCTCTCTGCTGAGCAGGGAGCTAGATGCTGGGCACAATCCCAGGACCCTGGGATCATGACTTGAGACAAAAGCAAACGCTTAACCGACTAAGCCACACAAGCACCCCTATACCCTGTTTTTTTCAAATCTTGAAATAACAAACTCTCAGCTGTCCCATTCTGTATTTCTTTATTATTATATATTTTTTAGAAATCTCTACACCAATTGTGGGGCTCAAAATTACAACCTCAAGAGCCGCACACTCCTCCTCTGACTAAGCCAGCAAGGCACCCCTCCCATTCTGTATTTCTTTTTTTTTTTTTTTAAGCTTTTATTTATTTATTTGACAGAGAGGTCACAAGCAGGCAGAGAGGCAGGCAGAGAGAAGGGTGGGGGGAGCAAGCTCCCCACCAAGCAGAGAGCCCGATGTGGGGCTCGATCCCAGGACCCCCAAGATCATGACCCAAGCCAAAGGCAGAGGCTCAACCCACTGAGCCATCCAGGTGCCCCCATTCTGTATTTCTTAAAGAACCTGGTCTTCAACCACATTTGTTTTTGAAAGAATTTATTTATTTATTTGACAGAGGGAGACACAGTGAGAGAGGGAACACAAGTGGGTTGGGGGTGGGAATCAGAGGAGGAGAGACAGGTTTCCCACTGAGCAGGGAGTCTGATCTGATGCAGGGCTCCATCCCAGGACCCTGGGATCATGACCTGAGCCTAAGGCAGACTTTTAACAACTGAGCCACCCAGGCACCCCTCAACCACATTTCTGGTTGTCTCCTTATTCTCCAAGTATACTGGGCCCTCTGAAGGATTTCCTTCTTAAAACCCCAGCTTGGACTCTCAGACTCCACCATAACTCCCACAATATCACTAGCACTGTAAAGTTACTCTCCATCTTATCTTCTCTTCTTATATATTCCAATTCTGGATCAACCCAACCTTATCTTTTCTGCACTCCCACTCCTAAACTGCTGGGAATAATGCAAAATCCATGCTACTGGGCCCCTTACAAACATATTATATCTAACTTTTACTGGGCCCACAATGTGGTCAGCAATATTTTTTTTATTCTTAATCTATTTTCATTTTCCATTGAAGATTTTCATGGTCCTAATACTCACTGTAGCTCCTCAGTCTCCAGAAATAAGTGACCTCTCTAAAGGTAACTAATCACATCAAGAAAGTAAGACCATCTGTCAAATCCCCCCACCTTCTTTTCCTTCTACCACACCATTATCCTTCTTAACTTCTAACCTTTTAGTATCAAAAATGAAATGCCCTGGAGCCCACTCATGCTCTCTCTCACTATCTCTCTCTCTCTCAAATAAATAAATAAATAAATAAATAAATAAATAAAATCATTTTAAAAAATAAAAGAATGAAATACCCAAGATATTTCCTAGGTAAATTTTCCCTTCAACCTACAAAACTGTTTCACTGATACTTTAAAAAAAGGGGGGGGGGGGGCCTGGGTGGCTCAGTGGGTTGAGCCACTGCCTTCCGCTCAGGTCATGATCTCAGGGTCCTGGGATCGAATCCCGAGAGTCAGGCTCTCTGCTCTGCGGGGAGCCTGCTTCCTCCTCTCCCTCTCTCTGCCTCCCTGTCTGCCTGCTTGTGATCTCTGTCTGTCAAATAAATAAATAAAATCTTAAAAAAAAAAAGTGCTATAGTGGAAAGTTCATGTTCTTGCCTGCAGTCTTCCCAGTTGTAAAAGAGGAATACTGATACCTACACCACAAGGCTGTTGGGATCTATAAAGCATCTTTACAGTACCTGACATAGAATATATTCTCAATAAAAATGTTACCATCAGCTCTCTTTCACAACCACACTTGCTGAAAGAGTAATTTTACTCACTGCCTCCTATTTGCTCCTCAATCCATCATGATCTATTGCTTGCATTTCCACCATTGCACAAGTCAAAGTGTCTTTTAGAGGAAACAAGTGATCTCCTAATTGCCAAATTCAGTGGTTTCCTTCTAATCGTCATTCTACTTGAGCTTTGCAGCACCTGACAGTGACGGTCATCCCCTCCCATCTTGAAACCCTTCTTCCTTTGGTCTCTATTATAATACTATTCTGTTCTTATTCTTGTCCCATTCCTTCAACCTCTCTTTCTCCATGTCTATTACCCTTCAAACAATGATGTTCCTTCTGGTCCATAACCCTTTTCGTCTCATCTTTCAGTATTACCATCCCATACTAAGTCTTCAAATATATCCCTGTTATATTCTCTCTTGACCCTCAAATTTACATATTCATTTTTTTAAGATTGTATTTTACTAGAAAGAGGGTGTGACAGAGCACAAGACCAGAGAGGGTGAGAGCAAGAAGTAGGTTCCCCACAGAGCAACGAGCCTGACGCAGGACTTGATTCTCAGACTCCAGGATTATAACCTGAGCCCGAGGCAGTTGCTCAAACATCTGAGCCACCCAGGTGCCCTCAAATTTATGTATTCAGTTCCAACCTCTCTCCCAATTTTCAGACCCAAATTTCCAGCAAACCACAGTAATATCTGAAAAGCACCTCAAATTAAACATATCCAAAACAAAATTCATGGCCTTCCCTCCAAACTGCTTCTTCAGGGGCACCTGGGTGGCTCAGTGGGTTAAGCCCCTGCCTTTGGCTCAGGTCATGACCCCAGGGTCCTGGGCTCCCTGCTCAGCGGGGAGCCTGCTTCTCTCTCTCTCTCTGCCTTTCTGCCTACTTATGATCTCTCTCTCTGTCAAATAAATAAATAAAATCTTGGGCGCCTGGGTGGCTCAGTAGGTTAAGCCTCTGCCTTCGGCTGAGGTCATGATGTCAGGGTTCTGGGATCGAGTTCCGCACTGAGCTCTCTGCTTGGCAGGGAGCCTGTTTCCCCTCTCTCTCTGCCTACTTGTAATCTCTGTCAAATAAATAAATAAAATATTTTAAATTAAAAAATAAAATCTTTTTTTTTTTTTTTTAATGCTTCTTCATGTTCCGTGTTACAATTAACACTACCAGTGCAGCCCAGCGGCGGAGTCAGAAACCTCCCACTACCGCTCCCAACTCTGGAAACCTCATGGAATTTAAACGTCCTAGAAGTGCATGTCATTCTCTTCATTTTCCTCCCACTATTCCAGTTCATCCCCTCTGGCCTGGATTAGCACAGTGGTTGCCTGCCTACCTAGGCTTTCTGCCTCCACACTGTCTTCACTTTCAATTCTTCCTTCACATGCTCACCAGAGCTAATCAGTCATACCAACAACCCCTTGCTTACAAAACCTTCGGTGGCTCCCCATACCTACGGAATAAAGTCCAAATTCTTCAGCAAGGTTTTCTCAGAGTTGTAAACGGAAAGGTCTTTAAATCAAACAAACATGAGTTTCGTGTTTAGCTAAATCTAAATACTGGGTTAGTCCAGAATCTTCCAAGTGTAGGGTAAAAAGAAGAGCGAAAGGGAAGGATGGGGAGAATAAGGATGAAAGAGAAGAGAAAAGAGGGGGAGGCAGTACTGTCTTGGGGCGGGGGGCGGGCAGAGTACTTTCCAACGTAAAAAGGGAAAGTTCCCAGGAAAAAGTATGTTTGAGGGAAGTAAAGTGAGGGAGTCCTGATCTCTGAGGGACGAGGAAGGTTCTCAGTGCGGAGTTGGAGCTCTCTGAAGCAAGAGTTCTTCCTGAGTCTCTGAAGTGAGAAAAGTCCCTGAGAGGACTCAAGGACCGGGTCCCTGCTACCAAGGAACTTCTAAAGCTTTCCCGGCCTCTGAGGCGAGGAAGCGGAGGTAGGGATGGGAGCTGTCCCGGGACCCTGAAGAAAGTGAAAAGGGAAGGAAAACGGATCGAGGAGTATCCCCAGCCCCTCAGAGGATCCTGGGAAGCAAAGAGGTCCTGTCGGTGCTGAGAGACCCTAGTGCCAATGCTCTGTAGCCGGGGCGCGCGGGCCAGGGCGCCCGGGGTTTGTGCCCTATGCGCTCTCTCGGCGTTACCTGAGGCGGGACTGAGCAGCCAGAGGGGTGTCTGCGCGGGCGGGAGGCGGAGGCAGCAGCAAAGTGGGAGCATAGTAGTCCTCACAGCTCCGAGGCGGCTGAGGCTCTTAGCCCGCGGAGGTGGTGGGGGTCTCTCGCGCAGAAGCAGGCGACTCGGCGGAACTAGCGGCAGCGAAGGACGAGGAGGCTACTGCCATGGCCCCGCAGTCGGGACCGTTCCCCCCCGTCTGTTTGGCGGGGCCAAGAGAATGAGCCCCGGCGAGCCTGAAAAGTGAGCTGAATCTCCAAGCAGCTCCGCAGCCGCCCGCGACTGAAACGCCTGCCCCGCCAGGCAGGGGGACTGGGGTGGGGCTAAAGGCGAGCACGCCCCTCTCCTCAAGCCTCCGAGCAGCCAATCAATCGTCAATCTTTGATAAACGAGATAGAGGAATTACCCAATTAGCACTAGGAATGCCACGTGGTATGAGGGTGGCCTCAGTAGGCGTTCGGGAAAGCCAATCAACAGCCCTCAGCGCCAACTCTGGGAGACGAAGAGAACCAATAGGAAAGAAAAGGAGGTTAAAAACAGAAGAAGCAGTGTGTTTAGGTAGGCGGAACCAAGGAGGAGGGAATACACCTGGGGGAATTCAAGTCCCCAAGCCTCCGGCGCTGGGAGGAGAGCAGTAAACACCAGAGGGAACAATCATTGGTAATTAATAAAACCAACAGAAAATGGATTCGACTGTCGCGGATTTTCGGTTGGTGAAGGGTATAGTTAAGTAAGGACTACCTGAATAAAGAAAAGATAAAAATGAACGCAGAGTCCTGCAGAACCTCAGTATAGTGGAAAAACTGATGATCAACTATTATTAGCTACCTGAGATGGTAAGAGCAATGGGTAGGGTTAAAATGCTGAGGCAACTATTAATCAAGACTGAGATTCTATTCAGTGAAACCTTCTTGGAAGAGATAACAGTTGAGCTGGCTTGAAAACTGAAGATTTTGAAAGAGCTGCATAGGGAGTAAGAATTCTGCTCAACTGTTCAACATGCACATATTTCCTTCTTCATGCTTCCCATATACCTGGACTTCAAGGTCCTCATAATCTCACGCCTGAGCAGATTGGAACAGGGCTAGAGCTCCCAATGCTAAAGCAGGCAAAGAAACACTGGAGCATGGGCCTTCTTGCACCAACCAGTACTCCCTTGGATTAGAGACAGCCTTTCAGATATCTTTAGACTTGCCTTCTACTGGAAGGGTCTTGACAGATGAGTCAGATTTGAATAGGAGCATAAGTAGTGTGCATTTCTCTGGCAATAAAGTTTAAGAAACCTGTGTATGAGTTCATTCATATGTGGAATCTAAAAAACAACGAATGAATAAACAAAAAGCATAACTGGACCCGTAAAGATAGAGAACAAACTGGGGCATCTGGGCGGCTCAGTCATTAAGCACCTGCCTTCGGCTCAGTCATGATTCCAGGGTCCCGGGATCCAGCCCTGCCTGGGGCTCCCTGCTCAGCGGGAAGACTGCTTCTCCCTCTCCCCCTCCCCCTGCTTGCATTCCCTCCCTTGCCATCTCTCTGTCAAATAAATCTTTACAAAAAGTTACAGAAAACAAACTGATGGTTGCTGGATAGGACAGGGACAAAATGAGTGAAGGGGAGTGGGAGAGACAAGCTTTCAGTTATGGAAGAAAAAGTCATGGGGCTCCTGGGTGGCTCAGTGGGTTAAAGCCTCTGCCTTCAGCTCAGGTCAGGATCCCAGGGTTCTGGGATAGAGCCCCACACCAGGCTCTCTGCTCTGAGGGGAACCTGCTTCCTCCTCTCTCTGCCTGCCTCTCTGCCTACTTGGGATCTCTCTATCAAATAAATTCTTAAAAAAAAGAAAGAAAGAAAGAAAGAAAAAGTCATGAGAATAAAAGGCACAGCATAAGGAATATAGTCAATGATATTATACTAGTGTTGTGTGGTGACAGATGGTAGCTACAACTTGTGGTGAACATACCATAATGTATAAACTTGTCCAATCACTATTGTTGTACACCTGAAACTAATGTAACATTGTGTGTCAACTACACTTAAAGAAAAAAAAATTTTTTTTTTAAAGATTATTTATTTATTTATTTATTAGACAGAGAGAGATCACAAGTAGACAGAGAGGCAGGCAGAGAGAGAGAGAGAGGAGGAAACAGTCTCCCTGCTGAGCAGAGAGCCCTATGTGGGACTCGATCCCAGGACCCTGAGATCACGACCTGAGCCGAAGGCAGCGGCTTAACCCACTGAGCCACCCAGGCACCCCAAGAAAAAATTTTTTAAAGAAAGATATGTGATAGGAGATAAGAATGGAGGTGGCTGGGTGGCACAGTGGGTTAAGCCTCTGCCTTCAGCTCAGGTCATGATCCTGGGGTCCTGGGATTGAGCCCCGCATAGGGCTCTCTGTTCAGCAGGGAGCCTGCTTCCTTTCCTCTCTGCCTTCCTATCTCTCTGCCTGCCTCTCAGCCTACTTGTGATCTCTCTCTCTGTCAAATAAATAAAAAAAAAAAAAAAAAAAAGAATGGAGGTTAAATGTGAATTGAGCTTAAATGCTTAATTTGTCCTTTCTTTTTTATGCTCTGAGAGCTGTCAAAGGTTCTTGAGCATAGTACCCTTAACGGGATACCGTTTTAGTTAGATTAATTGGTAGCTCACAGTATCTCCAGGCGCCCCTCACAGTATCTCCACAAGGAGAAAAGAAATTACCCCAGCCCAGGACCGTTGGCCCAAAGACTTTTCCCTAGCATTCTTCTGGCTAGATGTGCTGCCACCTGGTGACAGTTCAAATACCATTGTTCCACATTGCTATTGAATTTTTCTGTTGTTGAAGCCCAGGCACCCTTGCAAACCTGTCTCCCATAAAGCCAGATGCGAAGTTGATAAATAAGTACAGCTTTCTACCAAGCAGAATTGAATAATGCCATCATACCAGACATTATCATATGCCCAGTGAAAGATGTAAAAGACTGGGATTACTTGTACCTTGAGAAGGAAGATGAGTCTTAATGGTATTTAGTTTTTTGAACAAGTTCTGTTTGAGCCAAGTTTGATCTCTACCATTCCACTCTCAGCAATCTCTTTCTTCTTTTAAGATTTATGTATTTATTTGAGAGAGAGAGTTGGGCAGGGGGAGGGAGAAAATCTCAAGCCGACTCCTCCCTTAATCCCAAGACCTTGAGATCATGACCTGAGTGGAAATCAAGAGTTAGAAGCCTGACCCCCTAAACCACCCAGGTGCCCCTCAGCAATCTCCTTAATACTGAGGAAAAGGAACCAAGGAATGCCTTAGGTATCAAAGGTCCACTCATTGTGACCTGTCTGCTAGTTAGGCCAAGGCCTTAAATATGGGATATATATATAAGAGGAAGTGGCTCCTACCGACTCATTTCAGCCTTTTATTATGCTTTTATTTCAGATAATTGTTTCCTCTTCCCAGCTAGATGGAGCTAAGAGCTAGGACCCTTATGAGCCCACTGCATATCTTAGCTGAGGGCAAATACACACCAGGGCTGGTATGTATTATGCTCAATAAATATCCACTGGGTGGATAAATGGCATTATCCTTTGTCTATATTTAGCAGTGGAAGAGAACTCATGAGATCTTAGTGGGATACTGCTACTTCTAAGGAAATTTTAAGACTGCATTGTCCAGAATACAAACTCCAGGTAAGGTGAAAGTAAAGCTGCCCTTAGTCTACATAGAAAGATATACTTCCCAGGAAGCAACCCAGTGATGAAGGATTAGAACCAATAACCACAAGGCCTAGTTTGTTTTTTTTTGTTTTTTTTTTTTAATTTTATTTATTTGTCATAGAGAGAGAAGCGAGAGCAAGCACAGGCAGACAGAGTGGCAGGCAGAGGCAGAGGGAGAAGCAGGCTCTCTGACGAGCAAGGAGCCCGATGTGGGACTCGATCCCAGGACGCTGGGATCATGACCTGAGCCGAAGGCAGCCGCTCAACCAACTGAGCCACCCAGGCGTCCCAAGGCCTAGTTTTTTAATATAATAGGAAATATCAGAGTACATCACTCCTAGTGATTCAATGAGTATTATATCATGAAATTTGGTCACACATGGGTGGTTCAATCAGTTAAGCATCTGCTTTCTGCTTGGGTCATGATCTCCGAGTCCTGGGGTTGAGTCCCAAGTCAGGCTCCCTGCTCCACAAGGGGTCTTCTTCTCCCTCTCCCTCTGTGCTCGCCCACACACTCTCTCTCTCAAATAAATAAAATCTTTTTAAAAAAAAATCATGAAATTTCTTTCATTTGGTAAATATACATGTATATACTTATTAAATGATATACATGTATATATTTACTACAATGTAAACTGTATTTCTTAGTGGAGGTCACAGCCCAATAATTCTTTTTTTCTTTTTTAACATTTTATTTATTTATTCAACACAGAGAGAGAGATCACAAGTAGGCAGAAAGGCAGGCAGAGAGAGAGGAGGAAGCAGGCTCCCCGCTGTGCAGAGAGTCCGACTCAGGGCTTGATCCCAGGACCCTGAGATCACGACCTGAGCCGAAGGCAGAGGCTTAACCCACTGAGCCACCCAGGTGCCCCACAGCCAAATAATTCTAAAAGCCACTGGATTAGAGGCAGAAACTGGAAGAAAAGAGACAGGAAACTGCTACAGAAATGTAAGCTGGGTTGGGCTGCTGAAGCTGAGGAGGTATGGTGGGACTGAAGTAAGCCTTAAGAGGCAGAAGCTGGAGATGAGAAGAGGAAGCCTCCTACTACTCAGGTCCAGGGCCTACCTGAATGCCTTGCTCTCCTCTGCATCCCTACAGCAATACTGCCCCAGAGCACTGTCCTACCTCATCCTACCCACCAGAACGGGAGCTCTCATTTCCTTCCAAGTTCCACTGAGCGCAGGGTTTGAACTCAGAAGGTATAGCTATAAATATCTATGAACTTGGATCTCAGAGAGAGATGGCAGGAAGCAGTCAAGTAGCAGGAGGAAGAAAAGGTATAGTATCCCATGTAGGTGCTGACTCACAAAAGATATCAGGAAGGGTTAAAACATTTTATTGCAGCTGGTGGCCAAGGATGGACAGGCAGTGACAAGCCCCAGTAAGGAGGGCAAATACTAGCTAGATCAAGAGAGGAGAGGTAGAGGGGGCCAGAAACAGGGCCTTGGAGGGGAAAAGTGAGCAAAACTACTCATACAAGTCATTACAGGTCACTCAGGAACATTGTGAGGCCCTTAAAGAAGAGGTTCTCCTGCTCAAGGCTCTGGGCCTAGAGCTGTAAGCTGCTGGGCTCCAGTTTAGAAAGTGTGCTCCTCTGAAGATCTAAGAGAGAAAAGGAAGAGAAAACAAACCATCAGCAAGCACTATAATACATACCGAATTAAGCCCTGTGCCCGCCTGATGAGGAGGAACATACAGGTTTAACTTGGGATAAGTAATAACAGAGGATGATGGATCCACAAAAAAAGAGGCAGAGACTCCATTCTACCCAGTACCAAAAAATTAGGCAGCAGACACCCATGAACCTTCAGATTCAGATTCACCCACACCTAGGATCCCTGCCCTTACCTCTACCTAGCTTCCTTAAATGTTCCCAGCTACTGTAACTGTCCGGAAGACTGACTTCAGAGCGAGATGAAGAAAGAGACATGGCGAAGGTGGCAGCCACAGGCAGGTTAGATTGGAAGATGTGAACGGAAGTCCTGGAAAGAGAAACAATCATAGGCAGAGATGGTGACTGTAGGACAAGGGGACCCTCCCAGCACAGAACTGTCCTCGATCCTGAGGCCAGAACTCCGGTCTCCTCCCTCTTCATCCTCTAAACATATGAAGATACCTCAGTGACCCTGTATCAAGTAAAGAATGCCCAGTATTATCTTTATGGGCTGAAACCCAGACACTCATACACCCCCACCAACCAATGTCAAATCTAGGATAGTTGAGGAGTGCCTGAATGGCTCAATCCATTGAGCATCTGACTCTTGATTTCAGCTTGGGTCATGATCTTGGGGTTGTGGGATCGAGCTCCACACTGGGCTGTGCACTCAGCACAGTCTGCTTGAGATTCTCTCTCTCCTTTTGCCTGTCCCCTGCTCATGCTCTCTCTCTCTCTCATTCTCTCCCAAATAAATAAATAACATCTTTTTAAAAATCTACAATAACTAAATATTGGTTCCCAATGCCTGGCCTCTGAGACAAATCCCTTCCACTTCCACAAACACCCATATCCCCTGACCTGTGGAGGTTGTGCTCACGCTGGACATCCTGTGCCTCTGTCCTGGCAGCCTCCAGGGTATGACCCTTGCCCTCCTGGCCACTTTGCAGCTGCTCCAACATCTGCCAGACCACAGACCCAGGTAGGCCCAAACCTCTCCCTCTCCAGGAATAATAACCCTCCCCACCACTGGCATATGCAGCACACATGGAACTCTCATGTGGGCAATGACAGTTTCTCAACCTGGAGAAGAGGGCTTGGGAAGAAGAGTTTTGGAGAGAGATAGAGTCAGCACAAGGAAAAGAGAAACAGACAAGGGTGGAAAAGAGTATCCTGGCCTGCTTACAGATCAGAATAGAAAGAGAAGAAAGGAAGGGGCCTCCACAGGGAAATATGAAGAGATAGGTCCAATCCTAGCCCTACCTTTGAGCTGTGGGCCTGAGCTTGCTGCCCCTCAGCCATCTGTTTCAGCAGCAGCTCCTGGTGCTGGCCTTCAGATGAGAGAAAAATGTAAGGAAGCTATTCTCCAACTTCTTTCCCTTCCCCTCCATGCCTTGTGCCCAGCCCGGTGCTGAAAACTGAGACGGAGCATTCTGGTGTAACTACTGGGAAACTTCCAAGCTGACTGGGGAGACTAGACTCACACCACGGAGGCAAGACAAAACACTTGGCCAGACTTCTGAGCATCTCAAGCAATCAAAGCTACGGCCACTTATTGGGATAGCAAAAAGACCCTCCAGAAAAGAGAAGAGGTGAATTTGTACCTACCCCCAATCTTTTAATCTTTTACTCACTCAGCTGGTCCCTCAGAAGCTTCAGCTCCTCCCGAAGAACCTCTGACTCCTCCCACAGGAGTTGCCGCCTGCACAGATGACAGCAGAGTCATCCTAAAGCCAATCAACAAGCCCAGAGGACACTACCAGGAGTTAGAGGCCTGAAGGAGAGAACTTGCCCATCACATACTCATTCTGCAGTTCTTGGCGAAGGCCACTAGAAGCACTGCACTTTCGTGGTCCTGTTTGTATTTGGGCTTGGGCCTGTTCCTGCACCTGGCTTCGAAGAACCTGTAATTCCCTTCTCAGCCCCTCCAGGCGTTGCTCCAGGAGGAGGGCTCTCCGCTCTGGGCCCCCCTGCAGCAACTTTAGTGAAGCTGTAGAGGGACAAGTTAAGTGTCAGCCCTTCTGAGAGCTTTGTACAAGAGCCCAGACACTCCACTTGCAAATCAAGACACAAGTAAGTGCAAAGGTGTGTAACAAAACAGTGTGCATACATAATGAGCTATCCATATGAAAAAAATAACTGGCCAGATACCTTCCAGAGCACAGATCTGATACTTCTGCTGCTCCTGCTCTTCCAGCAGCCCCCGCACAGCCTGCCTTAGTGCCTCAGTCACCTACCCAGGCAAGAAAAACTACATGAGCTACTATGTAAAGGACTTCCCCAATCCCTGATATCCTCATCTCATACAAACACCACATATAAAACCTAGAAGTCCCTGCTTTACCTGAGCCTGGGATTGAAGCTGGGATCGCAGAATACTAACTTCATCCCGGAGAGAAATTGTTCTGTGGGCCTCAGCCCAACTCAGCTTCTCTGGAACAAAGAGAGTCTCTAGACCCCAAGGCTGTCGAGTTTGGACTCCAGTCTGCGGAGGCAAGTGATGAGGGGAAATCCAGGTCCCAGCCAGGTCTCCTGTTGAGGGAGTAAGTAAGGGACAATTTTGAGGCCTATCTTTGGGGGGGAAAACAGATGTCTGTTCAGGAAAGAAACCCGTTGGAATCTGGAAGGAATAGTGAATGGTACAGGCACTAGAGAAAGGCAGAACCTGGAAAGAGAAAAGGCTAGAGGGTAGCAAAGGGACAACACTTACCTGCTGTGGAGACTCCAAGAGGATACAGCCGCTGCTACAAAAGAAACAGATGCACAGACCAATAAGCTCTGAGTGTCCCTAAACCCAAAACTCCAAATGGGGGCCCTCAGGCGCCCCCTCACCTTAATCCTGGCCACATTTCCATCAGTAGCATTGAGAAGTGTGTCGAGGTGCTCAGACCAGCTCAGGCTCCTACTCATAACCTTTGGCGAGGCTGCGTCCTGGCGTCTTGTGCCCTTGCTCTCCCAGCTCAGAATACCCGAAGCACAGCCCGGTAAAGCCACACGTGAGAGAGTGGGTATCGGGGATGTAATACTAAAGGTATCAGGTCAAAAGTGGGACTAGTCAAGGGAACGGCGCTTGGGGAAACTAGGGGGAAAGCGAAATACTCTGATACGCAGATATCAGGTGAGAGTTGAGAGTGCCGAATCTTGGTCGAGACCACTCCAGATCCAAGACACAGGCGTCATCGCGCCGAACCATGCAACAACTACAGGCGCCACCCGGTTCAAACACTCCTTACAGACCCGGGAAGCGCGACTTCGGACTTGTAGTCGCACTGCCACTTGGGAAACTGAGTTCGTCTCTCACGGAGACAACCCGCGATAGAGGCTACCGAACTACGTTTTGCAAGCGACACGAACACTCAAACCCTGAAGCTTGCCGGGAAACCGAGGCTTTTGGATTCTGTAACTGTTGCTCTCAAGGACCATGTGAACTACATATCCCAAGATGCATTGCACCAAGCCAACGCTATCCCGCTGCTGGTCCCAGTCTTTCCTGGGAAATGGAGTCCAAAGTACCTCGAACTTAACGGACCAGGTTATCCTCAAGACTCCATTCCCCAGCAAGCTCTGCGCGTAGCGTGAGCTATGGAGCCGCAGGTCGCAGAACTGAAGCAGAAGATCGAGGACACGTTGTGCCCTTTTGGCTTCGAGGTTTACCCCTTTCAGGTTGGTTCATCCCTCCTGCCGTGCTGGGCGACGTGTATGATTGGCCTGGGTGCTACCGGCGTGACCCCGAGTCTTTTGGTCCTTCCCGAGCTCCCCTGGCCCTATGTCCCTCTGACCTACCGGGACAGGGTGTTAGCCGTGACTCCATTTAAAAAAAGTAGAGAAACGGTCGCACCTTTGTCCTTTTACGCCCATATAATGCCATACTGATAAATGGGAGAAACATAATCTAGTGATTTTGTGGTCCTGTCACCTCCATATTCAGAGGAAAAAGTGACCTCTGGAGCCAGTCACTTTAGAAGCTTCCTGAAGGAATTAGGATAGGGCAAGGCCTGGAAGTTTTGCGTAGCTAACATTAGACCATCTGAGGAGGAAAGGGCATTCCTGTTGTTGAACAAGCAAACAATCGGCTGGTTTGTTCATCTACCAACAGAAGAATAATTCATGATGTTGCCAATCACCAGCCCTGGGCTTGATACATAAACTGTGCACTTACCTGACACAGAAGTCTGGCACCACCACCTACCTACTCTTGTTTACATAGATCCATTTCCCCCTTATCCAGTGACCCCTGTACTAAGCTGTGTGCTTGTACAAAGCTAAATCAACTCAGCTTGAGCCCTTTGCCTGATGCTTAAGAGCAGCCCACTCCCACCCCTTCCACTGAGTGGCCCACAGCAGTGCTGGAAGAGGTAGGTTGGGTCTAGCTTAAGGACTAATCAGAAAAAATGGAGTTGAGCTACATGAGAAAAGAAGGACGGACGATTATGTATATCCCAAATATCAGGAACAGCTTGAGTAAAGGTGTGGAGGTAGTGGTGGATGGCCATCCAGATATGGAGAGAGTGAGAATGACTGGTGGGTTAGGTAGACATGGGTGGGTAATGGGAATTACTGTACTGAACAGAGCCAGTCATCTGGGCTCCTACTTCTTACCCTTTCCCTCCCCCACATCCAGTCACACACCAAGACTTTTGGAATCTGTCACCTGAATCTCCCTAATCCATTCCCTTCCTTCTAACCCCTCTGTGCTCTGGTGGTCCAGGCCAGGATTCCTCACTTGGGTTACTGCAGTAACCTGCTTGCTGTTATTCTGCATGCAGTCCATCCTCCACACTGTAACCAGATCTTTCTAAAACTAATCATGTCTGTTTACTCCTTAAGTCTTTGATGGCTAGCCCTTTGTCACCAAATTAGACCCATATTCCTTAAATTGGTACTCTAGGCCAGTCATAATCTCATGCCTACTGATCTATCCTCCCCTTTCTTGCTCCCCTTCACTTCCATCAAACTGGACAATCTGCTGTTTTCCAAATATGCCCTTTTTGCATGTCTTTGCTAATCCTGTGACCTCTGTTTATAACCTATAATGGATTCGCCCCCCCCCCCCCCCCCCCGCCATCATTCTGTCAGATTCCTTCCTACCCTTCAAAACAGCTTCCAAGAAGCTTTTTCTAATTTAACAGGACCCTTATCTGGTCCGGTCATTGCACTAATTGCGGTATAATTTCTTTTGGTTCCTAGTTGTTCATGAATGTTCTGCCTCTCTATTCCAAATTCCCTGTCATATTCCCCCATGGAGAAGTCCCCCTATAAATACACATCACTCAGGATCAGTACAAATACATTGACTAAATGAATGAAATGGAGCCTGAGGCAAAATGTAGGAGGCCTTGAATGCTAGGATGAGGTAGAGGCCTAGCAGAGGCCTAAATTGGCTCTCCTGTGTGGCCTGAATTTTCTCTCTATTCCAGGTGGCATGGTATAATGCACTCCTGCCTCCAGCCTTCCACCTAACCCTGCCAGGACCTACCCTGGCCTTCCTAGTACTCAGCACACCCGCCATGTTTGACCAGGCCCTCAAACCGTTCCTGCAGAGCTGCCACCTCCAACGACTGACTGACCCTGTGGACCAATGTGTGGCCTACCACTTGGGCCGAGTTAGAGAGGTGAGCAAGGCTCTTATATTCCCCCAGCTTCCAAACCTGTAGCTGCTTCCAGCTCCTCTAAGCTCACTGCAGGACTAGACCTACATAGACCCAAGAGCCACTTCCCAGATAGAAGGATATCCGAAAACCATCCCTGACATTACGATCTCTCCCCATTCTGCTTTCTTACCCCCGTTTCAGCCACCTACTTCTAGCAATCCCCAGGTCTGGAATCAATCTCATTCATCCTACTCAGATGGGCAATTGATTATATGACCCTCAAACCAGAGTTCTCTTGGCCTCCCAATGAAATAGGAATAAGCCCAGCATCTGCCAAGCAGCTCTCACCCCTTTGCCCTAAACCTGAAGTATTTCCCCACCACACATGTGCACCTACATATACATATACATATACATACATTGTATCTCCCTGAAGTTGGGCCAAGTCTTCATCCACACTGGGACTCTGGAAGGCAGAGACCAGTCACCCCTCATTAATAAATTTTTGTTTAAAAATTTATTTTAGAGGGACGCCTGGGTGGCTCAGTTGGTTGAGCAGCTGCCTTCGGCTCAGGTCATGATCCCAGCGTCCTGGGATCGAGTCCCACATCGGGCTCCTTGCTCAGCAGGGAGCCTGCTTCTCCCTCTGCCTCTGCCTGCCATTCTGTCTGCCTGTGCTCGCTCTCTCCCCGCCTCTCTCTCTGATAAATAAATAAAATCTTTAAAAAAAAAAAAAAAAGATTTATTTTAGAGAGTGTGCAGAGGGAAGGGGCAGAGGGAGAGAGCATCTCAAGTGGACTCTGTGCTGAGGGTGGACCCTGACACAGAGGGTTGTCTCCTGACCCTCAGAGATCAGAGTTGAAACTGAGAATATGACACTCAACCAACTGCACCACCTAAGTGCCCCAGCCCCTCATCATAGAAGCTTCTGAATAAGACCTTATTTCCTTTCAAATGTGGACCCTCCTGGACAGATCATGTTCTTCACAGTGGACCTCTGCAGCCACTCAAGTTTAAGGTCATGCTTTAACTTCAAATGATTTCTGAGGACAGGACCTTAACACAAGTAAGAGCTTTCTGGGGCAAAGTCATGATTCTTTTCATGCTGAAATGAGCTTCCATCTCTATCCCAGAATCTCCCAGAGTTGCAAATCGAAGTCATCGCTGACTATGAGGTACACCCCAATCGGCGCCCCAAGATTCTGGCCCAGACTGCAGCTCATGTGGCAGGGGCTGCTTACTACTACCAACGAAAGGATGTGGAGGCTGACCCCTGGGGGGACCAGGTCAGAGGGCAAGTATGAATGCGTAGGGACTGGGAGAAAATAGTGAAGGCCCCTCAAGATACCAACTCTTAACATTTCTCTCCTGGGTAAGGGATTTGGTAGACACAGTACCAGAGAAAGATGTCAGGAATTGGTGTCCAGATGTCAGGAATTGGTGTCCGGATGGCAGGTCGGTCAGGAGCCAGACACCACATGCTTTCTGGAGCCTACCTGGAGCCCATCAGCTCAGAGAACCTAGGCTGTTCTTAAAAATCTGGTTACAGGATGGGTTAGAGCAGTGATTAGAAGATCAGTGGGGAGGGGCGCCTGGGTGGCTCAGTGGGTTAAGCCTCTACCTTCGGCTCGGGTCATGATCCCGGGGGCCTGGGATCGAGTCCTGCATGGGGCATGATCCCGGGGGCCTGGGATAGAGTCCTGCATGGGGCTCTCTGCTCAGCAGGGAGCCTGCTTCTCCTCATCTCTCTCTCTGTCTCTCTGCCTATTTGTGATCTCTCTGTCAAATAAATAAATAAAATCTTAAAAAAAAAAAAAAAAAAAAAGATCAGTGGGGAGACTGGGAAGCTAAGGAGGGTGGCTCAGTTTAAGGAATGCACCTTCCTCATGGCCACAGTAAGGTCATGAGAAGGGTGATCTGGGAGAGGAAATGGGGGAGCCCAGCTCTAAGAGAGGTTCAATGTGGAATCAGTGTTGACCTTGCTTTTTTTTTAACCCTCTTCCAGCACATATCAGGTGTGTGCATACACCCCCGATATGGGGGCTGGTTTGCCATCAGAGGAGTGGTGCTCCTGCCAGGAATACAGGTGCCAGATCTGCAACCCACAAAGCCTCTGGACTGTGTACCTAAAAGAGCTGACCGAATCACCTTGCTTGAAGGGTTTAATTTCCACTGGCGTGACTGGACATACCGGGATGCTGTGACACCACAGGAGCGCTACTCAGAAGAGCAGAAGGCTTACTTTTCCACTCCACCTGCCCAACGTTTAGCCTTCTTGGGCTTGGCCCAGCCCTCAGAGGATCCTAGCTCTAGGCCTGCTGAACTACCTTTTACAGTACTCAGACCCAAAAAACCCCAGAATCCCAGCAGAGCCCAGGGCTGGCTCAGCTCCCGTGTCTCACCACCAGCATCCCCTGGCCCTTGACATCCTCCCTCCCCAGATCCCTACTGATAAGTGGTACTTGCTGGGACTTGTTTTGCTTTTCGGCAAGGCAAGGTTTAATTTTAGGTATATTCTTGATAGAAGAATTACAGAGATCTTCAATGAAGATAAGGCTCAGAATTTAGTCAAAACAAATTAAAACACCCAGAATTCCCACCTGGTTTGGAATATGGATTATTCCTGTGTAGCATTTCTCTACAATGCTCCAAAATGCTACTTGTTATAAAGTCTTGGGGGCACCTGGGTGGCTCAGTATGTTGAATGTCTGCCCTCAGCTTAGGTCACAATCCTGGGGTCCTGGAATCAAGCCCCATATTTGGTTCCCTGCTCCTCAGGGAGACAGCTTCTCCCACTCTGACCCTCCCCCCACAATCTTAAAACCGGCTTTCTAAAGGGTTATCACTCACTAATAGCATCTGCCCCGTAGGCTTTTTGTAGATAATGAATAAATACATGTAAAGCACTTCTGAAACAATGTCTGGCTTATTCAAGAGGGGGGGGGCCGGGGGCATGCCTGGGTGGCTCAATGCGTTAAGCCTCTGCTTTCAGCTCATGATCCCATTGTCAGGCTCTCTGCTCAGCAGGTAGCCTGCTTCACCCTCTGCCTACTGCTCTGCCTGTGATTTCTGTATCAAATAAAATCTTAAAAAAAAAAAAGTGGTGTCAAGAGGCGCCTGGGTGGCTCAGTCTAAGCGTCTGCCTTTGGCTCAGGTCAGGATCCAGGGTCCTGGGATCGAGCCCCAAATGAGCAGGAAGCCTGCTTCTCCCTCTCTGGCTCTGTCAAGTCAATCTTTTTTAAAATTTTTTTTTTCTTTGAAGTGTTAATCTTTGAATGCCCAGGCAATCCTGTACTGCTGCTTAGAGAGGTCTTGCTTGGATAAAGAATAGACTCAAGTAGCTGACAGGTTTCTAGTTAAGAGTTCAGAATACACAACAGACCGTTCTCTCCTCCTTAGCCGCAAGGGCTCAGAAGGCACCCACCTTCTCCCCAAACATCCCTCCCTCCCTCCCTCAGGACAATAAGGGCCAAAAAAGGCCTACCTTCAAATCAAAGCTAGGATCCAAAGCAACTTAAATGCTCAGCACTGTGGGTTTTTAAATTTTTTGTTTTTAAGATTTTGAGAGCAAGCAAGCATGCAGCATTAGCAGGGAGCCCAACAGGGCACTTGATCCCAAGACCCTGGCACCATGAGTAGAGTCTCAAGAGACACACACCCCTGAGCGACCCAAGTATCCCAACACTGCTTTTCATACAGAAAACTTTACCCTATGAACACTAGGCATCTGTTTCCCTCCCCCTTTTAGTTTCAAAGCCTCTACTTCTGATCTTTCATAAACCCAGTACCAGGGTTTATGAGGCCAAGCGTCACATACAGCACTCCCAATAGTATGAAAGTAAATGTCCCAAATCTTATTGAGGCCTCACTTCCTAAAGCCTCTAATTTATTCTTTAACCCATAAAACATATTGCAATGCTTTAGCCAACGTAGCTGCAGGTTTGGGTTTTGTTTTTTTAAGATTTTATTTATTTGACAAACAAAGATCATGAATAGATAGGCAGGCAGAGAGAGAAGGAAGCAGGCTCCCCGTTGAGCAGAGAGCCTGATGCGGGGCTTGATCCCAGGACCCTGGGATCATGACCTGAGCTGAAGGCAGAGGCTTTAACCCACTGAGCCACCCAGGTGCCCCATGCCCGCAGGTCTTGCTTTCTTCCCCCAGATATAGTGAAAATATTACCACTTGGGTTCAGTTCCATTTCCTGCATTTTCCCCTGCCCCCCCATAATTTTGATTCTGAAGCTCTCACCCTCATTTTCTCCTAAAAAAAGGGAAAGCAGAGCATAAATTCCTCTCCAAATCAAGTTAGTAGCACCCCCCCATGAAGAATCAAACACAGTCTCAGTTCAAGTTTAATAGAAACAACAGAAGATCAGAAGTGTTGCCCTCCTACTGTACATCACAGTTGGCCTGCCCTGTAACACAGTTCAGGCCATTCTCTCCAGAGAAGGCAGGCTGGACTCCCCAACCCCTGCAGGAAAGGCCTGTCCCACATCTGCACAAAGTCTAAAGTCTTGTGTTTTAAGCATTAACAATAGTACAAAAGAGATTTTGTTTTCATGGCCACCCACTACAGCCCATCCCTAAAATGGCCCGGCGCTCACTTCTGCTTAGAGAAATACTCTTTGCTCTTCTGGACATCAGGCTTGATGGTATCACTGCCAGGCTTCCAGCCAGCTGGGCACACTGCAAGAGAGAAGTACTGTTAATAACCTGCTCAATCATGAGCTCCACCTTCCTCCCATGAACAAATGGGAGACAAAGGGCTCAATACCAAATCTGATACCTTAAGAGGCTAGACTGAACATACCAGAACCAGGAAGCCTATGCTACAGTCTGAAATCATTCCAGCCTTTCAGTGCAAGCCTAACTATAAACATGTAATTTAATCCTCACCACAGCCCTAATAGTATTAGGGCTAACATAGCCCAACTATGTTAAATAAATAAACCTTAATTTATTCATGTAAAACACCTGAAATAATTTTTTTTTATTTACTTATTTGACAGAGATCACATGTACGCAGAGAGGCAGGCAGAGAGAGAGGAAGAAGCAGGCTCCCTGCTGAGCAAGAGCCCCATGCAGGGCTCGATTCCAGGACCCTGGGATCATGACCTGAGCCCAAGGCAGAGGCTTTAACCCACTGAGCCACCCAGGCACCCCAAGCACCTGATATTTAAAAGGCAAGTAACAGCTTCGATTTTATGCCTTGTTCTAGAAATAATCTGTCTGAAGTATCATGACAAAGCAATGTAAGATTTGTCAGTGGGGTGCCTAGGTGGCTCAGTCGTTAAGCCTCCGTCTTTGGCTCAGGTCATGATCCCAGGATCCTTGGACTGAGCCTGCTTCTCCCTCTCCTCCTGCTTGTGTTCCTCCTCTTTTGCTGTGTCTCCATCGAAAAGTAAACTCTTTTAAAGGAAAAATAAACAGTATACAGTGGGTGCATAGGCATTTAGTTTCATGTATGCTTCACACATGTTTTTTAAAATCCTTCAATGCGAATGCAAGCTGATGCAACCACTTTGGAAAACAGCACGGAGGTTCCTCAAAAAGTTGAAAACAGAGCTACCCTGCAACCCAGCAATCGAACTATTTACCCTAAAGATACAAATGTGGTAATCCAAAGGGGCATGTACACCTGAATGTTTAGAGCAGCAATGTCCACAATAGCCCAACTATGTTAAGAACCTATCCCATCAACAGATGAATGGATAAAGATGATGTGGTGTGTGGATACACACACACAATGGAATACTATGCAGCCATCAAAAGAAAGGAAATCTTGCCTTTTGCAACCATGTGGATTGAACTAGAGGGTTATTATGCTGAACAAAATCAATCAATCAGAGAAAAGACAATTATCATATGATCCCCTGATATCAAGAATTTGAGAAGCCAAGTGGGGGTTTGAGGGGCTGGAGAAGAAAAAATTAAACAACATGGATAGGGAGGGAGACAAACCATGAGACTTTTTTTTTTTAATAAGATTTCTTTTTAAAATTTATTTATTTGACAAACAGATCACAAGCAGGCAGAGTTGCAGGCAGAGCGTGGGAGGAGGAAGCAGGCTCTCCACTGAGCACAGAGAGCCCAATGCAGGGCTCGACTCCAAGACCCTGAGGTTACCCGAGCCGAAGGCAGAGGCCTTAACCCACTTAGCCATCCCCACACTCCCCAAGAGACTCTTGTGTTAATCTCACAACTGAGGGTTGCTGGGGGGAGTAAGGGAAGGGTTGGTTGGGTTATGGGCATTGGGAGGGTATATGCTATGGCTGAGTGCTGTGAAGTGTATAAACCTGGCGATTATCCCTGGGGCTAATAATACGTTTTATGTTAATAAAAAATTTTAAATTATATTGGGGGGGGATGACTCTTGAATGCTCTTCAACAAATGTTGCTAGGACCAGCTGGATTTCCACAAGCAGAAGAATGAAGGTGGACCCCTACTTCACACCGTCTACAAAAAATTAACTCAAGGGTGCCTGCGTGGCTCACTCTGTTGAGCAGCCAACTCCCAGTTTCAGCTCAGGTCATGATCTCACGTGTCGGGACACCCGCCACGGGCCCCCCAGCAGTGGTCTCCTTGAGATCCTAGCTGCCTCTGTCCTACCTCTACCCCCACCTCCCCCCCGCCCGTTTATTTATAAATAAATAAACCTTTAAAAAAAAAAAAAAAACTTCATGGAGCACCTGGGTGGCTCAGTTGGTTAAGTGGCTGCCTCCAGCTCAGGTCATGATCCCAGGGTTCAGGAATTGAGCATAGCTTTTAAATGCTCCCTACTCAGTGGGGAGTCTGCTTATCCCTCTCCCTTTGCCCCTTTCCCCTCCACCAGGGATCTTAAACAAAATTTTTAAAAAGTTAACAGTTAAAAATAAAAATACAATTAGTTTACGTGCCATTTATCAGTAACAAGACCGAGAAGACCCACACTTGTTTCACTCATACCCAGCAGCAGTGTTTTGTTTTGTTTTCAGAATCAGTATGGAGGCCAGAAGAAATAGTTGAGTCCCACATAATCAGCTTTCAAATACAACTGAAATACCATGACTCTCCAAGGAGAAAATGGCATCACTCACAGTAACCTCAGTAGGAGAACCTCCAACACAGAAAGCCCTAAACTATTTTTTTCAACATTACCTAAAAAAAAAAAATGGTTATGAATTTGGATCCCAATTTCAACATTTACTATGAGTTAATTCTATGTTTAAGTACTGGCTTTTCCATCTTTGAAATAAAATGTAGACTCTTCATTATATGGAACAAACTGAGGGTTACGGGGGGGGGGGGGGCACGGGCATGTGTTAAATGGTTGATGGGTGTTAAGGAGATCACTTGTGAGACCACCAGTATCTTCTAAGTGATGAAATCACTAAATTCTACACCTGAAACTAATTATTACTCTATCTGGTATCTAAATAAAAACTTGGAAAGTTAACAGGAAATGTAGGAAATACAAATACACAAATGAAACAATCATTATGGGAGCACCTGGGTGGCTCAGTTGGTTAAGCGAGGGCCTTCAGCTCAGGTCATGATCCTGGAGTCCCAACATCAAGTACGTACCTAGCTCCCGGCTCCGTGGGAGTCTGCTTCTCCGTGACCCTCCCCCCTTCTCATGCTCCCCCCACCAAAATAAATTTTTAAAAAATTATGTTGTACACCTAAAAACTGATGCTGTAGTTGTTAATACCTCAATAAAAATTGGCATGTAGAATAAATAATACATGCAGAGGGGTGTCTGGGTGGCTCAGTCAGTTAATTGTCTGCCTTTGGCTCAGATCATCCCAGGGTCCTGGGATCGAGGCCCGCATCGGGCTCCATGTTCAGCAGAGGGCCTGCTTCTCCCTCTCCCTGCTGCTCTGCCTACTTGTACTATCTCCCTGTCAAGTAAGTAAAATTTTTTTTAAAAAGTACTTCCGTATGCCTGTATTCACAGGCTCTCAAGCATTAACTTCATATAAACCATAAAGGCTGCACACAAAGCTGTACCTGTTCTAGTGGGATGGGGAGCTGAAGAAAACAAGAGTCTGAAGAAGCAAGCTTCGGAGTTATGAAAGCGGATTCGAGTCTAGGCTACATGCAGGTGCTACGAAAGGTCTTTGTGCCATTCCCTCACTCCTTGTCTTTGTGCTGAATCTCATCCCCCACCAGGGGGCAGTGTCAGGAGCCATCTGCTCCTTCAATGCGCTAAGGTAAAGCCCACACTCTCTACAAAGGGTGCCTAAGGATATCACTCACTAATCCCTATTAGCCTCCAACTCTAGCAAAACCATCACTTTCAGGTCCCCCAAGCAGACACCACTAATTCAGACTCTTAACAACTTCCTTGTTCTGTATCCTAATAGGAGAGAGGACATGGGCCTTAGAAAACTAGTCTGAACGATTTATCACCTAGAGAAAGAAAATGAGATGCAGTAAGGCAAATTCATCCAAGTACATCTACATACTTCATCTTACCTCAGTAGCACTTGATCACAACTATTTTGTCCCCAATTGCATCGAGCTTGGGAGGTTATGGGGTTCAAGATCTCCACTCCCCCATTTACCCAGCACTTAACAGCCTCATGACCTAAGTCCTTAAAAACTAAACTAAGGGGGCACCTGGGTGGCTCAGGTCATGATCTCAGGGTCCTGGGACTGAGGCCCGCATCAGGCTCTCTGCTCAGCAGAGCCTGCTTCCTCCTCTCTCTCTGCCTGCCTCTCTGCCTACTTGTGATCTCTGTCTGTCAAATACATAAATAAAATCTTAAAAAAAAAAAAAAAAAAAACCTAAACTATGTCTTTTAAGGTAAGGTTATCTCAGTCCAGCAACAACTATATACCAATGGGGGGAGGAGGTCAAAAAGCTACAGCCTTACTAACTCAAAAGCTGAGATCAAGTAGTTTATTATTTTATCACAAAACAATGAAAATATGAGGAAAATACTAGTGCTCCAGAATAAGAAAAAGGTGGCCTACACTCCAACAAACGCTAGATAAAAAACTCTCAAGTTCAAACTCCTTAGTAATGTGTACATTTTAGAAGAACAAATTTATAAAAGAAACATGATCTTTTATCCTCAAACACCTAGAGAACCTAGATATTTCATCTCCAAACATCCTAGCCCTAACTTCTCAAAAAAATTTTACATGGGGGCACCTGGGTGGCTCAGTTGGTTAAGCAACTGCCTTTGGCTCAGGTCGTGATCCCGAAGTCTCGGGATAGAGTCCCATCATCAGGCTCCCTGCTGGGGAGGGAGTCTGCTTCTCTCTGACCTATCTCCTCTCATGCACTCTCTCTCCCCCAAATAAATAAACAAAATCTCTAAAAATAATAATAAAATAATAACTGCCTTTAAAAAAAAAAAAAAAACTTACATGGAGCACCTGGGTGGCTCAGTTGTTAAGTGTCTGCTTCCTTTGGCTCCGGTCATGATCCCAGCATCCTGGGATGGAGCCCCACATCGGACTCTCTGCTCAGCAGGGAGCCTGCTTCCCCCCCTCCCTCTTCTCCACCTCTCTGCTACTTGTGATCTCTTGTCAAATAAATAAAATCTTAAAAAAAAATTTTTTTTTTACATAAACTTACATAATATGGTTATTTCCAGATTTTAAGGACCACAGTTGGTTAAGCAGCTTTCGGCTCAGGTCATGATCCCAGCGTCCTGGGATCGAGTCCCACATCGGGCTCCTTGCTCCGCAGGGAGCCTGCTTCTCCCTCTGCCTCTGCCTGCCATTCTGTGTGCCTGTGCTCGCTCTCTCTCCCTCTCTGTCTCTCTGATGAATAAATAAAATCTTTAAATAAATAAATAAATAAATAAATAAATAAAATCTTAAAAAAATAATTTAAAAACCTACTGGCACCTGGGTGGCTCCATCCATTGCCTGTCTGCTGTCATGGTCCCAGCACCCTGCTCAATCAAGCCCCAAGTCGTCTGGCTCCCAGCTTGGCAGGGAACCTGCCTGCTTCTCCCTCACCTACCCATTCACGTGGTCTCTGTCTCTCTCTCTCAAATAAATCTTAAGTAAAAAACTAATAAAATGAATATGGATCACAGGGATTAAAGCTCTTCTCCCAATAAACACTAGTCAAGAATGGCATGCCCGATCTATGAAATTCTCCCATCTTTTGTTTTCTTTTATACACATCTAGGAGTATCCTCCTACACTCCTTTAGTAAGTTAAAAGCTGCAGCAGTGAATCTAAATGAGCAGGGCAGAAGCAGGGACAATACAGCTGGAACAAACAGCCTTTATATAGTTCCCTCCCCGGGGTTTTCCATTTTACCTCACCCTACAACCCACTACAGTTTCTTTATAGACATGCTTTCATTTCGTAGACATTGTTCTGCCATCTATCCTATTCTACCACAATTCTGTTGTCTGTTGTCAAAGTCACCAGGTAGATTGGCTTACCTTCCCCATGCTTGTCAGTAAACTGGAAGGCCTGAACCAGTCGCAGAGTCTCATCCACAGAGCGGCCAACAGGTAGGTCATTTACAGTGATCTGCCTAAGGATGCCTTTATCATCAATGATAAAGAGGCCCCTGGGAAGAAAAGATTAAAGGTTTGAGGGACATGCAGTACAGGTTTAGAAACTACTTTGTTAGAACAAAGATGCAGTGGGAATGAAAATGTGCTGGCCTCCCAGACTTGCACTGACTTTGTCTTCCTACATAAAGAATGAAACAAGGAGTACCTGGCTGGCTCAGTCAGAAGGTGTGACTCTTGGATCTTGGGAGTTGTGGGTTAGAGCCCCACACTGGGTGTAGAGGGAGGGAGGCAGAGGACGAGGAAGAGAGAAAAGGAAAGAAAATGAATGAAATGAGATCATCATCCTGTATGTTTTATTATACATCGTGATGGGGGTGGCTGACTAGCTCAGTCAGCGAAATGTGCAACTCGTATCTCAGGGTATCTAAAGTACAGAGAGAAATTTTAAAAGTATTTAAGGGACGCCTGGGTGGCTCAGTGGGTTAAAGCCTCTGCCTTCAGCTCACGTCATGATCTCAGAGAGTCCTGGGATCAAGCCCCACATTGGGCTCTCTGCTCAGAAGGGAGCCTGCTTCCTCCTTTCTCTCTCTGCCTGCCTCTCTGCCTACTTGTAATCTCTTGTCAAATAAATAAATAAAATCTTTTAAAAATTTAAAAAATAAAAAAAGTATTTAAAAAATAAACAAACAGGGTGCCTGGGTGGTTCAGTCAATTAAGTGTCTGCCTTCAGCTCAGGTCATAATCCCAGGATCCTGGGATCAACCCCCATCAGGCTCCCTGCTCCATGGGGAGCCTGCCTCTCCCTCTCCCATCCCCCCCCCCCCCACTTTGTACTCTCTGGCTCTATCCCTATCAAACAAATAAAAATCTTATTAAAAAAAAAAGAAAGAAAACAAACCACACACACAACAATGAAAGGAGCAGAGTCTACAGATCAGGGCCCTACCTTTCTCCAAATGTCCCTCAAGTCAATCAGGTAGTTTTGATGAAATGTCAGCCCCTGGCAGGCATATACCTGAACGAGATGCCTTCATCAGCCTTTAAGACTCCATAGTCCTGAGCAATGGTACGCTTGGGGTCTGATACCAAGGGAATGTTCATAGGTCCCAGTCCTCCTTGTTTCTTGGGTGTGTTGATCCTAAAGCAAAAAGCACATATACAATCACATTCACTCAAACTCTTGTGTAGTTTGTTACCTATTCCCTCCCTCTTTTAGCATTCCTAATCTTACTTCCCCCCAAAGACCAAACTTTTCCTGAGGAAATGGAGTGCCTAAAGATAGTTAAGGTCACCAGAGTACACTCAAATGCAACCCAAGCTGCTGCTCCTCGCAGCCCGGTAGTAAGAGAGCAAAAAGAGGAAGTCAGAGCCTTTGCAATCTCTTCCATCAGAAGCCAGAAGACAATACTTCAGCAAGTCTACTGTCAAAAACCCCCCACTTCCAGCTGCTACTTACTTCAAAGTTTACAGGCAAAATCGACCAAGAAATTTACCATGCCAGGTGACAGAAATGAGAATCCACAGAAGCACCAATCACTTGACAGTTGAGTTTCTTAAATTCTTCTGCTCTGTCACTGAAAGCAATGATCTCCGTGGGACACACAAAGGTGAAGTCAAGAGGGTAAAAGAAGAACACAACATATTTTCCTAGGGGGAAGGAAAGAACCACAAGTTTGCCTTTGAAACACACTTCCTTACTTTAAAAAAAAAAAAAAACAAAGGGGTACCAGGTGGGAGTACATGGCTCTGTGGGGGAGGGAGTGGGAAGTAGAAGGAAGGGGAGACAGTATCTTAACCAGACTCCACACCCAGCACAAAGCTCAACATGGGGCTCCATCTCACAATCCTGTAATCACAACCTGATCTGAAATCAAAAGTCATGCTTAACCAATATGCCCCTGATAATTCTTTATCTTGGAGTTCTGAGCTTAAGCACCATGGTAGGTTTAGAAATTACTTAAAATCTTGGGGCACCTGGGTGGCTCGGTAAGTAAAAGCCTCTGCCTTCCACTCAAGTCATGATCTCAGAGTCCTGGGGTCGAGTCCCACACATCAGGCTCTCTGCTCAGCAAGGAGCCTGCTTCCCCTTCTCTCTCTGCCTGCCTCTCTGCCTACTTGTGATCTGTCAAATAAATGAAATCTTTTTTTTTTTTTAAGATTTTATTTATTTATTTGACAGAGAGAGATCACAAGCAGGCAGACAGGCAGGCAGAGAGAGGGAGAGGAGGAAGCAGGCTCCCCGCAGAGCAGAGAGCTGGATGCGGGACTCGATCCCAGGACCCCGAGATCATGACCTGAGCGGAAGGCAGCGGCTTAATCCAATGAGCCACCCAGGTGCCCCAAATAAATGAAATCTTTAAAAAAATAAAATAAAATAAAATAAATTACTGAAAATCTTGAAGCACCCTGATGGCTCAATGTGTTGAGCAACCAACTCCTGGACTTCAGGTCATGATTTCAAGGTGGACTCATCCCAGAGAAGAGGGTCCAGAGATTCTTCCCCTCCTCCCTCCCTCTCACAGGCAAGCATACTCTTGCTCTTAAATCAATCTTTTGGGGCGCCCAGGTGGCTCAGTGGGTTAAGCCTCGGCCTTTGGCTCAGGTCATGAACTTAGGGTCCTGGGATCCAGCCCCACATCGGGCTCTCTGCTCAGCAGGGAGCTTGCTTCCCCCCCACTTCTCTACTTGTGATGTCAAATACACAAATAAAATCTTTTTTTTTTTTTTAAGATTTTATTTATTTATTTGACAGACAGAGATCACAGGTAGGCAGAGAGGCAGGCAGAGAGGGGAGGAAGCAGGCTCCCTGCGAAGCAGAGAGCCCGATGTGGGGCTCAATCCCAGGACCCTGGGATCACGACCTGAGTCGAAGGCAGAGGCTTTAACCCACTGAGCCACCCAGGCACCCCTACAAATAAAATCTTTTTAAAAAATAAATAAATAATAAAAAGTTAAAAAGTTAAGGGGCGCCTCAGTAGCTCAGTGGGTTGGGCCTCTGCCTTCAGGTCGGGTCATGGTCTCGGGGTCCTGGGATCCAGCGCGCTGCTCAGCGGGGAGCCTGCTTCCCCCCTTCTCTCTGCTTGCTGTTCCGTCTATTTGTAATCTCTGTCAAATAATAAAATATTTTTTAAAAATTAAAAACTTAAGATCTTAAAAAAAACACAAAAACAAAACTCAAGACCACGGTTGCCTGGGTTGGACTCAGTAAGGTAAGTTTCTGCCTTCGGCTCAGATCATGATCCCAAGGTCCTGAATCTATCCCAAATCGGGCTCCCTCCTCAGTGGAGAGTCTCTCTCCCTCTCCTCCTATTCTTGCTCTATCTCCCTCTCTTTTTCAAATAAATAAAATCTTTTTTTTTTTTTTAATTTTATTTATTTATTTGAGAGACAGTGAGAGAGAGCACGAGCGAGGAGAAGTTCAGAGAGAGAAGCAGACTCCTCTCCCCGTGGAGCCGGGAGCCCAATGCGGGACTCGATCCCAGGACTCCAGGATCATGACCTGAGCAGAAGGCAGTCGATGGTAGGCAAACTGCCAAATGCCTAGACGCAACTCAAAGGTTTCCTAGCAGCTACTTCTGGAACTTCTTGTGGTAGGAAAACCTGCATGAAAAGACTTTCTTTAAGTTCTAAGCTTTATTTTCCTGCCTCCCCATTAGCTGTCAATTGTAAGATGAACACTGTTCAGTATGATTTTTATCTCTAGATAGTTAAAATTAGTAAACACCAAGTTCTCCACTAAAGGAAAGCCAAAACCTAGGATGAGATTACCTACTAGTAATCAGAAAGAGCTCAATTGCTTTAAGTCTGTGCTGCAAGTCATTCAGACCAAAAAAGAAGAAACCGGGGCTTTTGGCACTTCTTCCACAATGAACCACAGTAACTGTGGACACAAGGTTTAAGTCATCATCTAAATCACCATAAACCGGAGCACCTGGGTGGCTCAGTGGGTTAAGCCGCTGCCTTCGGCTTGGGTCATGATCTCAGGGTCCTGGGATCGAGTCCCACATCGGGCTCTCTCCTCAACGGGGAGCTTGCTTCCCTCTCTCTCTGCCTGCCTCTCTGCCTACTTGTGATCTGTCTCTGTCACAAAAATCAATAAAATCTTTTAATAAATAAATCACCATAAACCTGTTCCTAAAAAGCCTAACTGGAAAAAAAAATTTCTTGAGGCAAAGTCCTAGTAAGGTGTAAAAAGACCTCTAGTTTAAATTTTGCTGAAGTTACTCAGATTACCAGTGGAAGTAGATCTTCAACCAGCCAAGCAGCCACTCACCACAACTAATAGGCTGAGTATTTTGAAAGAGTTCCAAATATTCACTGGTTTCCAGGCAGCAAGTCAGAATAAGCTGCTCCTTTTGACATTTACTGTGAAAACCAGAATCACTAGCAACTCACTCATCTAAACCTCTCCAGGGCTTTACCTAACAAGCACCATGAAGCCTCAGCAGGTCAAGCCCTAGAGGACAAAGAACAGCTCCTTCTAAACCTCGTGCCTTTACCCTTGGGCCAGGGTCACCTCCCTGTGGTGCTACCTTGTTTGCCATTAGCTTCCCTCCATAGGGCCCCTCTTAACTGCTTCTCATTCCAAACAAGTGTGATGTGTTAGGAAACCTTAGTCACATGTTCTACCCAAAAGCTGAGTCCAGGAACTAATTACTACACCAGTAAAAAAGGTATACTTTACACCCGAGATTCAGGTTTGCACTTCAAGGAATCTCCATGTACCAACTACCCCAAAATACCCCTGCTGTTCCAGGACTGCAAAAACAAAGGAATACCTTCATCAGAACTGACCAAGTGTCTGCATTAAACTTTAACAGGGAAGAGAACTGTCCCAAATGCAACATCAACTCTTCTCCTGGGGCTAAGTGTCAAGGGAATGTGCCTAAGCCTCTGCCTAATGATACAGCAGCTCAGACATAGAGGTTTCATAAACTTGAACACCAAAGGCTTGAGCTTTCAATGACATAACAAGAATACCCCAGAACAGTAATATAATTGAGAAGTTCTAAGAAATAAATTAAGATTGTATGTCCAGGCATAATGAAGTATGGGCTTTTTCCAGAAGCAGTCTGACTCTAGAGTATCTATCAGTGACCACAGTTGGTAATCACTACTTCATCAGGAAGGCACAGCCTTCCTACCCTAAGACTGTGACCTACGTAGGATATATAAATCATTTTACAATCAAGTCTAACTGAGATACAGAATCTAATGAGCCATCCTAGATTGTAAAAATTCCATTTTTACTAACCTACTGTTATTACTCTTACCTTTGTAGTCAGATAGGCTGAGGTCTTTGAACTGGCCATCTGGCATAACAGCCGTGGCTTTGAAGTTGGGGGCAGGATGCCCAATTTTGGCATTTCCTGAAGACATCTTGCTATTGGCTAGAAAATATGAAAGAGGAAGTGAATTGGAAACAAGCCTTACTTATTCTTCTACGTAACACCCTTCTTCAACTTAGAGACTTAGCTGTGGAATGATAGAAAAAGATTTGTCCAGTTACCTTAGTATACACATTAATTTTTATATGGGTATGAGGCATAAACTGAGCTTTCCAACTTCTGAAACAAAGATCAGACACTAAAGGAGCATGTGGGTGGCTCAGGCTTTTCAGCACCCTTGACTTTTTTTAAGATTTTATTTATTCAACAGAGATAGCCAAGTAGGCAGAGGTGCAGGGCAAGTAGGCTCCCTGCTGAGCAATCCCAGGACCCTGAGACAGGATACCAAGATCCTGAGACCATGACCTGAGCAGCAGTCAGAGGCTTAATCCACTGAGCCACCCAGCAGCCCCAGCATCCCGGAGTTTTGATTTGGGCTGGGTTCGTAATCTTAGGTCTGAGATTACAGTTGTGATTCTCTCTTCCACTCCCATATTCCTCCCCTCTTCCCCTTCATTCTCAGGGTCACAATCTCAAAATAAAAAATGTATTTCTGAATATTAGCTTTTGTTTTCACTGAAAAACAGCAATTTTTTAAAACATAAGTAACCTCTACTTTCTTTACTATCAAATGTGAAAAAGCATTTTCCTTTATTTTCATTACACAGAAAGCAGCACAGAGTAAGATTCAGCCTCAAACTTGAGCTGAGCCCAAACAAACATTGCCACGAAAAGAAGGTCTGATTTCTAAAGTTGCCATGCCATGTTGCCCTTTCCCTAGAGTGCACCTTCATCTGCCTTCATAATTCAGGAAACACCCTTCACCTTTCTCCAGGTCCATCTGCCAGAAACCAAAACCACCCTAAAGCCCATCCAACTTTTCAAGACACAAAACCAGGATTCTGGCATCTGCTCAATTACAAAACCTTAGCAGTTGTGTTTAAGCTCTAGCAGTACTTTCAAAACGGGTTTCTGCCAGGATTCTGGATCAACAGTAAATAGAACAAGAAGTCTATTTATTGCTGGGGAGCCTGGCCGGCTCAGCTGGTGGAACATGTGACTTTGATCTCAGGGTTATGGGTTCCAGCCCCAGGTTGGGTTGAGAGATTACTTAAAAACAACAAAAAAATCCTTACGGTAAGGGGGGTAATAAAAACTAAAATACGTACTGCTAAAAAAGCAATGCTACACTGGATTCACTCAGGTCAACATAAAGACAGGGAGTTAAGATCTAAACCACTAATCCATCAGTTTTAAGACCCAAGAAGCTAGTCTTCCATGTTCCGGTTTTCTTTGGTACATAATACTACAACCAAAAAAATCGTCGTAATCATCGATTATTACAGAACTTTCTACTGCTTAACACCTTTAACAGGCCCAAAACACTAGTACATCATGCTGCAATTTGGGGACCAAATGTATAAAGTGTGACCGTAACATAAACCACCTTTTAATCCAGGTGGTCCCCACGTCCACTGAAGTCCGACTCAGCAGGATAAAAGCCGTTGGACCTCAAGCCGGTGTGGGCCTCGGTGGACCAGCCCGTAACTTTCATGGCTAAAGCCACACACCCCCAAAACCGACTTCAGGTTCCCTTCCCGCCGCTCCCATTATCGACCCCATCTCAACATTTCGTAAAGTACAAAAGGAAAAAAAAAAAAAAAAACGCAGTCTTCACAGACGGATTTGGAATCACCACAATCCCTACTCCGCAAACACACACAAAAAAATAAAGCCAGAAAAGGGCACAGCATTTGAAACTCATCTAGCCAAAGGTCCGGACCAGCAACAGCCTTCACCTCTACCACACGTCGGGCGGGTAGCCTCAGGTCAGTTTCCAAGTCCATTCTAGAAGCTTCCCGAACCGGCCCGGAAGATTAACTAAGGAGAGCCCACCACTACCCCAAGTCTGCCCGGCCGCCACGCCAAACCAATAAGCGAGCGCCCTGTGCTCGGGTTGCGGGGGGAGGAGGAAAACTCGAGCCGACGTTATGGTTTAAACTGGTCCCCGCGTCCGTAAGGGAGGCCGCCAGGAGGGTGCGCATACCGCCTAACCACTCTCGAGCGTCAGACCTCACCCAGCCACCTCCCCCGTCCCCAGCACCCAAGGGGAGCAGGGTGGTAGGGTGGGAACCCAGAACAATGAGAAAGAAAAATACAACGACAGCCGTAAGAGAAAACTTTCTCACCCGCTCTACGAACAAAAGCTCCGAAGACAAGGCAGGAAGAAGACGCGTGAGACGTGCGCGGGGCGCTGCCTTTATAGCCTGTAGGGCTCTCGCGAGAGTCAGAGAGGGCCGGGGGTGCAGGAGGAGGAGAGAGGAGGGGGTTCTGGTCCGAGCCCCGCCCCGAGCCATCGCGCCCCGCCAGAGTGACTCAGCACTTTCCCTCCCTGTGGGCGGGCTCAGGCACGGAAGACGTGGATACCCCTGCGTGGTGCCAACAGTTGGGGTCAGAGGGCCCAGGGCGTCCATCTCCAAAACCAACCGCCTCGGTTAATCTAGCAATGTCTGTGGGAGGCCCCCTGTTTGTCCTCCCCTCAAGGCCCAGACCAGGGTAATGGCCCTGTTGCTCCACCGAGGATCACGTCT
Source organism: Mustela nivalis (assembly GCF_964662115.1). Taxonomy (NCBI): domain Eukaryota; kingdom Metazoa; phylum Chordata; class Mammalia; order Carnivora; family Mustelidae; genus Mustela; species Mustela nivalis. Next base: position 33,772,080 of record NC_139029.1, read on the forward strand.
AATCCACACCACAACCACTGAAACTATCCAAGCATTTCTCAAATACACCACCCAGATCCCCGCAGCCTTTACCCGAGTGCTGTCTCAGTACTTAGACAACCTCCCTCATTATTCTGATTTACAGGATTGCAGCTTTCCTTCTCCCACCCCACTATTTCCAAAGCTGCTGGGGGGGGGGGGGGGGCGTATTTCTGAAATCTGTTCGTTTCACTCTTCTGGTTTGTGGTTTAAAAAATTGGGGCTCTGTAGTCAGTTTCCTGATTTAAAACTCAATGTCATTGTATGTGTGGCCTTCAGGCAAGAGCTTTTTACTCCTCTCACCTGTAAAATGGGAATACTGTTAATTCTTCAGGATCATCTTTGTTGATTACTTAGCACAATTCTGAGTTAGAAAAGTTAACTTTTCTTGCTCCTAGGTTGATTTTAACACAGAACAATGCGCTGCTGTTTCAAGACTTCAGGCTTTTGTTCAAATATGAAGAATCTGATCCCTCCTAGTTGGCCTAGAGAAAATGTCTTTGAAGACTCAGCTGAAACATTACTTCCTCTGAAACTGTTCCTGACCATGGTTCATCCCCAGAATTCCTCTGAAGCTATTCTGGCTTTTGCTCATCCCAGAATTTGTGCCCCTAAATATCCTATATTGCCAGAAGCTCTACAAAATAGGTCTTAAGCTATTCTACATGTTTATATGCCTACCTCTTCTTACTAGACTGACTTTCTGGAAAGTAAGGTTTGGGTTACACCCATCTCTGTGTCCCCAAGACACAACAAAGCACCTGATACAAAAAAGGAGTATGGGGGCACCTGGGTGGCTCAGTGGGTTAAAGCCTCTGCCTCTGGCTCAGGTTATGATCCCAGAGTCCTGGGATCCACCTGGCACTGGGCTCTCTGCAGAGCAGGAAGTCTGCTTCTCCCTCTCCTACTCCCCCTGCTTGTGTTCCCTCTCTTATGGTCTCTCCCCCTGTCAAATAAATAAATAAAATCTTTTAAAAAAGAAATAAAAATAGGGGTGCCTGGGTGGCTCAGTGAGTTAAGCTGCTGCCTTCGGCTCAGGTCATGTTCTCAGGGTCCTGGGATCGAGACCCACATCGGGCTCTCTGCTCAGCTGGGAGCCTGCTTCCCTCTATCTCTCTGTCTCTCTGCCTGCCTCTCTGCCTACTTGTGATCTCTGTCTGTCAAATAAATAAATAAAATCTTAAAAAAAAATAAAAAATAAAAATAAATAAATGAGAACATGCTGCGTCATGATGGCTGAGCATCTCAAAATTTTTTGGCATTTATCATCCTATCTAGCAATATAAGTCATTTTTTGTTTGTTTTTTTTCCTTCTCTGCCTGAGCTGAACAAGTATTTGGCCATTATTCATTTCCTTCTAGAGGCAGCAGGGGAAATGTAGAAGTTCAGAGCTTAATAGTGGATGGTTATTGCTATGGGCAGGTGAAACCAATGACACATAGCCCTATTTCAGCCACAAAAAAATTACCATGTGCCAGTCCCCTGGGGCACTTGGGCTTATTTTCTCATTCAAAAACCAAGAGAGTTCTCCTGGCCCAAGGAAATCTTAACAGCCTATCCTAATCCCAAGGAAATAAAAAACTGAAATACCAGGACAGAGTTCTGAAAAGATAAGAAATCTGTTGCACACTTGTGGTCTAAGTAAGTGATTGTGGAATCTCTTTCCTCAGAGAACACCAAAGACTTGGAAATGGGAGCAAGGGGATCTTTCTTTTTTATCCTTCTATAGGAACTAGTATCTACCTATATGTCTAGGTTTAAACATATATTTGTCCTTCCTTGTTTGTTTGTTTGAAGATTTTATTTATTTATTTGACAAAGAGACACAGCAAGAGAGGGAACACAAGCAGCAGAGTGAAAGAGGGAAAAGCAGACTTCCAGCCCAGCACGGAGCCTGATGCAAAGGGACCCAGGGATCATGACCTGAACCTAAGGCAGCTACTTGACAACTGAGCCACCCACAAGCTCCTGTCCTTCCTTGTTTAGCAGTAGTCTGGGAAGGATTTTACCTGTTCTGCTTATCTGTAGAGTACCAGAACCTAGCACAGTAACTGGCCTAGGAAGCATGCTTAATTAATTTTGGAATGTACTTAGGATTTTTGAGAGGTGAAGTTAACTTATTTGAACTATTTTTTTTTAAGATTATTTATTTATTTGACAGACAGAGATGACAAGTAGGTAGAGAGGCAGGCAGAGAGAGAGAGAAGGGCTCCCCGCCGAGCAGAGAGCCCGACTTGGGGCTCCATCCCAGGACCCTGGGATCATGACGTGAGCCGAAGACAAAGGCTTTTTTTTTTTTTAATATTTTATTTATTTATTTGACAGACAGAGATCACAAGCAGGTAGAAAGGGAGGCAGAGAGAGAGAGGAGGAAGCAGGCTCCCTGCTGAGCAGAGAGCCCAATATGGGGCTCAATCCCAGGACCCCTAGGATCATGACCTGAGCCAAAGGCAGAGGCTTTAACCCACTGAATCACCCAGGCGCCCGTGGGTTTGTTTTGTTTTGTTTTGTTTTGTTTTTTTAAGATTTTATTATTTATTTGAGAGAGAGAGAAAACAAGCGTGAAGAGGGACAGAGGGAGAAGGACAAGAAGGCTCCCCACTGAGCATGACATGGGCTCGATCCCAGGACCTAGGGATCATGACCTGAGCCGAAAGCAGATGTTTAACCAACTAAGCCACCCAGGCACCCCGGTCTGAACCATGTTTTAGGAAAACGATTCTAGCAACTATGTGATAGGTAAAATAATGACTGGGAGGCAAGTAGAGACTGATTGGGAGGCTAATTCAATGGTCCAGATAAGAGAAGTCTCAGAACTGTAATGTGACATTAGCAAGATGGCAAGAAGGAAAGAAAAAATATCTCTACAGGCCTTAGTAATGGATTTAAGGCAAGAAAAAAGAGGAAGTTCAATCTGATTCCTTGGTTTCTTTCTTTCTTTCTTTCTTTTTTGTAAGATTTTATTTGACAGAGAGAGACAGCAAGAGAGGGAATACAAGCGGAGGGAGTGGGAGAGGGAGAAGCAGGCTTCCTGCCAAGCAGGGAGCCCAATGAGAGGCTCAATCTCAGAACCCCTAGGATCATGATCTGAATCAAAGGTGGCAGACGCTTAACGATTGACCCACCCAGGCGCCCCGATTCTTTGGTTTCTTATCTTGGTAACAAAGGAGTAATGTCAGTCACCAGAGACCTAGAAAACACTGGAGGGGAAGTAGGCTTGAGGTTTAAAAATAATGACAAACATTTATTGAATACAGTTTTACAGCTGAAGTACCAAAGAATGTAATTGTCAAAAATCAGGTGTTGGGCCAGAGGCCATCCTCACAGCAGCATCATCATGTAGTACAATATGCCAATGTGACGTTTATATAGACTATAAAATGTAAACGGTACTTATTGGAGTTGTGCAATACTGTGGTCTAGCCGGTCTGTATGTCATGAGTTCACACTATTACTTACTGATTCCTTTCTTAACGGAGAAGGTAAGCAGTTTGGTAAACAGCACTGAAATGCTCTTTAGACATCCAGGTTATTGGTGTCCAGAGATCACTCCTAGAGACACAGATTGGAGAATCAGCAGCATAGAGGTTTGGTCACATGTTTATTGTTCTAGTTACAGGAGATCTGTACTTTGCTAGACATATAAAGATGAATAAGGCACCATCTATTCAGGTACTTTGAAGGATCACTAAAGAGTAAAGAAGAAGAGTAAGGGGCACTTGGGTGGCTCAGTGGGTTAAAGCCTCTGCCTTCGGCTCAGGTCATGATCCCAGGGTCTTGGGATGAGCCCCACATGGGGCTCTCTGCTCAGCAGGGAGCCTGCCTCCTCCTCTCTCTCTGCCTGCCTCTCTACGTACCTGTGATCTTTGTCTGTCAAATAAATAAATAAAATCTTAAAAAAAAAAAAAAAGAACAATGAAAGATGAGTTCAAGCAGAGAAAACAGCAAAAGCAGTAGGAGACAATATAATGTATTTGGGGTAGTACAAAAAGTTCACTTGTAGTATAATGTAAATTCCAAAGACTAGAATATAGAGACAAAAAACGTGGATTAGTTATGATGTATCCCATAAGCCAGGCTAAGGAGTTCAACTTTTATCCAGCAGGTAAATTTAAAATATAAGTATAGAAAGAAATTCAGAGGGTTTTTTTTTTTAAGATTTTATTTATTTGTTTGAAAGAGAGAGAGACAAAGATAGTGACAGAGAGCACAAGTGAGATGCATAAGCATGAGCGGGAAGGAGAGGAAGAAGTAGGCTCTCTGCTGAGCAGGGAGCCCGATGCAGGGTTCAATGCCAGGACCCTGAAATCATCACCTAAGCCAAAGGCAGATGCTCAACCAACCGAGCCACGCAGGCACCCAAGAAATTCAGAGTTTTAAATATTGGGTCATATTATTGGGTTGTATTATTGATCTTTCTGGCAGTTGCAAAGTGAATAGATTTAAGGTACCAAGAAAATGTGGGAAAGGGAAATAAATAAGGAAGCTATTGCCATGACCAGGGAAAAGAGGTAGAGAGCCTGAACGAAGGCCATAGTGACCATGAAAGAAGGGATTAATGGCAATTTTCAAAATCTAAGCATCAAATAAAGAAACTTAAAGCCCTGCCTTCAACTAGGGTGGTGATCTCAGGGTTCTGGGATGGAGCCCTGCATCAGGCTCTCTGCTCAATGGGGAGCCTGCTTCCCTCTTCTCTCTGCCTGCCTCTCTGCCTACTTGTGTCTCTGTCAAATAAATAAATAAAATCTTGAAAAAAAAAAAAAGAGAGAGAGGGGCGCCTGGGTGGCTCAGTGGATTAAGCCGCTGCCTTCGGCTCAGGTCATGATCTCAGTGTCCTGGGATCTAGCCCCGCATCGGGCTCTCTGCTCAGCGGGGAGCCTGCTTCCCCCTCTGTCTCTGCCTGCCTCTCTGCCTACTTGTGATCTCTCTCTCTCTCTCTGTCAAATAAAATAAATAAAATCTTAAAAAAAAAAAAAAGAGAGAGAGAGAGAGCAGTCAAGGATAAGTCCCAGGGAAATTAGGCAAAGTGTGGTACAACTCACAGACATGAAGTGAAACAGTTTGGAGGAGATGATAAAAATCCAACTTTGGGGCATATTGAATTTAGGATTCCAAGGGGGAGATGGTCAGTAGGAAGCTGGAAATGTGGAAACTTGTTCATCAATACTTAGCAGCATGCTCCTTATCACGATTGGTACAATAGATATCTGTTAAATAAATTATATTTATTTATATTATATTTTTTCACATCACTCACAGTATCAGGGGTATTACTTAAATCAGGGGTATTACTGTGGAAGTAAATGAAATCCTGTAGAGGACGGTAACCAAGACCAGGACCTCAGAGAATTTCTATTAGAGTAGGAAGAAGGACAAAAGCAATTAAAGGCAACTCAAAAAGAATAGCATCTTGTGGGGCACCTGGGCGTCTGCCTTCAGCTCAGGTCATGGTCCTGGGGTCCTGGGATTGAGCCCCCAGTTGGGAGGGGGGGGGGTCTCGCTCAGCGGGGAGCCTGCTTCTTCCTCGCTCTGCCTGCCTCTCTGCCTACTTGTGATCTCTGTCTGTCAAAGAAATAAATAAAATCTTTAAAAAAATTATTAAAAAAAAATAAGTCAAATAGTAGACACACAAGCTGCCACTCATGAAATTTACTTAGTAAATTTTCTCTAAAATCCTTTAAAGGAAAAAATATATATGTATGTTACTAAGTTGCTGTTTGCTGAAGGCATTAGGCATTTGTTAGGAAGAATTGCTTGGTGTCAGGGCAGCTACTGAAAAAATGCTGGCATGAATCATACTTTGCTCTATTTCTTAGAAGTGAGGCCCTTAAATTTTTTCTCTGCCAGTTCAAGTAAGTACAGCTCTTTGCTGGATGAAACACTGGTTCCCAGCACAGTTTTTCAGATCTAGCTCCCTCCACCTGTTGTGTTAAAGTAGTATTCTCAAACAATTAATAACATGAAGTTCCTTGTGAAAGAAAAAATATTCTTGAGGAACTCCAACCTTAGGGCTGATTTATCAAATTATTTAACTTTCATTAATTTTATTTTACTCTTTTTATTCAGACTAATATTTAATATTTCAATATTGCCCCATGATGCAATATTGAAAATAATTTATTTAAAAAGAAAATTTATTTTTTTTTAAGATTTTACTGGGGCGCCTGGGTGGCTCAGTGGATTCAGCCTCTGTCTTCAGCTCAGGTTGTGATCCCAGGATCCTGGGATCAAGCCCCACATTGGGCTTTCTGCTCAGTGGGGAGTCTGCTTCCCTCTCTCTGCCTGCCTCTCTGTCTACCTGCGATCTCTCTGTGTCAAATAAATACAGTCTTTTAAAAAAAGCATTTTATTTATTTATTTGTCAGAGAGAGAGCAGGGGCAGAGGGAGAAGCAGGCAGAGGGAGAGCAAGTTCCCTGCTGAGCAAGGAGCCCTATTTGGGACTTGATACCAAGACCCTAGGATCATAACCAGAGCTGAAGGCAGAAGCCTAATCTACTACTGAGCCACCCATTCACCCAGAAATAATTTAAAATACTGTTTCATGAGGGGACCTGGGTAGTTCATTTGGTTAACTACTGCCTTTGGCTCAGGTCGTAATCCTGGAGTCCTGGGAGTAAGTCCCCAATCAGGCTGCCTGCTCAGTGGGGAGCTTACTTCTCCCTCTGACCTTTCCTCTCTCTCTTATTCTCTCTCTCTCAAATTAAAAAACAACAACAACAACAAAAAAAACCCCACCAAAAACAGTTTCATGAAAATGTTTTCCTTGTTAATTACCACTATTCTTGCTGCTAACTGCTGCAAATTGAAACATACAAGATGGAAAAAAAGAAAAAAATATACACGATGAGATTCCTACAAGCCTACCCTCCCTGAATATGGCCTTAATGCTACAGTGCGTCTCCTCCTGGGTTCTGCATACCTATAATTGCCTACACCTTGTGATGGTGACTCAATTCTCCCACCACTTTCTCTGTTTAAACTAGAATGAAACCTTTGTTCATAAGGTTTGACGTCATCTGGTCTTCCCTTAACAAAGTATTGTTGTATTGCCGCACTGAGTTGCTACGGTAAGCACAGTTAACTGATTCATGAACAGCCATTGCCCCTTCTTCATACCTAACTAGATACTGCACGTAAGGCAATTCAGTAGGAGTATAAAACAAATGTCCTGTAACAGCGATCATTTTAACATTAGGAGTTGCTAACCTAATAAAAGCCTATCGTAAATTTATAAAGCATTAAAGTTAAGCCTATAAACCATTAACGGTAAACCTATATGCCATTAAAGCTAAACGCTTTCTTGTAATTGTAATAATAAATACAATCATGGAAATCAGAATCACAGGGCAGCACTCAGTTATGAGGACATCCGGATAATTCAGAACATGTTTATTTTTATTTTTTTTAAATGATCAGGGCCCCTGGGTGGCTCAGTGGTGGTTAAGCCTCTGCCTTCATCTCAGGGTCCTGGGATTGAGCCCTGCATTGGGCTCTCTGCTCGGCAGGGAGCCTGCTTCCTCCCTCTCTCTGCCTGCCTCTCTTCCTACTTGTGATCTCTCTCTGTCAAATAAATAAATAAAATCTTAAAAAAAAAAAAATCTTTTTTTAAATAAATAAATGATCTCTAAGGAGTACCTGAGTGGCATGGTGGGTTAAGGGTCAGAGTGATGATGTTGCTTAGAATTGAACGCTGGGGTGCCTGGATGGCTCAGTCGTTAAGCGTCTTGCCTTCAGCTCAAGGCATGATTCCAGGGTCCTAGGATAGAGCCAGGCATCATGCCCTGAATCAGGCTCTCTGCTTGGCGGGAAGCCTGCTTCCCTCTCCTACTCCCCCTGCTTGTGTTCCCCTCTCTCACTGTGTCTCTTCCTGTCGAATAAAAAAAGGCTTTAAAAACAACAACAAAAAGAAATGAACACAGCTGCAAGTAACAGTTAAACTCAAATAACAAACTTAATGAAATAGGGGATTAATTTTTCTAATTTTTTTAAAAAGATTTTTTTTTAAGATTTTATTTATTTGACAGAGATCACAAGTAGGCAGACAGGGAGCTAGAGAGAGAGAGGAGGAAGCAGGCTCCCCGCCGAGCAGAGAGCCCGATGCGGGGCTCGATATCAGAACCCTAAGATCATGACCTGAGCCAAAAGCAGAGGCTCAACCCACTGAGCCACCCAGGTGCCCCAGATATTGAATAATTTTAGTCTCCAGTTTTCACCCACCCATACCTAACTAGAAAAATAATCAAAGTGTTGATTTTTCTTTTCTTCCTCCATCTTCCATCTCCCCAATTTTAGGAGAACTGGAATGAATGCATAGATATAGTCAAGACCAGAGCATTAAAGGGGAAGTGCCCAAGGGTCCACCATGGCATAACGGTAAGCTAGACTAACAGCAGACCAGCAGCCTATGTTTATACAATTAAATTGGGCTTCTACCTCCAGCCATATGATGCTCAAGGACTACTGCTCAAATCTTTTTTTACCCCCTCAAAACCAAATCCTTATAAACATAAGCATTTATCCATAATTTCCAACATCAGTGCTATCAGTATTTTGAGTTGGGTAATTCTTTTTTGGGAGGGTAGGGGGGCTGTCCAGTGCATAACTGGATGTTTAGCAATATCCTGCCCTCTAGGGGTGCCTGGGTGGCTCAATGGGTTAAAGTCTCTGCCTTCCGCTCTAGGGTCGTGATCCCAGGGTTCTGGGACCAAGCCCCGCATCAGGCTCCCTGCTCAGCAGGGAGCCTGCTTCCTCCTTGCTCTCTGCCTGCTTCTCTGCCTACTTATGATCTCTGTCTGTCAAATAAACAAATAAAATCTTAAAAAAAAAAAAAATCCTGCCCTCTAGATGCCAGTAGCAAACTGTGTCCCCCCCCCCCCATTACCAAATGTGACCTGGGGGACACATTGTTGTGTTGAGAAGCACATTGGTGGGTTGAGAACCTTACCCCCAGGTTGAGCTAAGAAAGTCAATTGACTTGAGGACTCCTACCATATCGAAACTTCTGGCCCATTTGTTCTGGCTGGTAGGGTCTTCTCTGCCCGGAAACAGGAAAAAAAAAAAAATAACTTACTTCCTGTAAAGTACGAATACTTACTTATAAATACTTATGTATTCATACTTTACTTCTAGATATCTTGGCTAAAGCTTCCAGAAGAATGCCTTGACTGTCAAAAACATTGCAATTAGGAGACTGATGATACTGAGACTAAAAAGGCTCACACCCTTTATAATGACTTTTTGGCTTCTTCTTCTGAGGGCCACTCAGCCACTGACAGATGGGAAAGAAAGGGAGACAAAGGACAAAAGGCTCTGAGAAAGCATACAGATGGAAAAGGAGAGCTTCACTGATTCATTTCTAGCCTTAGCCACACCTCTAACCACAAGCTGGAATCCTGCTGTTCTGGCACCCTTAGTCAAGTTCCCTCAGCACCTCTGTAAGACATAATTCTCCAGCTCGAGGCATCTCCACATTCTCTCCTACCACCTTCACCAGAGGAACATCAGGGCTGACAAGCAGGCCCTAATTTGAGAACTCTTCAGACCAGAGTGAGATAGGAGGCAGGGCCATCCCATAGGTTGAACAGTTTGGGCACCTCACCAAAGAGGCTACTGGAAGTCTGATTCCCTGCCAAGAACCGGCTTTTCATGTATGATTCACCAACCCAGGGCTTGAGATCAAGACCTGAGGGGCGCCTGGGTGGCTCAGTGGGTTAAGCCGCTGCCTTTAGCTCAGGTCATGATCTCAGGGTCCCGGGATTGAGCCCCGCATCGGGCTCTCTGCTCAGCGGGGAGCCTGCTTCCCTCTCTCTCTCTCTGCCTGCCTCTCTGCCTACTTGTGATCTCTCTCTGTCAAATAAATAAATAAAATCTTTAAAAAAAAAAAAAAGACCTGAGCTAAGATCAAGAATCAGACACTTAACTGACTGAGCCACCCAGGTGCCCCCAAAATTGGCCTTTTCTAATTCTGAGGCAACACAGAATAAAAAACATGTACATGCTATAAGGACCTATTTTATATTTTTATATTTTAGCCAAAAGCTTCCATTGAGGTTAAACAATAACCTTGTTGTTTAACCCTTAAACTGTCCCTGCTCCCCTTCTCCCAGGGGACTTACTTAAAAACAAGCCCTGGAAACCAGCCTCAGGTAACAAAGCACAGATACAAGGATGGGTCAAGCCAGGTGGAGACATAGGATCAGTGCAGGGGCAGGGGGTGGGGGGATGCTTACTGTCTCCCTAGCTACCAAAGAGTATGGGCCCCACCCTTTGGGAAACTTTTGGGTGCCAATCCTAACCAAGGTGAAATTGTTCACCTTGCAGTTGGTCACATAGCAACACTGTGCTGTTTTCTCTGTGTGTTACAATTTCATTGGCCACCTGTGCGTGGCCAGGCCCAACCGCATGGCCTTTGCCCTTAAAAACTAGTTGGTAAAGGAGAGCGGGGTCGCCCACTCTGTAAAAGGTACGGCCCTAGCCAGCCAGTTTGATTCTTGATGCTTGGCGCAAAATAAAGCTTTGCTTGACCTTCGCTTTGTATCAGTCTCGCTCCTTTAATTACGGACCCATTATTCGGGCATAACACATGCTATAAACCAGAAGGTTTATTTCCCCTAAGTCTTCTCAAGTTAAACAGACCCATTTCCCTAGCTGTTCCTTATGTGATTTACAAACCTCTTGCTGATTATCTCCCCAGAGCCCTATAGCTTAGCATAGTGTTCAGCATAGTATTCCTTATCCTGATACACATACTCTCCACCATCTGACATCTTGTCCCTTCTCCCTCCATGTTGCTCTAAAGAGCATAAAGAACTATGTGTCATCCCTGAGTGTACCATAATGTTAGAGATCTCCCACATCCTAGTCACAGATTCTTATTTACCTAACACGTGCTTATCTCTCAAAACCTGGTTCAAGTGTCACCATTCTGGGACACCTTTCCTGACAGCCTCCCCATTCTTATTCTTTTTTTTTCTAAAGGCAGGAGGATTTTTTTTTTTTTAAGATTTTCTTTATTTATGGGGCGCCTGGGTGGCTCAGTGGTTTGGGCTGCTGCCTTTGGCTCAGGTCATGATCTCAGAGTCCTGGGATCGAGCCCCGCATCGGGCTCCCTGCTCCGCAGGAAGCCTGCTTCCCTCTCTCTCTCTCTCTGCCTGCCTCTCTGCCTACTTGTGATCTCCGTCTTTCAAATAAATAAATAAAATCTTTAAAAAAAAAAAAAAAGATTTTCTTTATTTATTTGACAGACAGGGAGCATAAGAAGGCAGAGAGGCAGGCAGAAAGTAGGTGGGGGTGGGGTGGGGAGTGGGCTCCCTGCTGAGCAGAGAGCCTGATGTGGGGCTTGATCCCAGGACCCTGAGATCATGACTGGAGCTGAAGGCAGAAAGTTAACCCACTGAGTCACCCAGGTGCCCCATCCCCATTCCTATTCTGATTTTCAGTGCTCCTTCCTCCTGCTCAGGAGGCTCCTTCCTCCTTTCCACCATACCCTGTGCTCTGTGCTTATTTCTATCACAGACAGTACCTATCACATCACATCATTCCATAATCATTATTTCTTTTTCCTGCCCCCCACCTTCCCGGCCATGGACCATGATCTTAGTAAGTTAAAGATAGGCTGGTAGCAAGTACCCCATAGCATCAAAGAGAAAACAGATTGAGAACCACTGCATTGGACTATCCATTCCTTGAGGGCAGGGCCACATCTTTACCTCTTCACCTCCAGCATCCAGCACTTGGCTCAGTGAATGTGAAATAAATGCCTGAAAGCCTCTGGGAAAAGGGCATTGCTCTCAGGTGGCTAGACACACACTTAGTGATCTTACTTTTGAATGTCATGAGGACCCAAAAGGGACCAAGATGGAGCCGGAAAGCTGATAGAATCCTGCCATCAGGGGCGCCTGGGTGGCTCAGTGGGTTAAGCCTCTGCCTTCGGCTCAGGTCATGATCTCAGGGTCCTGGGATCGAGCCTCACATCTGGCTCTCTGCTCAGCAGTGAGCCTGCTTCCCCCACTCTCTGCCTGCCTCTCTGCCTACTTGTGATCTCTCTCTCTCTCTCTGTCAAATAAATAAATAAAATCTTAAAAAAAAAAAAAAGAATCCTGCCATCACCCCATTCATTTGTATCTGTCATATGTGTGCTAGTTCCTTATTCATGTCAACAGCAGAGAAAGTGTTGAATAGGTAGGCATTTGCTGAGTTAATCAATGTCACAATTTCCCCACTTTCAAGAACTGAGGTTCCTGCTGCCCTCTAACATAGGCTAGCAAGATTAAATATAAAATAAAATAAAAAACAGACATCCCACATATTTAATATTACTTTCTGAGTTCCTTGCAGGGGCGGGTGTCAGGCAGAAGGCATTATGAGTCAGCTCCATTGAAAAATGAGACAATCACAGCCACTCTGGTCTGGATGGTGGCCCAAACTGCTGACAGGAGTAGAACTAAACTGGGCCTGAGAATTGCACTGTGACTTCTGTCTTCCTTCTCTCTGGAGGGGGGTTGGGGGAGGGCAGGCAATTTTTCAGAGTTTAAGAACTGGGGCCCTAAGTACTTTAGGCGGGAAGTACCAGTGTGGAGACTTTCACTGGAGAATATTTTTGGTCAGTAAGTGTTAACACATTGGAGTTTCTACTTCAGTCTCAAGAGGGTTTCCAGACAGGGCCTTGTCTGGGAGTTCCAGAGCTCTAATTAGCTACTAATTGGTCATTTAAGTTATAATAGCTTGTCTGTCCAATGTTCAGATCTTATAGTATTTTACCAAATGAAGAAACTATTTTGCTTCCAAGGACCTTACTGGAAGCCCAGGCTTACACGACACTTAGTGCTTATCAAGTACCTACTGTTGGGGGTGCCTGGGTGACTCAGTTGGTTGGGCTTTTGCCTTTGACTAGGGTCATGGTCCCAGGGTCCTTTTTCTCCCTTTTCCTCCCAGCTGGTGCTCTCTTTCTCGCTCTCTGTCTCTGTCTCTCTCTCTAATGAATAAACAAAATCTTAAAAAAATAAAAATAAAAAGAACCTACTGGGCGCCTGGGTGGCTCATTGGGTTAAGCCGCTGCCTTCGGCTCAGGTCATGATCTCAGAGTCCTGGGATCGAGTCCCGCATCGGGAGTCTGCTTCCCTCTCTCTCTCTCTGCCTGCCTCTCCATCTACTTGTGATTTCTCTCTGTCAAATAAATAAATAAAATCTTTAAAAAAAAAAAAAGCACCTACTATTGTATTACTAGGGACCCTGAAATCTCATAATCTTTTTGCCCCTCAGAAATGCACTCAGTAAGGACGCCTGGGTGGCTCAGTTGGTTGGACAACTGCCTTCGGCTTAGGTCATGATCTCGGAGTCCCGGGATCGAGTCCCGCATCGGGCTCCCAGCTCCACGGGGAGTCTGCTTCTCTCTCTGCCCTTCTCACTCATGCTCTCTCTCCCTGTCTCTCTCTCAAATAAATAAATAAAATCTTAAAAAAAAAAAAAAAAAAAGAAATGCACTCAGTAGGACATGACTAAGACAAGTGTTTTGGCTATAGCTAGTTTATGACTAAAAGGGCAGCTTTGGGGCACCTAGGTGGCTCAGTTGGTTAAGTGGTTGCCTTCGGCTCTGGTCGTGGTTCCAGGGTCCTGGGATGGAGACCCATGTCCGGCTCTTGCTCAGCGAGAGCCTGCTTCTCCCTCTGCCCGCTGCTCCGCCTACCTGTGCTCTCTCTCTGTCAAAATAAATAAAATATTTAAAAAATAAAATAAAATAAAATAGGAAAGCCTTATAGTAAAGGGTTATCTGCTAGACTCCCCAGAAAAAGGAAAACACATTTCCAAAGCCTAGCAGTAACAGAGCTCAGAGAAATCACCTTCTCACCCTAATGAAGTAGGAAGGGCATCAGGAAGTACCCAGAGCTTTAACCTTCACCCACATCCTGGCCAGAGAAGGAAATCTGGGCTCCAGTGCAGGGATCTGGCTCCTCGACTTTGTCATGGTTGTGGGAAAGTGGGAGAAGAAATCCCTACCCCCACGCTAGGCTCTGGGCCAACCTCCTCCCCTCACTGTGCACAACCTTGATCCAGGGGCAGGAACGGGCACCCTGGCTTTTTGAAGCCCAAGAACTTTGATCTTTTTTTTTTTTTTTTAAGATTTTATTTATTTATTTGGCAGAGAGAGAGAACAAGCAAGCCCAGGAGCACACAAGCGGAGGGAGTGGCAGGCAGAGGGAAAGGGAGAGAAGAAGGTTCAGTGCTGAACACAGATCCCTCAGTGGGACTGAATCCCTGAGTGAAAGGCAGAGGCCTAAATGACTGAGCCACCCAGGAGCCCTGGACTTTAATCTTTGGAGCTGAATGAGCCAAATTCAACTAGTGCCAAACCTGTTTTTGGTAACCTTTTTTGTTTCTCTCTCCCGCCCTCCATTTAAAATTCATACACATTTTTCCACTACAACACTTACAGATCCACTTTCTTGCAGGGCTACATTACTTTGGTTGTATGGATGTACAATAATTTATTTTTGCCAATTCCCTTCTTAGAACATTTGGGTAATTTTTCTTTCCTTTAAACAACATAGTAAAGAGCACCTGGATGGCTCAGTCAGTTAAGCATGTGCCTTTGGCTCATGTACTGATCCCAGAGTCCTCTAATGGAGTCCCATATCTGGCTCCTTGTCCCTGGGGCAGCCTGCTTCTCCCTCTCCCACTGCTGCTTTCCCTGCTTGTATGCACACGCGTGGGCTCTATCTCTGTCAAATAAATAAATAAAATCTTTTAAAAAATAAAATCTTTTGGGGGCACCTGGGTGGCTCAGGGGGTTAAAGCCGCTGCCTTCGGCTCAGGTCAAGGTCCCGGGGTCCTGGGATGGAGCCCGCATCGGGCTTCCTGCTCGGCAGGGAGCCTGCTTCCTCCTCTCTCTATCTGCCTGCCTCTCTGCCTACCTGTAATCTCTCTGTCAAACAAATAATAAATAAAATTAAAAAAATAAATAAATAAAATAAAATCTTTTAAAGAAAACAACACAGTAAATATCCTCGTCACTCTATTATTTCCTTTGACTAAATTCCTTAAAATTGCTCTATCAGAAGAAATGCGTATTTAAAATTTTACCATATATTACCAAATTATCCTATAGAAAGATTTTACTATTTTGCACTCTCATCCTCAGTATACGAACAGGTAGATCTTTTTTCATACTGTCCCCAACACTGGGGCTTTATCTTTTTATCAGTCTGATGAGGAGAGTGATTTGTATTTATTTCATTGTCAGTGTATATGAATAACCTTTTTTTTTTTTAAGATTTTATTTATTTATTTGACAGAGAGAGATCACTAGTAGGCAGAGAGGCAGGCAGAGAGAGAGAGGAAGGGAAGCAGGCTCCCCGCTGAGCAGAGAGCCCAATGCGGGGGCTCGATCCCAGGACCCCAGGACCATGACTTGAGCCAAAGACAGCAGCTTAACCCACTGAGCCACCCAGGTGCCCTATGAATAACCTTTTTATAGCCATTTTTCTTTTAACTATTGAGAAGTACTACCTTTTAAGAACTTTGCCTTTTTTTTTTATGTGTTTTCTTTTTGTTGATTTTATAGCAGTACTTTACAAAGGAAGATTTGAACCCTTTGACCATTAACTATTGCAAACTCTCTTCCTACTTTGTCATTTGTCTTCTAATCTTGTGTTGTTTTTGCTGCACAATTTTCACTTTTATTTAGTGAAAACTGATGTAGGAAAGATGTTAGGGTTCAAAGCCAATGGCTAAGAATGAATTCCTGAGATGTTTTTGGTGCAAAAATGTGCTTTTTTTTAAGCCTGGGGCTAGGACCCATGGGCAAAAAGAGCTGCCTCAGAGTAATGACAGGGGCCGATTATATACTTTCAAGTTGGGAGGGGGTTAGGGATAGCTTAAGTCTCTAATAATGAATTTGGAAGCAAGGTTTCCAGGACCTTGAGGGGGCTGGCTATTGTTGGGGAAGTTATTTATTACTGTCTAGTAAAACCTGAGTCATGAGGCCCTTCAGATGTGTAGCGGTGAGTCATATGGTTGGAGGATGATTGCCAACAAATATCTTGGTGGGGTAGAGATAAAGGAATTTTTGTATGTTCAGGTAGACTTATAGGATCCAGGAGGGTCAAGGAATGATTCCTTTTTGCCCTCAGCAAAATATTAACACTGAGGCAGTTGAGTCCATAGAGGTATATCACTCCACTTGTTTTAAGAAATTGTCAATGGAGAATTTATTGGGGTGCCTGGGTGACTCAGTGGGCTAAGCCTCTGCCTTCAGTTCAAGCCTGGGATCACGTCCCCTGTCGGGCTCTCTGCTCAGCAGGGAGCCTGCTTCCCTCTCTCTCTCTCTGCTCTGCCTCTCTGTCTGCTTGTGATCTCTCTGTCAAATAAATAAATAAAATCTTAAAAAAAAAAAGAAATTGTTGGGGCGCCTGGGTGGCTCAGTGGGTTGGGCCACTGCCTTCCGCTCGGGTCACTGCCTTCCGCTCGGGTCGTGGTCTCAGGGTCCTGGGATCGGGTCCCGCATCGGGCTCTCTGCTCGGCGGGGAGCCTGCTTCCCTCTCTTTCTCTCTGCCTGCCTCTCTGCCTATTTGTGATCTCTCTCTGTCAAATAAATAAATAAAATCTTTGAAAAAAAAAAAAAAAGAAATTGTCAATGGACTGTAAGTAGTGGGAATTTAACAATTCTTCTTCTGCCTTTGTTTCCCACATCAAAAACTGTCAATATTTTCCTTTATACTTTCTAACTTTGGCTGTAAAATAAGGGCCTTTTCTATCCCCAAGATTATAAAAATATTCTCCTGTCTCTTCTTTTATTTGCTTGTTATTTAATAGTGAAACCTGGAAACTTTCTGAAATTTACCTTTGTGTCTAGTATGAGGTAGGAGTTCTACTGGTTTTTTTTTTTTTTTAAGATTTTATTTATTTGTCAGAGAGAGAGAAAGAGAGCAGGAGCACAAGCAGGGGGAGGGGTCAAGGGAGAAGCAGGCTCCCCACTGAGCAAGAAGCCTGAAATAGGACTTGATCTCAGGACCCTGAGATCAGGACCTGAGGTTAACTGATTGAGCCACCCAGGTGTCACAGGAGTTCAACTTTTTTTATCCCCAAATGGTTAGTCAATTATCCAGACATTTTTATGTGGCATCTAAAGGCTCTTTATGAATGGACCTCAATCTACTTCCCCAATTTCATCTCCCATTTTTCTGCCTGGAACTCTATATTCCCCCTCTTTCCCTTTTTTATTAAGATTTTATTTATTTATCTGTCAGAGAGAGAGAGTATGAGAGCACACAAGCAGGGGGAGTGGCAGGCAGAGGAATAGGCAGGCTTCTCACTGAACAAGGAGCCTGACAAAGGACTGGATCCCAAGACCCTGAGATCATGACCTGAGCTGAAGGCAGACGCTTAACCGACTGAGCCACCCAGATGTCCATCCATGTCCCCTTCTTATCAAACCATATAGAGTTCCTGGAATGTAACATCCTGCTTCATTTCTCCACAACTTGGCACATGTTAGTTTCTCTGCCTATACTGGCCTTCCCTAGTTCCCTTTATTTCCCTGACCAGCAACTGTTTACCCTTCCAGAAAATTCTTGGTACATGGTAGGTGATAATGGAAATATTGGGGGTTCAGAGCCAACAGCCAAGAAAGAATTCTTGAGACATTTTAGGTACAGGAAGGTGTTTTTATTATAGCGGAAAGAACTGACCTGGGACGGTGAGAAGCAACTGATTACATACTGAATAGTTGGAGTAGGTAAAGACAAAGGAAGTTTCCAAAAGGGTTTTCATATGCTAAAGAAGAATCACAAAATCCTGGAGGCTGAGCTCTTCTCAAGCTAAGGTCCTTTTTTCCTTCTAACAAAGCATTAAGGTTAAGACAGTTGGGAGTTCTGGAGAATATCACATTCTGCCTGCCTCAATATTTGTCATTGGGCCACCGGTTATAAGGAAATTTAATTTTATCTACATTTCCTTCCACCTTTGTCCCCCATCAGTAGGTATCTTTTTTTTTTCCAAGTTTTTTTTTTTTTTTTTTTTTTTTTGACAGAGAAAAATCACAAGTAGACGGAGAGGCAGGCAGAGAGAGAGAGAGGGAAGCAGGCTCCCTGCTGAACAGAAAGCCCGACACGGGACTCGATCCCAGGACCCCGAGATCATGACCTGAACCGAAGGCAGCAGCTTAACCCACTGAGTCACCCAGGCGCCCCCCCATCGGTAGGTATCATTAAATGTTTGTCAACTCAATGAATAAATCAATCACTTCTACACACTTTTTAACACCGAGTGGCCTCTGTGGGTGACATGTGCAATGGAAGGATGTAAAATTGGGAAGTGAAGTTGACAGGGGAAATCCACACAGCCATATGATTTAGGGTGTCAGCTTCCTGCTGCGGTTCTGCGCCCTTGCCTTGCCAAACCTGCCCACATCGCTGCCTCCTCTTCCCCTCCGTTTTCCAGCCCCAGACCAATGATTTCAGTCAGCTGCAGAACTTCTTCCCACCACTTCACAGCAGCATTAATCGTTGTGACTGTGATTCCTGCCCTTGATGAAACCATAGCTTCTACACCAAGTGTTGGTGCCCTCCATAAAGGTGTGTATGCACACGTGTGCAAGTGAAAGAGAGAGAGAGAGAGCTGGAGAAAGTGCAACCTTTCTGCAGAGTCCTCCTCCATTCAAGAGTCTTGCCATATTTCTCAGGCCTGGGGAGCCATTTCAGCAGCTTCACTGGGTGGGGAGGGATGATGGTTCTCTTACTTCAGCCTCCCTTACAGCAATTTACTCTGAATACAAATAATCATTACCCTTTGCTAACCCCCCACTATGTACTAGCAGGCACTTTCATCCATTGTTTCATTTACTCCAAAAATGTATCAGCAAGGAAGATATTAAAATCTGTTTCATAGGTGAGGAAATTTGCCCAAGCTCACACAGCTACTAAGGGGTACGGCAAGGATTTAAACACAGTTGTAGCTAAACAGTAACTGTCCTAGATGATTCACAGCCAACCCAGTTAGGCAGCCTCAAGGTTAGAGGTTCAGGGCTGAGAGTCTCACCTTCCTAGCCTAACATTCTAGGCACTGTACAGGTACTATCCGGTTTCTTTCTTTCTTTCTTTCTTTCTTTCTTTCTTTCTTTCTTTCTTTCTTTCTTTCTTTCTTTCTTTCTTTTTTTTAAGGTTTTCTTTATTTATATGACAGAGATTATAAGTAGGCAGAGGCCGGTGGGGGAGGTGGGGGAAAGCAGGCCCCCTGCTGAGCAGAGAGCCCAATTCGGGGCTTGATTCCAGGACCCTGAGACCATGACCTGAGCTGAAGGCAGTGGCTTAACCGGAGCCACCCAGGTGCCTCCAGTTTCTTGATTACTACACTTCCATATGCCCTCCTCATTCATTGATTCAAGAATCTTTGTAGAGCTTAGTGAAATGTATACTCTCTTTGAAATTAGCCAAAAATTTAAATCCCATCTCCACCACTATATTTCCTTAAGCTAGTCACTAAACCTCTGACACTGAATTTACTTCACTCTAAGGATGATAATACCAATGTGCTGGATTACTCTGAGGATTAAATGAGATATTGGCGATCAGGAGGCACCAATTACTTTCAAAATATTAGTCTGGTCTCCTAGCTAACACATGAAGAGTCCACGCTCTCTTGTCTACTCGAAGATACTGCTCCTGCAGTTATTTTCTCTTTCTCCTAAATTGTCAATTTTCCTCACTCTGCCTCATCAGCACATAACCTACAGTAATAGTGTGTCTCCCAATTCAGGGGGGAAAGACCCCACCCTTAACTTCATTACTCTTGGAACTACTGTCCATTTTGCTAGAGCAAAGTCCCTAAAAGGTTTGCCTATATGAGGTCGTTTTTGAATGTTGGTGAAGTCCAAAGCAGATGTCAAAGGAACAATTCTTGAGACGTCCTTGGTGTAAAGAGGTGACTTTATTAAAGGACAAGGACAGGACCCCTGGGCAGGAAAGGGTGGTGTACCTGGGCTGTGTGGAGTGAATAATTATATACTTCGGATAAGGGGAAGTAAGGAAAAAGGGAGGTGTCCAAAAGGACTTTGATATGCTAAAGAAGACTCTACGGATCCTGGCGGCCTAGGTATTGTCAAGCTAAAGTTGTTTATGCCTCTAGCAAAGTATTAATATTAATACAGTTGGGAGTTTCCTGGGAGGAACTTTTACCTCCTGACTGCCTCAAGTTATTTGTCCATGGGCTTCAGGTTTTAAGAAAAAGTAGTTTTATCTACGTTTTCTCCAGGAAATTGAGTCTATGGTCTATCAACAACCTAACTAAGAGAGACCTGTAAGAATGCTTTCTTTTCTTGGGGCACCTGGGTGGCTCGGTTGGTTCAGCCTCTGCCTTCAGCTCAGGTTGTGATCTCAGGGTCCTGAAATCGGACCGCATCGGGCTCTCTGCTTAGCAGGGAGCCTGCTTC
The DNA here is from genome assembly GCF_964662115.1 of Mustela nivalis. Classification (NCBI taxonomy): domain Eukaryota; kingdom Metazoa; phylum Chordata; class Mammalia; order Carnivora; family Mustelidae; genus Mustela; species Mustela nivalis. The sequence goes on from NC_139029.1 coordinate 33,792,521, forward strand.
TCCCCACCCCGCTCCGTCCCACCCCGCCACCTCTCTTTATGCCTACCTGACTCTCTGCCTACCTGTGATCTCTGTCAAAAAAATAAATAAAATATTTTTTTTTAAAAAAGGAATGCTTTTTTCTTGTCAATCAATAAGACATTTGTAACCTGATGGAGACTCTTGGCTTGGACTGAGATCTCTGTGAGTTAAGTTTTTTTTTTTTCTTCGTTAGTTTTAAGGCAGTCAGTGATGGGAGACAATCTCACAAAGGAGAGTGATGTATTAAGCAAAGATACTAAAAAACTCTCAGGGAATGCCTGGGTGGCTCAGTTGGTGAAGCAGCTGCCTTCGGCTCGGGTCATGATCCCAGCGTCCTAGGATTGAGTCGCACATCGGGCTCCTTGCTCAGCAGGGAGCCTGCTTCTCCCTCTGCCTCTGCCTGCCATTCTGTCTGCCTGTGCTTGCTCCCCCCCCCCCCCCGATAAATAAATAAAATCTTAAAAAAAAAAAACTCTCAGGAATGAGAGGGGTCCTGAAAGGGTTGTCACGGAGGACTTTTTTTTTTTTTTTTTTAAAGATTTGATTTACTTGACAGAGATCCCAAGTAGGCAGACAGGCAGGTAGAGAGAGAGAGGAGAAAGCAGGCTCCTTGCGCAGGCTTCTTGCTGAGCAGAGAGCCCAATGTGGGGCTTGATCCCAGGACCCCAGGACCATGACCTGAGCCGAAGGCAGAGGCTTTACCCACTGAGCCACCCAGGCGCCCTCACTGAGGACTTTTAGGGTTAGTCTTTTACAGAAAGTTAACCAGAGAACTTTAATCTTTTTTACTTCTCTACTTGACAGCACCTCTGTGTAAGTAGGACTAGAGGTAACATCTTTTTTTTTTTTTTTTAAAGATTTTATTTATTTATTTGACAGACAGAGATGACAAGTAGGCAGAGAGGCAGGCAGAGAGAGAGAGGAGGAAGCAGGCTCCCTGCTGAGCAGAGAGCCTGATGTGGGGCTCGATCCCAGGACCCTGAGATCATGACCTGAGCCGAAGGCAGAGGCTTTAACCCACTGAGCCACCCAGGCGCCCCTAGAGGTAACATCTTTACAGGCTTACTTTTTTTTTTAAGGTCTATTTATCTTCTATTGACCGCAGGGGACTGTCATAAATAAGACTCCTCCTTCGGACACGTAAGGCAGTGAGGTCTGGAGTGTTCCTTTATCTCTGGTTTCCTTACACTTCCACAGTTTGGGGATTTCTGTGAGCTTGATATGGAGTTCCCTATCCATCTCTATCCATCTCTCCCTACCTAGCCCTGCCTGTCCCTTTTTCATCTGAAGTGCCTGAGGAATGTCCCACATATCCCACGGCGGGGGGGGGGGGGTGGGAGGTGGGGGGGTGGGGGGGAGCACCAGGGTGTCAGCACCAGGGTGTCAGCTTGCTTTCTGTTCCCTCATCACATAGGCACTTTGTCCACTTCCTCACCTCCAATTCTTTTAAATTTTTTCACTTTTTATTTATTTACTTAATCTCCACATCCAGCATGGGGGTCAAACTCAAGACTCTGAAATTGAAGAGTTAGTTACATGCTCCTCTGACTGAGCCAGCCAGGTGTCTCCTCCAGTTCTTTTCTCAAATCACTCTAAGCTTTATCTATACTTCACGGAAACTTCTGCATCACTATCGCCAATGACTGCCATTATGCAAAATCCAATACTCAAGCCTCAGTTTTCATCTTACATGACCTCTCAGCAGCATTTGTCATGGTTAATTATTCTTCCCTCAAAGAAAAGATTGATTTGACCTCTGGGGTTTTGCACTCTACTGATTTTTCTTTCATTTTGGGTTCTTTTCCTGACTTCTAAATGTTACAGGGCCTTCCACATCGCAATCCTTGGTCCTCATTTCTCTTATGTCTCACTCACTCCCTAAGTTCCCCAATTTCAGGAACTTAGACATCATTTATATAGTCCTGACCTCACGACTGGGCTCCAGACTGGTATATTAAAAAGCCTACTTGTGAGGTACCCGGGGAGCTCAGTTGTTAAGCATCTGCCTTTGGCTCAGGTTATGATCCCAGGGTCCTGGAATCAAGCCCCACATCGGGGTCCCTGCTCGGCAGGAAGCCTGCTTCTCCCTCCCCCACTCCCCCTGCTGTGTTCCCTCTCTCTCTCTCTCTCTCTCTCTCTGAGGCGGATAGAGACCCCTGGGCCTCAGCCCCTTCCTGTCCGCTGCTCTTCATTGTTCAGAAAAAGACCAAATGGCTGTCCCGCTTGGTTAAGAAAAGAAAACAAGTTCCCCGGAATGACTTAGCACTCTCCTGAGGCACTTCTGTATAGATTATACTTCTGCATAAAGGGGGCCAATCAGTCCTGAGAGACTGCAAAAAACATCCCGTTACCATCCCCCATCCCCCATAACCATAAAAACTCACCCCTAACCCTGCCGGGTGCTCAGTCTTTGGGGAACGATCCCACTGAGCCTGCCGGCGAAAATAAAGCTCTGTTCTCCCAGATTTCCGGTGCCGCTTGAGTTTCCTCAGTAGCTTCAGACTCTCCCCATCATTTGGTTCCCTGACCAAGAAACCCAACCGTACTGGCCCATTGTGGCACTCGTGTGGGACAGGAGATGGGCCACAGAAGACAACTGAGTACCTACCCTAGGGTTAAGGCGTGCCCCTCGAATTTCAGTGGACCCAAAGATGGGTTCTCCTGGACAGCTGCGGCTTGCCTCCACGCTGCCAAACCAACAACAGACGACTGGGGACAACTGGCTGGATCCAATCTGTTGGAGCAGGTAAGCCCCAGGGCCACTGCTGGAGTCAGGCCCTTCCATTGGTGATGGAAGGGGAGCCAGATCACCTCCCATTAGTCAGGGACACCCAGAGAGGGTTGTCCAACCTGTTTGAATGTGAAGAGTGCCTCACTGTGTCAATCTGTCTGTATGTCTCCACCGCTTCGGCTGCGGAGTCTGAGTGGGCTGCACCCTGAGTCTTGTGGAGTGTCATATGGTATAACGGTCATCTACGCCACAGAGTAGCCTGGTCCGGGGCTGATACAGATAGACCTTAGCTAAGACACTCCTAAGTTCCTGAGAAGGGACGCGAGCAGGACAGCATCTGAGATTCCCCTCCCTTTGTCTGCGACATCATTCACGATGGGAGGAAAACCCAGTAAACCCAATGTTTTAGACTGCTTCCTTAAAAACTTTAAAAAAGACTTTAGCGGTAACTACCAGGTTCATATGACCCCGGGAAAACTCAGGACCCTCTGTGAGCTAGAATGGCCTAGTTTCGATGTTAGATGGCCCTCAGAAGGAACCTTAGATTCGCCCACGATCCGACATGTTTATCGCATAGTTACAGAAAACCCAGGGCACCCACATCAGTTTGCATATATTGACTCCTGGCTAGGAAATAGCTAGAACCCTTCCCCCATAGGTATGGTTCAGTATCAATAGTAAGGGAGAGTGCATAATCCTCATTGCTCAACCAGCCAGAGATACTCAGAATAAAGCCATATATCAGGGGGATTCAGAGGAAGAGCTCCTACCACCATATGTTCCTCTGGTTCCCCCGACTGCTCCTGAGGTGGGACCCGGCACCCCGCCACCTTCGGTCTCACCACGGGTTATACCATCCTCACCTTCCCCCATTCCAGTGCCAACTACAGACTCTCCAATGAAAGGCCAATTGAATATTACCCCCACCTTAAAAGACCACCAGAGACGTGAGTCAAAGCCAAGCAGCAAGGGTCGTTTATTGCAGGTTCGAACCTGGACCTCTGCGGCGCTCGTTGCCGATAACACCGAGAGGTCCAGAGCTGGGTCGGTGCAGGATTTTTATAGACAGATACAAACAAGTTTCGGGTGGGGCTGAGCTGATTGATTGATAGTTTGAACAGGTATACTTGGCGTCAGTGGATTGGGTCAGGGGACCCGCGCGTGAAAGCAGACAAAGCAATCTTACAGAAGCAGAACTGGCCGGTTAGCCCATGCATGCGAAAAAAAAGCACTACCAGGATATTGAAGGCCTGGTTACTTATCAAGTAAAGACAATTGGGAGTCTCCTGGTAGAATGTTACATTCCTGCTATCAAGTATCCTTGTTAGTGAGGATTAGGTTTAGAAGAAATTTAACTTTATTTACTTTTCCTTCTACCTCCGCCTCCTTTGGTTCTTTATGGAGGGGAGGGTGACATTAGGACTATTGATAAGGTAACTTCTTTGTTGTAAATCTCAAGGATATTTGCAAACCAGGGGAGACTCCTACCTTGCAGGACTGTGATCTCTGCAAGTTAACTATTTATCGTTTTATGGCAGTCAGGGGTGCCTGAGGAATGCTACACATATGGAGGGGAGCGGGTGAAGTGGGGGGTGCAAGGCGCCAGCTTTTGCTTTGTCCTCAGCCAGCCTCCTGCTCCTTCACCGACACCTCTGATTCTGCCAACGGCTGCAGTCTCCCCACCGCCTCTGGTTTCCCAACCATCAGTGGTCTCATTACCAACCTCTGTTCCACCCCCAGCTACTCATGATGGGGACTCCTCACCAGAACTCGAACCCCGAAACACTACGCACCGCTTCTGAACACAGGAGATCTTGCTTACCACATGCCCCTCTGTGAGACTTGAGGTCCTGATATGATTGGTGCAGATGGCACCCCCAAACCAGGTCGGCCCACCATCTTTTTTTTTTTTAAGATTACTTATTTATTTATTTGACAGATAGAGATCACAAGTAGGCAGAAAGGCAGGCAGAGAGAGAGGAGGAAGCAGGCTCCTTGCCAAGCAGAGAGCCAGATGCAGGGCTCAATCCCAGGACCCCAAGACCATGACCTGAGCCGAAGGCAGAGGCTTAACCCACTGTTGCACCCAGATGCCCCTTCCTTAGGACTTCTAACCCAACCAATAGGCCCTTGGGAAAAGCCTAAGGCATATCTGTCAAAGAAATTAGACCCTGGGGGCACCTGGGAGGCTCAGTGGGTTAAAGCCTCTGCCTTCGGCTCAGGTCATGATCTCAGGGTCCTGGGATTGAGCCCCACATTGGGCTCTCTGCTCCGCAGGGAGCCTGCTTCCTCCCCTCTCTCTCTGCCTGCCTCTCTGCCTACTTGTGATCTCTATCTATCAAATAAATAAATAAAATCTTTAAGAAGAAAAAAAAAAAAGAAATTAGACCCTGACGCCTCCAGATGGTCCCTGGCAGCCGCCATATTTCTCATCGAGGAGGCTGACAAGCTCACTCTAGGACGACAACAGCTCACAGTAAAAGTTCCCCACTCAGTGATCACTCTTCTGAACAGTCAGGGTCAGAAATGGATATCCAAACGCCAGTCTCACTCAGTATCAAGGGCTACTTCTAGAAAATCCTCGCATAAACCTACAAACTGTGCAGGCCCTCAACCCGGCCACATACCTCCCAATGGTGGAAGGGGAACAGGAACATAACTGTCTGGAAATCATAACTGAAGTCTACGCCACCCAGCCGGACCTCCAGGACTCCCCTCTGACAAATGCTGACCTTACCCTGTACACTGAGGGTAGCAGCTTCCTAAGCAATGGCCTAAGAAAAGTGGGTTATGCCGTTACCATGGCTACAGAAGTCCTAGAAGCCAAAGCACTCCCTGTGGGATGGTCAGCTCAGAGAGCCGAACTCTGGGCTCTTATTGTCTAAGGACAAAAGGTCAACATGTATACTGACTGAAGATATGCCTTCGCCACTCTACATATACAGGGGCAATCTACAAAGAAAGAGGACTCCTCACATTTGATGGAAAAACCATCAAGAACAAAAATGAAATCCTCCAGTTGTTAAAGCAGTGTGGGTGCCCCAGAGTTTAGCTGCCATCCACTGTCAGGTACACCAAAAAGGAGATGCTGAGCCAGCTACAGGGAACCTTTTAGTTGACCAGGCAGCCGGGGAAGCTGCCCAAGATGGATAACCTACCATTACAGCACCCGTTACTCCCTCCTTACAAAATCCCATTTATACAGCAGCTGATGATGACTAGGCCAAAACTGAGGGAGCAATTAATTCACCATTCCCAAGGGTGGTGGATCCTCTCAGATGGGCGTTTTTTCATTCCAGCAAACATCGCCCCCTATGCCGTCAATGGACAACATTCAACTTCACACTTGGGAAAAACAGGGCTTGAAAAACTGCTGGCAAAACATTTCTGCATCGCCAGACTCTCAACCTTATGCAAGTCGGTCACAGATCAGTGCGTCACTTTTTTTTTTTTTTTTAAAGATTTTATTTATTTATTTGACAGAGATCACAAGTAAGCAGAGAGGCAGACAGAGAGAGAGATAGAGAGAGAGGGAAGCAGTTCCCCTGCTGAGCAGAGAGCCCGATGCGGGACTCGATCCCAGGACTCCGGGATCATGACCCGAGCTGAAGGCAGAGGCCCAACCCACTGAGCCACCCAGGCGCCCCAGCAGTGCGTCACTTTTGCTAGACAAAACCCCAAAATGAAACCTTCTCCCTTTGAACACCTGGAATTGGACTTCACAGAAATGACCCCTTACTGAGGTATAAAATATCTGCTAGTTCTGGTCTGTATCGTCTCAGGATGGGTAAAGGCATATCCAACCTGGACCGAGAAGGCCAGAGAAGTCACTAGAGTACTCCTCTGGGAGGTCGTGCCTCGGTACGGGATCCCGCTTACCATACACAGTGACAGTGGCCCGGCTTTTATCTCTGAAGTTAACTTGAGAGTTAACTTGAGCCCTCAATATCTCCTGGAAACTCCACACAGTCTACTGGCCTCAGAGCTCAGGGAAAGTAGAACATATGAACTGTACCCTCAAGGAAACTGTATCCAAATTACATGCCGAGACCTCCTTAGGGTGGACAGATCTACTTCCCTTAGCAGTACTCCGCTCCTGCTGTACCCCTCAGAAAAACAGATTCTCCCCATTTGAAATACTCTACGGCAGGCCACCTCCACTTTTGTCTTCTTTTTTTTTTTTTTTAAAGATTTTATTTATTTATTTGACAGAGTGAGATCACAGCAGGCAGAGAGGCAGGCAGAGAGAGAGGGGAAGGGAAGCAGGCTCCCCACTGAGCAGAGAGTCCAACGCGGGACTCGATCCCAGGACCCCGAGATCATGACCTGAGCCGAAGGCAGTGGCTTAACCCACTGAGCCACCCAGGCGCCCCAACTTTTGTCTTCTTTTCCGGGCAACCTTAACGTCTTAGGAGACACACACCTCCAGGACCAACTGTTATCCCTAGGAAAAGTCCTCACAGAATTACATGCCCACATATTAGAGAGGGCCCCTATATCCCTAGGAACCCCTACCCATTCCTTCTCCCTGGAAATGAGGTCTGGGTAAAGGATTGGAAACATGAACCCCTTCACCAGACTGGCCCACATAGAGTAAGTAATTCTCATAATTCCCACTGCCCTCAAGGTTACCAACATCACGCATGGATCCACCATTCTCAAGTAAAAAAAGCAAACCCAGAACAAGCTACCTGGACCACACATCTGTCACCATCAAACCCTCTGAAGATCACTTTAAAGAAGGGTCCCTAAATTCTAAAATATATCTCCTTCCTCAACCCAGCTGGGGTCTCATACTAGGGCTACTAAGTTTCTCCTGCCTTTTCTGAGTGTAACTGCATGAAATGCTCTGGAAGTTCTCGATACTTTCAATCCTTTACCCTAATGACTAAGGCCTGTTACTGGGGGAGAACTCCGACTACTTGCACCTCCTCCCGTGGCCCTGGCCAGACTTTCTGGACGGCAACCTTGACACAGACCTCTTGGTCTGTACCATATACCCCAAATCAGGTCCAGTAATGTTGGACCTACCTAGCCCAGGCTGGTTCCTCGGGCAGGGGCAGCGTCCAGGATATCGTTCTCAGAATCCAAGGATTAACTAGACTAAAAGATTTTGCCAGTTGGACCCCAGGCCCACTGACCCCACTACCGGAGAATCAACCTAACTTCCCTTCAGCAACTCACAAAACTCCCAGACATGCAGGGACTCACTAGACAACTTACCAATATAGCTACCAACAACTATAGTCAAATACTTCCCAGGACCCAACCAACACTGCCTCTTGGGTCTGTCTCCCTCTTATTCAGTCAGCCCTGTTCAGGGTCCCCGTTCCGTCCAACTGGCCACTGCCCAATACCACCAACTCCCGTATAACCACTGGTCCCTTAAGCAACCCCATACCTTTGGCTCCAGCTCATCATTTTACCTGCTTCTTACTTCTGGGTCTTTCCCAACCCCATGATGATGGTTGCTCCATCTTCAAGGCACTTCTACCCTACCACGCCCCTCCCCCCACCCAGCATCTTCCTATCCTGTGAAGACAACCTTCTCTTCAGGTGCCATGATGAAGGTGACACCACCTCTGGTTGCATACTCGTGTTCTTATCTCCCTCTGCTTCACTATACTCAGACCCCCAGTTCCAGTCCCGGGCCTCTCCTCCTTAACTGAGGCCTATGGACGATCGCCCTACCCTTCCACCTAGCTGTTGGCATCCTCACCAGAGTAGCTACCGGTGCCTCAGTTCTCGTAACTTCTATTAACTTTAATATAAGCTCTCGCAGGAACTCAGTGATGACATGGAACCCATCGCAGATTCATTAACATCCCTTCAGACCCAACTCTTCAGTCTCGCAGCAGAGGCTCTCCAAAATTGACAAGCCCTGACCTCCTCACCACAGAAAATGGAGGAACCTGCCCCTTCCTGCAAGAAGAATTTTGTTACTATGTCAGCCAGCCCAGGATCGTCACTTCCAAGATTCGCGAGCTCCGGGAATGCATCCAGTGTCGTTAGGAAGAACTCACATCTTGGGGTTTCAATCCACAATCATGGACATCTTGGCTATTACCCCTAGCAGCCCTTTTATTGTCCCTACTCCTCCCAGTTACCCTCGGTCCTTGTCTCCTCAATAGCCTCGTCCATTTCATTACAGATACTGTCCCTCAGTACAAGACTGCCCATATCCTCACCCTCTGAGGATACACTCCCTTAAATTTAGAAAATGATGATCTCTAGGGTACCACCTGCTGATCATCAAGAAGGGGCCATGAGGCGGATAGAGACCCTCGGGCCTCAGCTCCTTCTGTCCGCTGCTCTCCATTCCTCCTGCTGAGGCAGAAAAAGACCAAATGGCCATCTCGCTTGATTAAGAAAAGAAAACAAGTTCCCTGGGGTGACTTAGCACTCTCCTGAGACGCTTCTGTATAGATTATACTTCTGCATAAAGGGGGCCAATCGGCCCTGAGACATTTCGTAAAACGTTCTGTTACCATCCCCCATCACCCATAACCATAAAAACTCACCCCTGACCCCGCCGGGGGCTCAGTCTTTGGGGAACGATCCTACTGACCCTGCCGGCAAAAATAAAGCTGTGTTCTCCCAGATTTCCGTGTGCCACTTGAGTTTCCCTCGTCGCTTAAGATTTTCCCCAACATGTCAAATAAATAAATAAAATCTTTGAAAAAAAATTTCTACTCGTCTCCCCTCTTTTATGTCTTACAGGCATTTCAAATTCAACTTGTCCAAAAAGAATTATTTTCTTTTTCTAAGATTTTATTTATTTATTTATTTATTTGTCAGAGAGAGAGAGAGAGAGAGAGAGAGAGCAAGCACAAGCAGGCAGAGAGTGGCAGAGAGAGAAGCAAGCTCCCAGCTGACCAAGCAGCTCGATGCGGGGCTCAATCCCAGGACCCTGGGCTCATGACCTGAGCCAAAGGCAGCAGCTTAAACCACTGAGCCACCCAGACGTTCCCTAAAAAAGAATTATTTTCTCCCTCCCAATCATGTACTGCTTTCCCGGTTTTTCCCATTTGGTAAAGGACATCAACATTTGCCTAGATATCAGTTTATGAGGTCAAAATCCCAGGGGTCATCCTTTAGTCCTCCTTCCTCCATATTCTATAACAACAATAATTTAAAAAATGGATCCTCAATCTGACCCCTTCTTACAACTTTAGGAGAGGCAGTGGGAGAGTGATAAATAGAATCCCTAAGCAGACTCCCTGTTGAGCAGAGAGCCTCCATTGCCTGGGGCTCACCAATTCCACAGCCCTGAGATCAAGACCTGAGCCAAAATGAAGAGTAGGGAGCCTGACATGGGCCTTCATCCCAGGACCCTGGTATCACAATCCAATCTGAAGGCAGACGCTTAACGACTGAGCCACCCAGGCGTCCCTGATGCCAAATATCTAAACATCACTTCATCTATTTTTTATATCTTACTCAATCTTCCCAACGAACTCCTTTAATTATGTCTTTTTCCTGCTTAGAAAACCTTTACTGTCTCTACAAAGTTCAAACCTTTTGACTAAGTGTTCTGTGTTCTACATGAATCTACTCTGCATCTGAAGTGGCTTGCCTGCTAAGTGTACTTTGGTTCTTCTTGCCAACGTGCTTTTGCTAATTGATGTTCTGGGAATGCTCCTTCCTTCCATTTCTACCTATCCAAATGATACAATTTCATGGGAAAATGCCATCTCTAAAGTAATAGCTTTCAACACTTTCTAGTTAATGTTCTATGAGTCACTTTCCAAATACCATTGGTCCTACTGTTACATACCTTAAAAAAATTATTTATTTATTTATTTGACTGAGAGAGAGCACAAGTAGGCAGGCAGAGAGAAATGGGGAAGCAAGCTCCCTGCTGAGCAGAAAGCCTGATGTGGGGCTTGATTCCGGGACCCTGAGATTATGACCTGAGCTGAAGGCAAAGGGTAAACCCACTGAGCCACCCAGGCACCCCTACATACTTTTTTTTAAAACATTTTATTTGACAGAGAGAGAGAACGCACACAAACACGAGTAGCAGCCGGCAGAGAGGGAGGGACAAGGAGACTCCCCATGGAGCAGGGAGACTGATGTGGGGCTCTATCCCAGAACCCTGGGATCATGACCTGAGCAGAGGGAGATACTTAACTGACTGAGCCACCCAGGCACCCCTGCATACATTTTTTAAAATCTGTTTTTCCCATATTCATAGACATCGCTGAGAACAAACTGAATTTCTACAATTCAGTCACAAACTAATAAACAGAATAATCATTTTTAGTAGTTTAGATTACGATAACATTTAAAAACAGAAACATGGGGGCGCCTGGATGGCTCAGTGGGTTAAAGCCTCTGCCTTCGGCTCGGGTCATGATCTCAGGGTCCTGGGATCAAGAGCCCCAAGTTGGGCTCTCTTTTCAGCAGGGAGCCTGCTTCCCTTCCTCTCTCTCTGCCTGCCTCTTTGCCTACTTATGATCTCTGTCAAATAAATAAATAAAGTCTTAAAAAAAAAAAAAAACAGGGACGCCTGTGTGGCTCAGTTGGTTGAGCAGCTGCCTTCAGCTCAGGTCATGATCCCGGTGTCCTGGGATCGAGTCCCACATCGGGCTTCTTGCTCGGCGGGGAGCCTGCTTCTCCCTCTGCCTGCCATTCTGTCTGCCTGTGCTCGCTCTCTCCCCCTCTCTCTGATAAATAAATAAAATCTTAGAAAAAAAAATTTTTTTTAAATTAAAAAAAAACAGAAATAGGCACACAAATACAAAAGAAATAATTTATCATATGCTGAAAGATAACAGTGGTTGTCTTTAGGTAATGGGGCAGTTCTTTTGTATTTTCAAAATTTATATAAGTTGCAATAAAGAATATGTACCAGTCTTTGTTTCTTTTTTTGAGAGAGAGAGAAAGAGTGATACACATGCAAGGGAGTGCTGGGTGGGTGGAGGGAGTGGGGAGCCAGGAACAAAGAGGGAGAAGCAGACTCTCCTCTGAGCAGGGAATGGGACACTTCTGAGGACCTAGGGATCTTGACCTGAGCCGAAGGCAGACATTTAACCAACTGAGCGACCCAGGTGCCCCATGTATCAGTCTTATAAAGGAAACATACATACACACATAGATACATGTGTGTATTTTTTTTTAAAGAAAAGAAATATCTAGATAGTTAAGTGTCTTTTTTTTTTTTTTTAAAGATTTTATTTATTTATTTGAAAGACGGAGATCACAAGTAGGCAGAGAGGCAGGCAGAGAGAGAGAGAGAGGGAAGCAGGCTTCCCGCGGAGCAGGGAGCCCGATGCGGGGCTCGATCCCAGGACCCTGAGATCATGACCCGAGCCAAAGGCAGCAGCCCAAACCACTGAGCCACCCAGGCGCCCCGTGTCTTTTTTTTTTTTAATCTTCTTTTTTTAAGATTTTATTTATTTATTTGACACACAGAGGAAGATCACAAGTAGGCAGAGAGGCAGGAAGAGAGAGAGGAGGAAGCAGGCTCCCTGCTGAGCAGAGAGCCCGATGCGGGGCTCGATCCCAGGACCCTGGCATCATGACCTGAGCCGAAAGCAGAGGCTTTAACCCACTGAGCCATCCAGGCGCCCCTAGATAGTTAAGTGTCTTAAAGTTGGGCTTTCTCTAAAGTCAGAACTTGAGACAAAGGACTGGGCACAGGTCATTTATTTGGGAGATGACTCTAGGAACCAGAAAGAAGGGTGGGGGAAATGAGGTCGAAAAGGGGGGAACGAACAATATATTAACCAGTTAATACTATGGGCAACTGGGATCAATCCACCTAGGGAAGCTTCTGAAAAACTATGAAAACCACACCTCAAAATTATCCTAGTGGAGACTGTGTTGGCTGGAGTATTTACCTAAAGATCCTTGTCCCTCTTATTTTTGAGGGTTTCTCTTGGACACCTTAACTCCCTCGTCCTTCCAGCTACTCACAACCAAGCAGTGGTGTGGAGAAAGACCTGGCAACCAAAACAGAGAAATACTACACTACATGATTGATACTGTGGGTCACTCAAGTCCACAGCTACATCAGATCTGGCAGGTTGATGCATCACACAAATCTACAACAAGACAGAATAATTGTTGGGATGGGCACCTGGATGGCTCAGTGGGTTAAATCTCTGCCTTTAGCTCGGGTCATGATCTCAGGGTCCTGGGATCGAACCCCGAATTAGGCCCTCTGCTCAGCAGGGAGTGTGCTTCTGCCTCTCTCTCTCTCTCTCTCTCTCTCTCTCTCTGCCTACTTGTGATCTCTGTCTGTCAAATATATAAATAAAATCTTAAAAAATAAAAAAGAATAATTGTTGGGAAATTCTGTTCCCAACCTAGTTCACTTCTATTTCCAGCCTGTAGCACCTGTACAAGCGCCTAGGGGTGTACACCTTCCAGAGATGTTGCTCATAAGAACCACTGACCTATTAAGGCCCAACTCTACCTTTAAGTTTTTGGACCTTATGTGAATACATATTTCAGACGTTTATTCATCCAGCCCCACCAAGTAGTATCCTGGAAAAAGCATGGATTTTGGAGCAAGAGATGCTGGCTGTGGTTCCATTTATTGTGTGACCCTGCACAAATCATTTAGCCTCTTTTTTTCAACTGCAAAAGGGGGATGATATTGGTCCCTATTCCTAAGGTTGCTGTGAAGATTAAATGAGATAATCTCTATGAAATATTCATATAGTTTTTTTTAAGATTTATTTATTTATTTGACAGAGAGAGATTACAAGTAGACAGAGAGGCAGGCAGAGAGAGAGAGAGGGAAGCAGACTCCCTGCTGAGCAGAGAGCCCAATGTGGGACTCGATCCCAGGACCCTGAGATCATGACCTGAGTCGAAGGCAGCAGCTTAACCCACCGAGCCACCCAAGTGCCCAGTATCAGAAAATCTTGATTCAGAGCCTTAACCAAAAAGGAAATTTTATTATCTTACATAAGTCCAGGGATAGGGCAAATTCTAGACACAGTGTGATAATTCAAGGCTCGGTGTTTCTACTTCCCTAACATTCTCTTGGCTTTGTCCTCCTCTTTGTCCTGGTTTTATCCTCCTTCTGGAACCAAAATGGCTGTAGCAGTTCCAGGGTCACATCTGGATTTGATAATCAACATAAATTTAAACAGATCATATATATATCTAACTTGAACCACTCCTCTTGCATTTAATATAAAAACTGAGATGTAAAAAAGCACATTCACATTTTCTTCACATTCATTCAGCCCCAGTTTGACTTTTTCTCTTTCTATTTTTAAAATCCACTTTTTATTTCTTTAAAAATATTTTATTTATTGGGGCATCTGGGTGGCTCAGTTAGTTAAGCTTCTGCCTTTGGCTGGAGTCATGATCCCAGGGTCCTGGGATGGAGCCCCACATCAGGCTCCTTGCTCAGTGGGGAGTCTGCTTCTCCTCTCTCTCTCCTCCCTGTTCATGCTCTCTCTCACTATCTCTGTCTATCTGTCTCTCCAATAAATAATAAAAAAAAAATCTTGAAAAGATTTTATTTACTTGATACAGAGATCACAAGCAGGGAGGAGTGGCAGAGGAAGAGGGAGAAGGAGGCTCCCTGCTCAGCAGGGAGGGCTGGATCTCAGGACCCTTGGATCATGACCTGAACTGAAGGTACTCTTAACTGACTGAGAACTGAGCCACCCAGGCACCCCTCATTACCTCTTTTTTTTAGAGTTCCCTGTGATTTACTTCCTCTTCTTCTTCTTCCTGCAGCATCTGGTATCATTTTTTTAACGCTTTTTTTTTTTTTCCCAAGATTTTATTGGGGCACCTGGGTGGCTCAGTTGTTAAGCGTCTGCCTTAGGCTCAGGTCATGATCCCAGGGTCCTGGGATCAGCCCCACGTTGGGCTTCCTGCTAAGCAGGAGGCCTGCTTCTCCCTCTGTAGCTCCCCTGCTTGTGTTCCTTCTCTTACTGTGTCTCTCTCTGTCAAATAAATAAATAAAATCTTTTTTTTAAAGATAACAAAAATAATCTAAAAAAAAAAATATTTTAGGGGCACTGAGTGGCTCAGTGGGTTAAGCCTCTACCTTCCGCTCAGGTAGTGATCTCAGGGTCCTGGGATGAGCCCCGCATCAGGCTCTCTGCTCAGGAGGGAGCCTGCTTCCCCCTCTCTCTCTGCCTACCTCTCTTCCTACTTGTGGTCTCTGTCTGTCAAATAAATAAATAAAATCTTTAATAAATAAATAAATAAATAAATAAAATATTTTATTAATTTGACAGAGAGAGAGAGAGTGGAGAGAGGGAGCACAAGGACGGGGAGTGGGAGTGGGAGAAGTAGGCTTTCCTGCTGAGCAGAGAGCCTGACCTGGGGCTTAAGCCCGGGATCCTGGATGATGACCTGAGCCGAAGGGAGAAGCTTAAGGACTGAGCCACTGGTGCTGCCCGACTGATACTATTTTTACTCATTTACATTTGTTAAGCTACTTTGATTGTAAGCAACAAAAACTGGCTCTAACCAAAGGGAAAAACAGCTTTTTGGGAAGGCTATAGGAGAACTTGCAAGACCAAAGGGAAGGTATGGCAGGGAATGGGGGGGATGCAGGTGGCTTTGGGAAGTCCTATTAGCTCAGATTGCCTGACAGCTTTGGCAAGGTGCTAGTGAAATGCATTTCATGATGAAAAGCATGAAATTCTGCTGATTTTAGTCTTTTGATGACTATATTAATAATTCAAACTCAAGAAAGGAATAACCAGTTAGCATATCTTGGGTCATTCACATACATGTTGGCTGGGGAGGACAGGTACCTGAATTAATGACTGTTGAACTGGATCCACTGAGGAGGAGGAAATTCTCCAAAAGAGGGAGGAATGGACACTGGACAGCCAAAACAACACATTCCTACTATCCTGCCTACCTAACTACTCCTTTCCCTTGGAATTTGAGACAACACATTCATGTGGTCTCCTCCTACCTCTCAGGCTGTTCTTCACCTCCTTGTTTTCACATGGGTCAAGACCCTTTAGAAGTTGGCTGAGAGGCTTGTCTTTTGTAAAATGGGAGGGTGGTTGTAAAAGGGGTGGTGTGTGCCTGAGCGGATCTGTTTTACAATCTGAGGACTGCCGCTTTGAAAACTCTTGGAGGGATAGCTTTGTGCTTTGTATGAAACATTCCCTGGCACCAAAACTAAGAGCAAAAGCCCCAATGCCGGGGAAGGAGAAGACCTTAGTAGTCGCACTTCAGACTCTTAAGAATTCAGACAGCAGGGCGCCTGGGTGGCTCAGTGGGTTAAGCCGCTGCCTTCGGCTCAGGTCATGATCTCAGAGTCCTGGGATTGAGTCCCGCATCGGGCTCTCTGCTCAGCCCTCAGCAGGGAGCCTGCTTCCTCCTCTCTCTCTCTGCCTACTTGTGATCTCTCTCTGTCAAGTGAATAAAATCTTAAAAAAAAAAAAAAAAAAGAATTCAGACAGCAGAAAAAGATAGGGAGTCTATCAGACCCTGCAGAAAGGTGGGAGGGATGGGATATATGGCATGTTCTCTCTCCTTTTTTTTTTTTTTTAAAGATTTTATTTATTTATTTGACAGACAGAGATCACAAGTAGGCAGAGCAGCAGAGAGAGAGAGGGAGAAGCAGGCGCCCTTGCTGAGCAGAGCCTGATGTGGGGCTCAATCCCAGGACTCTGAGATCATGACCCGAGCGAAGGCAGAGCCACCCAGGCGCCCCTGGCATGTGTCTCTTGAAGGCAACTCTTTGCTAGGCTAAGATCAGTTTGAGGGATATCAAATTCTGATCACATAAGCTGGAATCTAAGTCTTTATGAAGACAGATGGCGTCAAAATTTGGACATTTGGTCTATCAGGACATCACCTGTATTGAGGCAACAGTGGGGGAATAATCCAGGGGGCAATAAAAGATGGGGAAGAATAGAAGGGCAGGGAAAATTAAGTGTGGGGAGTGAAAGTCAAGAGCTACTCAAAGTGGAAAACACATAAAACACATAAAATGCAAGACACCTCTCAGTCCAAACAGCACGGGGTATTTCAAACATAAAATCTGTAACTTAATAGCTGTGTGACTTTGGGCAAGCTGTTTTACCTGGCTGAGTCTATCTAACCTGTAAAATTCAACATGAATATCTCCCTCACAGGCGGCTTCCAGTGTGCTGGTAACGTCTGTTATCTTCACCTGGTTAACAGTTACATTGGGGGGGGAAAAAACCCACAAAAACGCAGAGCTGTACGTTTAATATTTGCGCATTTTTCTCTATTTATGCTCTACTATACTTCAATTAAAAGGCTTACAAAAAATACATTGCTTTTACAGGGTTGTTGTGAAGATTCAATAAAAACATGTTTATAAAGTCTAGCACAGTACTGACACATTAATGCGCGGCCAGGATCCACAGTCCAGACACAGGGACCACGACCTTCCTGCCTTTTGGAGCCCAGGGGCCCGAGGTCTTCCTTGGTACAACTTTTACGCTGCGGCTACTCTCCCAGCCTGCTCGCTTGACTAAATAACGGGGCCAGTTCAGGTATACGCTGGAAACCCGGCCAACCCGACTCTGCGGGAGAGGAGAGCAAGCTGGTTCCGCGAATCCGCAAACAGAGGAGACACCCGCTGCACCTGCAGCTTGTCACCCCGGAGCCTCCCCCGCCGCGGGCGGAAGGATCCCCAGCAGCCTAGAGCGACGTTGCCACGGCGCGCGGTGCACTGTGGGCCAGCAGAGGTACGGCCTCCCCAGCCGCAGAAGCTCCCCACGTGGCGGGCGGCTGATGCTTCACCCGGCGCCGAGTCCTCCAAACCTGCGCAGTGAAGTGTGTCTAAACAGCCAATCCGACCAGTAGCAGCGGGAGGAGGAGATGGTGCAGGCTCGCAGCTCTGGCTTCCGCCCTCCCGCTCTTCAAGGGGGGCAGGGGTGGGGTCCACCGCTGCGCGTGATGCTGAAAGCCCGGCCCTCTCCCCTCCACCGGGTGGAGCTTCCTCTCCACCGCCAGGCTCAAGCCGGGTCCCTGCCTTTGCCATTAGGCCAACTTTCCTTGCAGCCCACCGGTTCCGGAAGCTGAGACCTCTTGGATTGTTGGCAGGACGCAGAACGGAGCAGAGATCACACTGCCTTGTTCACGCTCTGTGCTCCAGCCGAGGTGAGTTTCTCCTGCTGCAGCCCCCAACTCCTCTTCCCTGCCCCGGAATAGACCAGAGAGCGGGGTCGCTGGAGGAAGTCGCTGGTTTCGGATGTGAACTCTGTGTGATCTTGGAAAATTCCTCAGTTTCTCTGGGTCTCAGTTTTCAGACCGATGAAGTGAGTTTCTACGTCGGAACTGTAGTGAGGATTAAGTAAAATAAAGTTTTTAAAGCGCCCCGCAAGTTTTAGTTGGCCCCTTCTTTTTGTTTGCTTACCACCATGATTTTTGCAGGAACTCTGGCCTTTCTGTGGGATTGCAGAAATACTTATGGAAATGGCCGAAGTGGGTTGACTTAGCTTACTTAGGCACCTGCCTTGGGTTTGGGGAAGTTAGGGCATGTTTTTCTGTTGCCTCAGACCTCTGTTACAGGGAGACCGGGTGGAATCTGAACTGTCATCAGATGGAGTTACTATTAACTAACTCTTCCCTTCAGCTTACCTATACTCAGGCTGCAAGACCCTCTAAAAGAGTCTCGATGTTTCTGATCAAGCCTGTTACCTTCCCCAAGATCTCAGTTTTCTTATTTGTACAGGAGCAATCCCAGTATCATCCTGTGTGAAGCAACTGGTTTTTGTTTTGTTTTTCTGAAAATGGTAAAGTGCTTTGATATTTTCTGGAGATGATTCTTTCTAGGTTACCCAAGAAGGAAAGAAAGAAGGTGATGAAGGCAGGACTTCTTCAAATGTACCCCCCACCTAAGCTGTCACGCTCTCTCCGCTTTGCCATTGTGTGTGTGTTTAGTGTGTTTGTGTGTGTGTGGGGGGGTGGGCTCACGAGTGAGTTTCTGTGTGTATCTATGGGGCAGGCACTCCAGGAGTGAGGGGCTCAAAAAGATGATACGCTCTGACCTGAAGGAGTACCCTGGTTTGTGAGGGAAAGCAGTATAAACCAACAACGGCACCTATGGGCACAGCTATGGGTACATGGGAGCAGCAAGTGTCGGCTGAAGGGTGAGCTGCCCCTAGCCAGGCCAGGCTGGGACTTTGGGAAGCAAAGTGCTCCAGGACTCAAGTAAGTGGTGGCTGGTTCTGCAAAGTCTGAAATCTGGAGTTCGCAGTGAAGAGGGGGAAAAATGAGGAAGCTGGGAGCCAGGTTAAGACAGGTATTACTAAGGAATGTAGACTTTATCCTGAAGGTTGGCAAGGACTGTTGGAAGAGTTTGAGCCTTGGGGTCACATGGTCAGTTAGTGAATGGATTGTGGGGAGAGTGGCCACACTGGAAGCAGAGAAATGGGTGGTTCAGAGCAGTATCGGTCAGTGGAAGTTGATATGGATGGGCTGGAGAAAGACTAAAGAAATAGGTATTTTAAAATTCTTTTCAAATACATCAAGAAGTACCTGAAGTGTTCCGGAAGTCTTAGGTTTGACGATACAGTCCAGAGAAGACTATACCTTTTTAAAAATTATTTACCAATATTAACAGGATTTTTAACTCAGCCAAATAGACTAAATCTTGGCCACAGTTACATATTTAAAGTGGTTTTCCATGCTAGTTTCTTAGGAGTACAGATAAGGATATATGATCCTACCCATCACCTGTCAAAACCATAATCTGATAGAGAATACCATTATCTATTTGGCAGAAATGCCACATGAACTGAAAAACATCATTTATTTATTTATTTTAAATATTTTATTTATTTATTTGACAGAGGGAGATCACAAGTAGGCAGAGAAGCAGGCAGAGAGAGAGGCGGAAGCAGGCTCCCCACCGAGCAGGGAGCCCCATGCGGGGCTCAATTCCAGGACTCTGGGATCGTGACCTGAGCCAAAGGCAGAGGCTTAACCCGTTGAGCCACCCAGGCGCCCCGAAAAACATTATTTAGATGGCTTTTCAAGACCCCACAGATTACACCACGAACATGTTTGCTTTAACAAGTTGTTATCCAGGGCCTTGAGTCCCTGGTAAGAGAGTATACAGAAGAGCATGGGTCAGGCATTGTGCAAAGTGCTTTAGATACAGCATCTCTTTAAAATGAGGGAAGGGTGCTGATTTAGACTTTGGTGAGTGCAACCCCAGGCCTTGAACTGTTCCCTTTGTGCTTCGCTGCTGTATTTGACAAGTAGAGTTTTGGACATGCTGAGTCTTACATTCCTATAGGACATACTGGTGGAGATGTCCAGAGGGAGTTGAATATCCAGAACTGGGGTGGGCAGAATCAGTGCTTAATGTGGTAACTGAAGACATGAGCTTAACTAGGGAGTGGGAAGAGGACTGGGGACGGAACTCTGAGGGACACCGACATGTATGGGAAGTAGAAGAAAGGCCCGTGCAGCCAGAGAACACTCATGTAAACACTGCTTCCTCTTTTTCCTGTGTTTTCGAGTTCTTGCATCCAGGCAGGAGCTATAGAGCCCTCCTCTAGAAGGGAAGATAACCCCAGAAAGAAGGAACATAGGTGTAGGTGCTGACTTGGGAATAATAAAACCTGGGTACCCCCTTTTTTTTTTCTTTTAATTTTTAATTTTTTTAAAGATTTTATTTATTTGACAGAGAGATCACAAGTAGGCAGAGAGGCAGGCAGAGAGAGAGGGGGAAGCAGGCTCCCCGCTGAGCAGAGAGCCTGATGCGGGGCTCCATCCCAGGACCCCAAGATCATGATCTGAGCCAAAGGCAAAGGCTTAACCCACTTAGCCACCCAGCCCCCTCCTTTTTTATTTTATTTATTTATTTATTTATTTTTAAAGATTTTATTTATTTATAAGAGAGAGAGAGAGTGAGAGCGAGCACAGGCAGACAGAGTGGAAGGCAGAGTCAGAGGGAGAAGCAGGCTCCCTGGGGAGCAAGGAGCCCTATGTGGGACTTGATCCCAGGACGCCGGGATCATGACCTGAGCCGAAGGCAGCTGCTTAACCAACTGAGCCACCCAGGCGTCTCTACCCCCTCCTTTTTTAAAGAATGTGGAGCTTGAACTTACAACCCCAAGATCAAGAATTGCATGCTCTACCGAGTGAGCCAGCTAGGTGCCCCTAAAACCTGAGTCCTTATACCTCCCCTCCCCACACACAGCCAGGTTTTCTTGTTCATGGGTAAAACCTCTCCCAAGGTAACACAAGGGTTTCTGAGTGCTGCCAGAGGCCAAGCCAGGCAGTTCCTTACAACTTCAGAGCCTGTTAAGGCAGGAGAGGGCTGGAATGCCAATGTGTGAGGCAGGAGATGAGGAGGCAGTCAAGAGCTGGCAGAGTCTGACTTCTGTCTCAGAGAAAAACATTTGCTCTCTCCTGCGGCCCCTCCATTCTCCCCTTTGGAGCTCTTGTTCTTTGAAGCTCTTCGTTAGGTGTTCCTTCTATGAGCCCTGCTCCCCCATGCCTCAGCCATTTGGGTTTTCAGTTTCACCATCAAAAGAAGGGAAGAAGCAAGCATCAGGTTTCTTCCTTTTTGCCTCAGACCAGGCTTTTGTTCAGGCTTTCAGCCTTAAGTCCATGTGTAATTTCAGAGTTCTCCAATGTTTGCTGGGAAATCTGGGAGAGGCCAACAGTTCCCCTGTTGGGGAACGAGCCCAGGAAACCAGCCACAGACCCTGGTGGCAGCTGGCAGGCCAGTTCCTCCTGTGAAGTCCAGACATGCTTGCCTGATCCCTTGGGAAGTTTGTGTCCCTGGGAAGTTTGGAAATAGCATTGCCTTCAGTGATCTGTGGTTTGCTACTCAGACTGAACATTTTTGCTTTTGTTCTAGCAGAAAAAGGCGGTCTCCATAACCAGGTTATGCTAGGCTATAAAATTCTTCCAGAGTCGGAAGTATTAGGAATGACAATTTTGATATGTGAGCTATACTTACAACTTATCTTATTTCCTGCTCTGCCATAATATTTTCAGGACTTGGAAACAAAGGTTATATTTATTAAGTTATTGCTGGCAATGAAATCAATCCAAAGGGAGTGATATCTCTAGTACTGATGAGATCAAGGGAAAAGGTTATTTCTACCTTACTGGCTCTTAGGGGGAGCATTCTTTCTCTTTTCTCTTTTGCTTAGATAATTCCTGTTCATCAAGGCTTGACTTGGGCACCTTGCTGGCTTAGTTGGTAGAGCATGCACCTTTTTTGGGGGGGGAGCAGGTGTGAGAGGGAGAGAGAGAAAAATTTTTCCTTTTTTTATTTTATTTCATTTTTTTAGATTGGGGGTTTGGGACAGAGGGAGAGAGAGAATCTTAAGTCCCCACACCCAGTGCAGAGCCGGATCTCACAACCCTGAGATCATGACCTGAGCTGAAATCAAGAGTTGGACACTTTAACTGACAGCCATCCAGGCATCCCGAGTGTGAAACTTGATTGTGGGGTTGTGAGTTTGAGCCCCACATTGGGTATAGAGATTACTTAAAAATAAAACCTTTTAAAAAAAAAAAAAGGCTCAGATAGTATCTCCAGGAAGCCATTCTTTTTTTTTTTTTTTTTAAGATTTTATTATTTATTTATTTGACAGAGAGAGATCACAAGTAGGCAGAGAGGCAGGCAGAGAGAGAGAGGAGGAAACAGGCTCCCTGCTGAGCAGAGAGCCCAATGTGGGACTCGATCCCAGGACCCTGAGATCATGACCTGAGCCGAAGGCAGCGGCTCAACCCACTGAGCCACCCAGGCGCCCCTCCAGGAAGCCATTCTTGCAGGGTTGCTCTTTGCTTGTAGCCCTTGTACAGTCTGTGGTCCTGTCTTACATATTGTGCTGAAACCGACTGTCCTCATCACACCAGCCCATAAACTCCAAAATGGCAGGGACTCTATTTGAATATGTGTGTCTCTTTTTTTTTTTTTTTTAAGGATTTTATTTATTTATTTGTCAGAGAGAGAGTGAGCGAGAGCGAGCACAGGCAGACAGAGTGGAAGGCAGAGTCAGGGAGAAGCAGGCTCCCTGAGGAGCAAGGAGCCTGATGTGGGACTCGATCCCAGGACACTGGGATCATGACCTGAGCCGAAGGCAGCTGCTTAACCAACTGAGCCACCCAGGCGTCCCTGAATATGTGTGTCTCTTAGGCCTAGCACAAGGCCCGGAACATTCGGAACATTGGGAACATTCGTCATATTCGTCATTTGCTAACTGAATGAGTATTCTTGGGCCATTTGGAGACTTCTGATTTTCAGAGCTCTCCAAAGAGGGGTGCTCCAGTCATCCACCTGTTTTGTTCAGTTGGAAATTTTCTTGTGTCTGTAACTTACTGCTTTCTGCTGTGTCTAATTCCCTTTCCTGGAAAGCCTTCTCCCCTTGGCTCTTGGGAAAGCCCAACTTACTCTTAAAAGCCAATGTCAACATTTCCTTGTCCTTGCCCTAACAGAAGTCATTTGCTTTTCTGTAGCATGATGTGATATGTGCCGTGAGGCACAGAACATAAATATTATGACTGTCTGTGTTGATCTGCCCTTTTCTTGCCTTTATCCATTGGTTCCTCCTTAGATCCTTCGTTCTGCCACTTCTCAGCTGTTGATTTGGGGGCAAATAACTTCATCTTTCTCTCTCTCTCTCTTTTTTAATTTAACTTCACCTCTCTTGAGTTTTTTGTTTTGTTTTGTTTTGTTTTTCATCTAAAAAATGGTCTGCTTACTGTTAAAGAGCCCACTCAGGCCTAGCTGCATGGCAATCAGACCTCTCTGTCAGGGACTAGGAGCATCTGTAGTTTCTGATAGCCTCCTGGCACTGTTCATTTCATTCTCAGAGAAGGGACCTGTCCTGAATCCTGTCTGTCACCTGGTCTCACTCAGACTAATAATGGCTTTAGCCAGTTTTTCCCCGGCCCGAGACGTTATGTAGTCAAGGCTGGGTACTTCAGGGAGTCACTCACCTTGGTCTCTTGGTATTGGAAGTCTCTAACACAGGCCTTTAGCCTGGCAGAAGGAAGGGCACCCAGGCCGGTGGTCTGGTTAATGTTTGTCCAGGAGCTCCTGGCCTTAGTTGGATCGGGCTACCCTGTCTTAGCTGCCCTCTGCTCACAAACAACTGTGTTGTTTGTTCTGTCCCCTCTTGCTCCCTTTACCACCCGTGTTTTATAGGAGTCTTGACCAGTGAGGATCAAGCAGCAACACTGACCCCACTCCATTCTCTTCCCATCTGTGTTTCAGGGGGCAATGGCGACTTCGTGTGTCCTCCTGCATACTGGGCAGAAGATGCCCCTGATTGGACTGGGCACCTGGAAGAGCGATCCTGGCCAGGTGAGAGATGGAGGAAGGAGAGGAGGGCTTCTTATACCTCTGCTAGGGAAAAGGCAGAATTTGGGAGAGGGTCACTGAATTTTCTATAGCTGCCCCATTGCTATACTCCATTTCATGTAGTATCAGATAAGCCTGCAGGGCAGTGGGAAGAGACAAGGGAAGAAGAGACCAGCAGTGAGCCCTTGGCTTCCTGAGGTGATTTAGAGGAAGGGCTGAGGGGCCCAGAAGGGCCAAGGGAATAGGGAGGAGCCCTTTCCCTGATTGGATCTGCATTGAGTGCTGTGGCAGACATGGGACCTCCCTGTGCCTGGCCCTGTGCTGCCCCCTAATAACGGTACTTAATACTCTGTACTGTCATCCTTCTCCCTCTCTCACATGGGGCTCCTTAAGGGCGGGGCTACTCCCCAGTGCTCAGTCCAAAGGTAGGCACATGGCAGGTGTTGGGGTTTGAAGAATAGCTATGTCAGCTGCTCAGATCAAGGGTTAGCAAACTTTTTCTTTTTTTTCTTTTTTTTTTTAAAGATTTTATTTATTTATTTGACAGACAGAGATGACAAGCAGGCAGAGAGGCAGGCAGAGAGAGAGAGGAGGAAGCAGGCTCCCCGCTGAGCAGGGAGCCCGATGTGGGGCTCGATCCCAGGACCATGGGATCATGACCTGAGCTGAAGGCAGCGGCTTAACCCACTGAGCCACCCAGGCGCCCCAGCAAACTTTTTCTTAAACTTTTTGGACAAGTGGCAAAATGGAGCGATTATGTATTTATGTAACCATTTAAAGATGTAAAAATCGTTCATAGGTGGAAAAAAAAAAAGGGCAGCTGCTAGCTGAAATTTAATAAACCCTGATACAGACTCTTCCAGCTTAGGGAGTGTGGGAATAGAGACCTGCTTTCCTAGGGTTGTCATAACTAGAGATGCGCTGCCTCCTGGGGTGGGGCATCTTCCCAGGGCTGCTTCCTTGTTCTTTGGAAATTTGAGTCAGAGTTTAGAGAAGTTTAGGGATTAAGTTTGAGAGGGAGTCTGGCAGGGAGAATATAACCTCTTCTCTCTGGGATTTAGGCTGGTATTTGTGGTGTGTTCTGCCTCTTTTCCCTTTGCTTTCCTTCCTCCCACAGCCTAGAACCCTGGAGCCAGGGTCTTTATGTCCTAGGCAGACACTGACATGGCCCAGGGCAAGTCCAGGAGCTAGGAAAGGGCAGAGGGAGGCGATCAGAACTGGGCAGCCAAGACGGGGGTGGGGGTATGGAATAAGGGAAGTACATGAGGGGATGAAGGGAGAGCTGAGGAGAGTACATCTGGATAGTAAGAGCTGTACCTAGGCAGGGATCATAAATGGCAAGGCCCTGGCACCCTTGGTGCTGCTTCTGATGCCAGGTGTCTAGTCTGTTTTCTAGCAGATTGACTGACCTGTCCTACTTCTGTCTGCTTTCTTCTCTCCTGACAGAGGGCTCTGGGCCTAGCTTCTATCTCACTGTTCTGCCTTCCTTAAATTGTTCCCTCTCTCAGAGCTCTTCTGCTTCACTGAACTCCCAGAGCTCAGTTGGTCTACAGGGCTCCATAAGGGTGTCTCCGTGTGTCCAAATTATTTACCTGTGTATCATGTTTCTCTAACCAGCTCCTCAGGTCTAGAGAACCAGTCTCTATGACTTACACTTCTGTTTCCTGTCAATGTATCCGTCCATCTTCTGGGCATCTAACTGGGAATACAATGTTAGTTTTCCTGGGCCACACTTAGATTGCTTGGGTAGGAGGAAATCTTGGGGGTTATTGGGTTGGCACAAAAGGTTTAGAGTCTCTGAAGAGGCTTCTGGTCCCCTAGACTAGAATCATCTTTCATCTTCTCACCCCTACTTTCTGATGACTGCAGTGGTATATTCCTGCCCCTCCCCCTCCCCCAGCAGTGTCCCTCAGGAGGGCAGTTTCTGGCCTAGGACAACAGCTGAAATCTCTGCTTCTCTCATCTGGCAGGTGAAAGCAGCTGTTACGTACGCCCTGAGTGTAGGCTACCGCCACATTGACTGTGCTGCTATCTATGGCAATGAGACCGAGATCGGGGAGGCCCTGAAGGAGAATGTGGGACCTGGCAAGGTGAGGATACGGGCTACAGAGGGCTGGGGTGAGAAGGCTGGACGCCTGGCTGGAGGGATCCGGCAGCATCTTCCTTCTAAGTCCTCTCTCACAGAGGTGAGGGTGGGTGAGACTGGGTGCCTGTGGCTCCTCTCACTGTGGGCCCTGCCCCAGGCGGTGCCGAGGGAGGAGCTGTTTGTGACTTCGAAGCTGTGGAACACTAAACACCACCCTGAGGATGTGGAGCCTGCCCTCCGGAAGACGCTGGCTGACCTCCAGCTGGAATATTTGGACCTGTACCTGATACACTGGCCTTACGCATTTGAGTGAGCCTTGCCAGGGTCTTCATCCGGGCAGTCGGGTGTTGGGGGAGTCGTGTTAGTGACCTGTAAGGCACAGTAGCAGAGCAGGAGGGGATCCCGCCTCAGCTCACCCCGGGAACCCAGCCTTCTGTGTTACTGTGTTGGGAGTTTAGCTACAGAAAAGGAGCGTAACCTCCCATGGTGGGTATCCCAGGGGCACGTGAGTGGTCCCTGCTGCTCCCTTTGTTCATTCCAGAAAATGCTAGCTTCTGCTGAGCTAGCCTGGGGTTGCAGTGGAGAATCAGCTCTAGCAGAGGCTGTGAAAGGAGCCTCACTGTCAGCTCTGTGCTGTCCTAGAAGACGGTTGCCAGAGCCTGCAAGGAGGAGGAGGAAGAAGGAATTCAGAAAGACTTCTCAGAGGAGAGGAGAGGAGATACAGTCTGGGTCTAGAGAAAAGAGGAGAGGGAATGGGCATTCTATAGAGAGTAAATGCCTGGGTCATGACCTGAATGGACGAAAAACCACGCTTGTTTCTTATTCTTGGCGTTTGGCCCTTTCTGGGTTTAGTATGAGGACACAGAGTGACTGGATGGTCAGGTAAGGCAGAAGCCTTGCATTTGTGCCCACTCGTTGGGGGGCTGTCTTTCACCTAGGCGGGGAGACAACCCTTTCCCTAAGAATGCCGATGGGACTATCCGCTATGATTCTACCCACTACAAGGAGACCTGGAAGGCTCTGGAGGCACTGGTGGCTAAGGGGCTGGTACGGGCACTGGGCCTATCCAACTTCAGTAGTCGACAGATCGATGATGTGCTCAGTGTGGCTTCTGTGCGCCCAGCTGTCCTGCAGGTGAGCATAGCAGAGCAGATCTGTTGGTTTTGGGGGTGTGTGTGTGAACAAAAACACGAGTGAGCAGATGATGGGTCTCCTCATGGAGATGGTTAACAAGTTTTCAGAAGTGTTGCTTCTCTACATAGAGTAGGGCATTGGGGCACCTGGGTGGGTGGCTCAATCCATTAAGCGTCTGCCTTCAGCTCAGGTCATGATCCCAAAGTCCTGGGATCAAGCCCTGCATCGGGTTCCTTTCGAGCAGGGAGTGCTTCTCTCTCTCTCAAATAAATAAATAAAATCTTGAAAAGGAAGGAAGGGAGGTAGGTAGATAAGTAGATAGATAGATACTGAGTTAACTACACTGGAATTAGAAAAGGGCTAGGGGCGCCTGGGTGGCTCAGTGAGTTAAGCGGCTGCCTTTAGCTCAGGTCATGATCTCAGGGTCCTGGCATCAAGTCCTGCATCAGGCTCCTTGCTCAGCAGGGAGTCTGCTTCCACCTCTCCTCCTGCCTGCTGCTCTGCCTACTTGTGCTCTCTCTCTGTCTCTCTAATAAATAAAATCTTAAAGAAGGGGGGGGTGCTAAGAAGTCTTTTTGATTTGGGGCGCCTGGGTGGCTCAGTGGGTAAAGCTTCTGCCTTCGGCTCATGATCTCAGGGTCGTGGGACCGAGCCCCACATGGGGCTCTCTGTTCAGCTGGGAGCCTGCTACCAACCCCCACCCCACCCCCGCCTGCCTCTCTGCCTACTTGTGCTCTCTCTCTCTCAAATAAATAAATAAATAAATAAATAAATTTATATAAATAAAATCTTTCAAAAAAAAAAGTCTTTTTGATTCAAGCACAAATGGAAGTAAATGTGAATAATATACATATAAAGGGTAAGGTTATGTCAGGAAGAACAAGTAGTATGTATTGGTTTATATCAAATATAAGAGTATTAGAAAGCTGAAAATATAGACAGACATTGAAGTGTGGTAAGAGAATGAAATGGACGGTGGAAGATGGAGAATGGGAAGAGTGGGCCAAGCGAAAGTGGGGCAGTCAGCAGTGCAAGATGGGCAGAGATGGTGCACCACTGGGTGGGACCCTGCAAGCTGGGCAGGGCCAGCCTGTAGTGGTGGATTTTTTCTTGTTTTAGGTGGAATGTCACCCATACTTGGCTCAGAAGGAGCTGATTGCCCACTGCCAAGCACGCGGCCTGGAGGTGACTGCTTATAGCCCCCTAGGCTCCTCTGATCGAGCTTGGCGTGATCCTGATGAACCGGTCCTACTTGAGGAGCCAGTCGTCCTGGCCCTGGCTGAAAAGTATGGCCGGTCTCCAGCTCAGATCCTGCTCAGGTGCGGGCAGTGTTGGGGAAAGGAGGTGGGTGAGGGTCCCTGGGTTGGGAGGCCAGGGTTGAGGCCTTGTCCTGAATGAAGCTGCTAATGGCTGCCATGTAATTGGGGGGAAGCTAACCTGAGGCATGTCCCCTATTCCCCTGCGGCTCAGGGACTCCAGGATTTTTGAGAAGGCTGCATGGTGAGGAGACAGTGCTTTTGAGGACTGACTCCTCTTCCTCATGCGCTTCAATCCCCACCTTAGGTGGCAGGTGCAGCGGAAAGTGATTTGCATTCCCAAGAGCATCACCCCTTCACGTATCCTCCAGAACATTCAGGTACTTGGTGGTGGGTTGTGTTGTCTTTAACCCACGGTGCACAGTCTGGCTCTGATTCTGCCTGGCAAGAAGGCACTGTTCTGGAATATCAACTTCTGCACGCAAAACTGGCTTTCCTGACCCCCACTTCCCATCCCCAGGTGTTTGACTTTACGTTTAGCCCAGAGGAGATGAAGCAGCTAGATGCCCTGAATAAAAATTGGCGATACATTGTGCCCATGCTCACAGTGAGTATATATCAGCTGTCAGAGTTAGGGATGTAAGATTTGGGGAGGAATTCTGGCCCCAGTCTGGCCTCAACTTTGGTGGTCAGAGGAGAGGTGGGCTGTTGTTGGTAGGATTGCTGTCCTGGACACAGCGGGCTCCTTTTTATTAAGCTTAGGGAAATAGGATGGTTCGGGGTAAAGCATTATAGCCTGTGAGCCCCAGTCCTGCCTCGATATCTTGTGATTTAGAACAAGTTATTTCACTTTTACAAGCCTCAGTTTTTTGTCTATAAAATGATCCCTGCCACCATAGCAAGTTCTCAGTAAATGGTATAAATGAGAGGAACCTAGAAGGCTTTCTTAACCTTGGTAGAGGGATTGAGTTTGGGTTGAAGCCTGTTACAGATAAGAAAATAAATATTCCTTATTTCAGCTGAGACCTTAAGCTCTTAGGCTCAGGGGCAGGTATATACGAGGCTATGGTTTGCTGGAGTGCTGTCGACACTGGCATTCTCTGAGGCCCAGGTCCTGCACTACCATCTGGCATAGTGCTCTGTACAGGTGGTGATCAGAAAGACTCAGGGAAAGATGCTATGTCTTTGGAATGCGAGCTCCTGCTAATAGAGCCTGTCTCTCTTTCCAGGTGGATGGGAAGAAAGTCCCGAGAGATGCAGGGCACCCTTTATACCCCTTTAATGATCCATACTGAGATCCCCACTTCCTGGTTTCCTTCCCAGCTCTCCAGCTACAAGGTCCTCCCATGTGCAGAAAGGAATTAATAAAGCTATTGGAGCATCCACACTATTTGCTTGTCTTACTTGTCTGGTCAGACCTGAGATGGAAATTATTTCCTTTAGGAATGCTGGAATGAGCGACGCTGGATGCCACCTGCCCCAAGCCCAGACTTCCTTTCTTTTTTGTTTCTGGAGAAACGGATGTGTGGCTGAATGCCATTTCTAGTTTCTTGAATTAGGTACCTTGAGGGAGTAGCGCCTTCTAGTGGCAGCTCTCAGTGCTACATGTTGTCCCAGGTTTCTGAAGGTGAGAGATCAATGTAGTAAGAGTCCTATGGTTTCCTGGCATTTCTGGGGCTGGGTCTTCAGTTCCCACCCCACCTCACCCCCTTGTTCAGCACCTACTTTTAGGACTAGGAAGAGCCAAAAGCCAAAACTTCTGAACTATTCAGAAGTTCGGGAGTCCCAGGTTGCAAAATCAGGAAAGGTGGCTGTGGATAGAAGCGTTCTCTCAGACACTTAAGTCAGTGTGTGTAGGCTAGCTGAAGGAGGTAGAGTGAGTCTGAAAACTTGTCACTCTGCACCTATCTTAAGGTCCTATCTTAGGTATTTTCTAGTCTGCCAAAGGCCACTGAAGTTTTAGGAGGGTTTTTGAAAAATTCTTCTGAACCTAAGTCACGCAAAACTAATTTTAGATTTCCAGTGGCACCATTGCTCTTCATTCAAGTATTTATTGGGTACTTACTTGTGAGTTAGACATGATGCCGCACCCAGGAGACCAAGACACACAGGTCCCTATAGTTTAACGGAGCAGACCGACTTTAATTGCATAATTTGCTTAATTACACGTGGAAGAAGTGCTATGAAAAGCTCAGAGTGAGGAGTGTGCTGATTTAATCAGCTGAGATATGAAGGATGAATAGGGATTAATTAGTTAAAAGAGGTGAGTGGGAGTAGTCTTCTATGCAAATTAGGTAGGTTATGGGGAAAGCCTTGAAACTGGAAGAAGGTGTTGGAAAAACCTAAAAAAGTCCTCTGTGATAGAAACTGAAAGTGAGTGGGGGTAGAATGGCATGAAATAATGCTGAAATTGGTTAAGGCCTGGTGATGGAGAGAACAGGAAACAGTTAAGATTTTGCTTTTAGGGGCACCTGGGTGGCTCAGTGGGTTAAAGCCTCTGCCTTCGGCTCAGGTCATGATCCCAGAGACCTGGGATCGAGTCCCACATAGGGCTCTCTGCTCGGCAGGGAGCCTGCTTCCTTCTCTCTCTGCCTGTCTCTCTGCCTACCTGTGACCTCCATCTGTCAAATAAATAAATAAAATCTTAAAAAAAAAAGTAGATGGAGGGAAGCATGCTGGAATTTCGTCTTTTTCTCTGGTCCTTTCTATCTGGAACAACCCACCACTTAGCCCACTGTGTGGTTAACACCAATTACTTATGATGAGTTTAGCTGTCACTTTGTCTTTGACATCTTCCTTGACCTTGTGGCTTGCTATACAATTCCATAGTTTCTTGACATACTTGATCTAAGTTTCTACAGTTATGAGGTAGTTTAAATACGTATTACTTTGCTAGGCCCGCTGTAACAGTACCACAGAATGGGTGACTTAAACAACGGAAACTTGTTTCTCACACTTACGGAAGCTACAAATCTAAGGTCAAGGTATCAGCAGGATTGCTTCCTTCTGAAGGTCATGAGGGAGGGATTTGTTCCAAGCCTTTCTCCTTGGCTTATAGGCTATCTTCTGTGCCTTTATATTCTCTTCTCTATGTATGTCCAAATTTCTTCTTTTTTTGGGGGGGGCACTAGAAAAAATAACTTTACTATTCTTATTATAAAGGTTGGGTCCTTGTAGGATGAAGGAGGGAATTCTGTTGGGAGAAGAGACCCCTACTTACTTGCTGGTGATGAGCAGGTTCTATAGGACCATGATGGCCAAGTCCCCACACAAGAACATCTTGGAGATGTAGCAGTCCTTGTTGACCAGCTTGGAATTTTTGCCCTTGCCACTTTTCGAGATCTCAGTCACATTTCTTTCACATTCTCCAGCACCAGCTTACAGTATCGGTCTCCCAATAGCCACGTTCTAAGGTATTGGGAGTTAGGACTTAAGTATATAAATTTGGAGAGGACATGATTCAGCCCATATCAGGAAGCAGAAGGTATCATAACATAAAATTATTCACTAATAAACTGCTTAAAAATTATTCTTGACTCACATTTCACCTGGCTTAACTTTAGCACTGCTCTATTGACTTCTTTGTCTGTAATCACTGGATAACCCAGCACACATCCATGGCAAAGTGAAGTTGCAATTCTTGTAGGGGATGTATTACTTGAAAGTGATGTTGGAGAACTTCATACAATATAACTGAAGCCATTGAAAAATGAGATCTGCTCCTTGATATGAAGAAGTGGAGATGCAATGTGAGGGATTTGGCGGGTAGGAAAAGAATAAATGAATAAATGAAATAAGATAGGACCGGAAGGGAGACAAACCATAAGAGATTCTTAATCTCACAAAACAAACTGAGGGTTGTTGGGGGAAGGCGGGGTAGGGAGAGGGTGTGGGATTATGGACATTGGGGAGGGTATGTGCTATGATGAGTGCTGTGAAGTGTGTAAACCTGGTGATTCACAAACCTGTACCCCTGGGGCTAATAATATATGTTAACTAAAAAAAGAAAAATGAGATCTGATAGTTAACCAAAAAAGAAAAAGATAAGGACACTAGCCTTCAAGAGGGTGTTTGGAGCCCAAGGCAGGACTTGAACTCATAACCCTGAGATCACTACCTGGGCCAAAACCAAGGGCGAATTGCTTAACTAGCTGTGCCACCCAGGTGCCTCAGGGATATCCCCCTTTATTTTTTTTTTAAGATTTTATTTATTTATTTGGTAGACAGAGATCACAGGTCGACAGAGAGGCAGGTAGAGAGAGGGGAAGGGAAGCAAGCTCTCTGCTGAGCAGAGAGCCTGATGCAGGGCTCAATCCCAGGACCCTGGGATCACAACCTGAGCTGAAGGCAGAGGCTTTAACCCACTGAGCCACCCAGGCGCCCTCAATGTACTTTTTTGTACATTAATTTTTTTTCAAAGAACCAGTCCTTAGTTTTATTATTATTCTCTCTCTTGATTTCTGCCCTATCGTCCTTATGTCTTTCCCTCCTGAGATTTATCTATTGCTTTTTTTCTAACTTCATAAATTGAATTAATAGGTCATTATTTTTGTTTACTGATAAAATTTTTTAAAAGCTAGAATTCAGGGGCGCCTGAGTGGCTCAGTGGGTTAAAGCCTCTGCTTTCTGCTCAGGTCATGATCCCAGGGTCTTGGGATTGAGCCCCGCATAGGCCTTTCTGCTCAGCAGGGAGCCTGCTTCCCTTCCTTTCTCTCTGCCTGCCTCTGCCTACTTGTGATCTCTCTCTGTCAAATAAATAAAATCTTAAAAAAAGAAAAAAAGCTAGAAGTCATATAAATGCAGCTCTATATCCCATGAATTTTGACATATAACACATCCATTATCACTCAATTCTAAGTATTTAATTTGCTTCATGATTTTTTTTAACCCAAGGGATGGATATTTGCACTGTTATTTATATTATATACAGTTGACCCTTGAATAATGTAGAAGTTAGGGGCACTGATTCCTCTTCCCTCCTACCCCCTCCACAAAACCCCACATAATAGCTTTTTTTTTTTTAAAGATTTTATTTATTTATTTGACAGAGAGAGATCACAAGTAGGCAGAGAGACAGGCAGAGAGAGAGAGAGGAGGAAGCAGGCTCCCTGCTGAGCAGAGAGCCCGATGCGGGACTCGATCCCAGGACCCTGAGATCATGACCTGAGCCGAAGGCAGTGGCTTAACCCACTGAGCCACCCAGGTGCCCCCATAATAGCTTATTGACTATACCAAAACTAAATAGCCTACTGTGAACTAGAAATCTTATCGATAACAAGTTAATTAACCTATATTTTTTATGTTATACGCATTACATGCTGTATTCTTACAATAGAGTAAACTAGAGAGAAGAAAATGTTATTAAGAAAACCATAAGGAGGGGTGCCTGGGTGGCTCAGTGGGTTAAGGCCTCTGCCTTCAGCTCAGGTCATGATCTCAGGGTCCTGGGATGGAACCCCACATTGGGCTCTCTGCTTGGCAAGGAGCCTGTTTCCCCCCTCTCTCTCTGCCTGCCTCTCTGCCTACTTGTGATCTCTCTCTCTGTGTCAAATAAATAAAATCTTAAAAAAAAGAAAAGAAAAGAAAACCATAAGTAAAGGGGTGCCTGGGTGGCTCAGTGGGTTAAAGCCTCTGCCTTTGGCTGGGGTCCTGATCTCAGGTCTTGGGACCAAGTCCCACATTAAGCCCCACATTGGGCTCTCTCTGCTTGGCAGGGAGTCTGCTTCCCCCTCTCTCTCTGCCTGCCTCTCTGTCTACTTGTGATCTCTCTCTGTTAAATAAATAAATAAAATCTTTATAAAAGGGGTGCCTGAGTGGCTCAGTTGGTTAAGCTACCGCCTTTAGCTCAGGTCATGATCCTGGCAACCCACGATCCAGTACTGCATCAGGCTCCCAGCTTTGCGGGGAGTCTGCTTCTCCCTCTCACCTCCTCCCCTTTCATGCTCTCGCTCATTCTCTCAAATAAATAAATAAAATCTTTTAAAAAAAAATCTTAAAAAGAAAAGAAAACCATAGGGAAGGACACTGGATGGCTCAGTTGTTAAGCACCTGCCTTTGGCTGTGGTTGTGGGATTGAGTCCCACCTCATACCTGCTTGGCAGGAAGCGGGCTTCTCTCATTCCCCCTGCTTGTATTCCCTCTTTTGTTGTCTCTCTCTGTCAACTAAATAAATAAATAAAACCAATCTTTAAAAAAGAAAAAAGAAAACCTTAAGGAAGAGAAAATACATTTACAGTGCTACACTGTAAAAAATCCACGTATAAGTAGACCCACGCAATTCAAACCCCATGTTTTTGTTCAAGGGTCAATTGTATAAATGGCAATTTGCAATGCAATAAAGCTTAGTGGATGGAGAAGATAGTCTGTAAAATAATAATAATGACGATTCTTTAGAATTTATTGAGACTTTCTTCGTGGCCTAAAATATGGACCATTTTTGTAAATGATCTATAATGTTTGAATATAATGTGTATTTGCTGTTTTGAGTATAAATTTTTTTTTTAAGATTTTATTTATTTATTTGACAAAGAGAGATCACAAGCAGACGGAGAGCCAGGCAGAGAGGGAGATAGAGGGAAGCAGGCTCCCCGCCGAGCAGAGAGACCTACTCGGGACTCGATCCCAGGACCCCAAGATCACGACCGGAGCCGAAGGCAGCGGCCCAACCCACTGAGCCACCCAGGCGCCCAGTATAAAATTTTTTTTAAAGATTTTATTTATTTATTTGACAGAGAGAGAGAGAGAGAGAGAGAGAGAGAGCGTGAGCACAAGTAGGGGGAGAAGCAGGCAAAGGGAGAAGGAGAAACAGGCTCCCCACTGAGCAAGGAGCTGGATGAAGGGCTTGATCCCAGGAGCTGAAGGAAGATGCTTAACCTACGGAGCCACCTGGGCACCCTGAGTACAGATTTTTTTAGTATAGATTTCTATATATATTTAGTCACCTGAGTGTATTAAGAGTATTAGTCATGTTTTCAACTTTTCGACTTTTTTGTGTGCTTGTTATGATTGTTGAGTGACATTTGAACACAATTTTCTATTTATTTTTTCAAAGATTTATTTATTTGAGAGAGAAAGAGAGAGGGAAAGAGAGAGCATGAGCAGGGGAAGAGTGGGGAGGGGCATAGGGAGAGGGAGAAGCGGACTCCTGGCTGAGCAGGAAGCCTGACTTGGGGCTTGATCCCAGGACCCTGAGATCATGAATTGAGCAGAAGGCAGATGCTTAACCAGCTGAACCACTCAGGTGCCTCTCAACTATAATTATTGATTTATCTCTATTTATTTTGCAATTCTAGCAGTTGTTGCTTGATATGTGATAATATACCTAAGAAGTTTATTTCTGTCTTATATAACATTTTAAGAATAAGCAACTCAGAGGTGGTATGGTGGCTCCATGATGCTAGGAACCTAGGTTTGTCCTCTATTACTGCTTTGTCATTCCTGGGACATTGCCCTGATTAACATGGTCCAAGATGGCTCACCACCAAATCTTGTGAAAAACAAGCCCCTTCCCTTTAATGTGTCTCTCTGGAACTGCACACATTTTTCTGTTCACTTTCCATTGACCAAAATGTCATCATGTGAACACTACCTCCATGAGACAGTGATTATTTTAGTTTTTATTCTCAGAGCCTTGCACTGAGAATAAAATAAATACATAAATTAAAATCAGGGTTCTGTTACTACTATAAAAAAAGGGAAAATGCATATGGAGAGACAACTATCACAGGGTCTCAAGATTTTGTATGTAATCATTTAATCCCTTTCTTTTCAATATCCTTCTACTCTCAACTTTCACTCAGTTTTTGTTTTATCCTCTCTGGAAAAATAGACTTCTAATCTTCTATTGCTTTGGGGGAGTAGTTTTAGAGAGTCTAACTGCTTCTTAAAACTTTCCAACATAACCCCCCCCCTTTTTTTTTTTAAAGATTTATTTATTTGACAGAGAGAAATCACAAGTAGACAGAGAGGCAGCCAGAGAGAGAGAGAGAGAGAGAAGCAAGCTCCCTGCTGAGCAGAGAGCCCGATGCGGGACTCGATCCCAGGACCCTGAGATCATGACCTGAGCTGAAGGCAGCGGCTTAATCCACTGAGCCACCCAGGCGCCCCCATAACCCCCCTTTTTCAGCCTTATCTTCATCCTCTATTCCTAGAGGTACCTGCTGCAACCAATTCCTGAGCATTCATGGTTTCTCTATTGTCAATTTGGTTGCTTCTTGGCTTTTTCCCCATTGGGACCCTCCTTTCTTAGTTGCTAGGTCAATTACTACTTGTCCATTCCTTTTCCAGCTTTTAAAATTTTATTGCTGTTGCTTCCTCTCCCCTTCTCTTTGATCTTGTTTTACCTTAAAAACAAGGAAGGAAACAAACAACAAATAAAAGAATTTCCTTTATTGTTATGTAGACAGCTTAAACAGGAAATGGAGGTAAATATAAGTATTCAGGGGGCCTGGGTGGCTCAGTGGATTAAGCCGCTGCCTTCAGCTCAGGTCATGATCTCAGGGTCCTGGGATTGAGTCCCGCATTGGACTCTCTGCTCGGCGGGGAGCCTGCTTTCCTCTCTCTCTGCCTGCCTCTCTGCCTATTTGTGATCTATGTCTGTCAAGTAAATAAATAAAAGCTTTAAAAAAAAATGCAAGTATTCAGCCCAACATTTATAAAATGGAAGTCTTCTCTAAATTTTGTTCAAAGAAGATTCCTGCTCCCCGCCGACCCTCCCATAAAGTCCCATTACCTTCATTACTTAGTATGATATATTGGTTCTTATTTTATTTATTTATTTTCAAAGATTTTATTTATTTATTTGACAGAGATCACAAGTAGGCAGAGAGGCAGGCAGAGAGAGAGAGAGCAGGAAACAGGCTCCCTGCTGAGCAGAGAGCCTGATGCAGGGCTGGATCCTAGGACCTTGGAACCATGACCGAAGCTGAAGGCAGAGGCTTTAACCCACTGAGCCACCCAGGCGCCCCTATTGGTTCTTATTTTAAATAGATATATTCTGAATGAAATTTCTTCCAGTTCTAATTATGATTATACTATGATTGCTCTATTCATGTAGTCATTCAACCAAAAATTCACATTGGACACTAGTAATAGTCATCCACTATTATATGCGTTGGGGATTTAGCTGTAAACAAAACAGAATAAGTCACATGGAACCTATACTTAGAACTGGGTGAGAGCTAAAACAAGACAAAACAAAACAAAACAAAAACCAAGTAAATAACTTCAGAGTTTGATGAGCACAGTCGAAGAAATAAACAAGAGGAAGCTAATTTTGATTGAATGGCCTGGGAAGGCCTTTTTTGGGGGGGAAGTAACATTTAAGATGAGGCCTAAAGGATAAATAAGAGCTAATCATTTCAAACTATTGGGAAAAGAGCTTTCCAGGCAGTCAGGTAGCAAGTACAAAGGCCCCTGCATATGAAAAAGGGCTTGGGCATTCTGAGGAACAGAAAGATCAACATAGTAGGATGATGGTAAAGGGAGGGGAGCAGTATGGGATTAATTTGGAGAGGTGGATTGGAGCCAAATCATGTAGGGCCTTTCTGTTAGAGAGGAGGAGGGGGAGGGGCAGAGGGAGAGAGAATTTTTTTTTTTAAGATTTTTACTTTTTTATTTGATGGGAGAAGGGGCAGAGGGAGACCTCGGAGAATCCCAAGCTGACTCCGCACTGATTGCAGAGCCCCACAGGGAGCTCTATCTGATACCCCTGAGATCATGACCTGAGCCAAAATCAAGAGTCAGGATGTTCATCCAACTGACCCACAAAGGCACCGCTTAATATCTATTTATTCTATTTTAAGATTTTATTTATTTATTTGACAAAGACCAGAGAGGGAGAGCATAAGCAGGGGGAGCAGAAGAGAAAGATGCAGGCTCCCCACTGAGGGGGAGCCCTCCTCCAGGCTTGATCCCGGGATCCCAGGATCACAACCCCAGCCAAAGGCAGATGCCTAACCATTGAGACACTAGGTGCTCCTAATATCTATCTTATTTTATTTATTTATTTATTTTTTAAAAAAGATTTTATTTATTTATTTGACAGAGAGAAATCACAAGTAGTCGGAGAGGCAGGCAGAGAGAGAGAGAGGGAAGCAGGCTCCCCGCTGAGCAGAGAGCCCGATGCGGGACTCGATCCCAGGACCCTGAGATCATGACCCGAGCCGAAGGCAGCGGCCTAACCCACTGAGCCACCCAGGCGCCCCAATCTTATTTTATTTTTATTTTAAGATTTTATTTATTTGAGAGAGTATATGCCCGAGTGGGGTGGAGGGGGGTGGAAAGGGGCAGAGGGACAGGGAGAAGCAGGCTTCTGGCTGAGCAGGGTGTCCTATTTCAGGCTTAATCCCAAGACCCTGGATAATGACCCAAGCTGAAGGCAGACACTTAACAGACTGAGATACCCAGGTGCCCCCTAATATCTATTTTGAACTTGACTTTTTGTACAGGAACTTTGAGTTCCTCAAAGCCAGAGAGCATGTGTTTTGTCCTTGGAGCCTAGTGCAAAGCCTTTCATATCATAGTTGCTCTGTGAATATTAGTTTAACATATGAGTGGATCACACAAGGTACTAGACTGGATTTCTCTGGCCCTCGCTCTGCTTGCAAGGACTCTGAAGAGATCTCCCCCTCCCCCAAACAACCCTCCAGTCAATCCCTCCAGTCACGATGTTCTCAGACTGTTATAGCCATTTAATGACTGCTTCACTTGAGCAAGGTACAGTGCTGATTGTTGAAACAAGCATTTCCTCTAACTCTCACAATATCCTTAATGGGTGAATACTAATATTGTCCTCATTTTACATCAATTTTTAAAAAAAGATTTTATGGGCGCCTGGGTGGCTCAGTGGGTTAAGCCGCTGCCTTTGGCTCAGGTCATGATCTCAGGGTCCTGGGATCGAGTCCCACATCGGGCTCTCTGCTCGGTGGGGAGCCTGCTTCCTCCTCTCTCTCTCTCTCTGCCTGCCTCTCTGCCTACTTGTGATCTCTCTCTGTCAAATAAATAAAATCTTTAAAAAAAAAAAGATTTTATTTATTTATTTGACAGAGAGAGATCACAAGTAGGCAGAGAGTTGGGGAAGCAGGCTTCCTGCTGAGCAGAGAGCCGGATGTGGGGCTGGATCCCAGGAGCCTAGGATCATGGTCTGAGCCGAAGGCAGAGCCACCCAGGCGCCCCAATTTTAAAAGATTACATGACTTGGCTGAGGTCACCCAGCTAATAATGGGAATCCCAGGTCTGTTTGCCACCAGAGAATTGGTATTTCCAAGTCCAGCTCTATGCCCCCCCAGATTTCAAGTTGCCTGACCCTTTACATACTGGAGGATTTCTTTGTAGGGAAGTCTTTCCCAGGGTATCAACACCTGGACAGAAATAAAATCCCCGTTGATCACTGTAGGGAAGGCCAGGCTGGAAGGCGATGGATGATACTCCAGGTGTGAGAAAGTGCAGCCACTGCAGCCTACCAGTCATCCTCCACTCTGCCAGTTGCAGGAAATGAGGTACTCTGCTTTCCATAGCCGACTTGTCTTCCAACTTTCTGAAAAAGTTACACCTTCCTGAATCTTGGTTTCTATTTCTACCAAATGGGGCTGATAATCCCGATCTCACAAATAGCGTTGATAATATTAAATAAAACCGCCAACAGTTTTAAAGTGTCTAAGCACGGTACGCCGGCACACAGGGGCAAACGATAAACGGTAGCTCTGAATGGAGGAAAAGAGCTGGGAGCACTAAACCAGCCGGATCTGGAGTCTGGGTAGGGCCTAAGAGGATGGCGTCAGCGGATTGGGCCAGCCGAAGGGGGCGGGCCCAGAGGGGAGGAGTCAGCGTCCCGCTGCACTTCTGACTTTGAATCAAGCGCCGTAAGTTTCGGCGGTAGCCAATCCTAGGATAGCATTTTCTTGCGTCAACTGTTGCTGAGGCTCAGAGCCACGAGTCTCTCACCGAAATCAGTTCTAGCCGTTGCTGCTGTACCCGTGCTCGGTTCTTACGTGTCTATCCGTTAGGACTGAGAGGACGGGTAGAAAGTTTTGGTCACCTCCCTGAAAATCAGGGCGGGAAAGAGATCCTCGGCTACACGCTCCAAACATGCAGAGCAGCATCAGCTTCCCCTTATGTGCAAGCCGTTGGCCGACGCCCAGTCAGGAGTTGTAGTACCAAGATTCCAGTTCTTATGCAACTTGCTAGAGAAGCAGGAAGTTGCTTTTTTGGGGGAAGCGGGTCAGGGAGGGAAGGTAGCCCGCAGATAGAGCCGGCGAGGGCGAGAGTGTCCTTGGGCTGGACTGGGGAAGTCCTGGCCCTTTAAACTCAAGGGGGAGGATCCGGAAGTGGATGGGCGGGGCAAAGGGCTCTGGTTTATAAAGGGGCCCAGCCGCGCGGGGTCTCCAATCTGCCATTTTCTGTCCCTGAATAGGTCTCTGGCGTCCCCAATTCCCTGTTTTCCTCACAGACTCTATTCCGCCCGTTGGTCCACCACCTCAGGGGAACGATGGCCGCAGAGTCCACAGCCACTGCCGCCATCGCTGCGGAGCTGGTTTCCGCCGACAAGTAAGCGGGACCGTGGAGAGCTTGAGGCACTGGCCAGTCCACGGGGAGGGGGTGGTGGACTGGGGCTCCCCGGGAGGGACAGGCCCGTGAGAGGAAGGACTTGCTTCCCACCGAGCAGCCGTCGCAGTTCAGGGAGACCCGGACTGTAGAAACCCACCCTTTGCAGAGAATCTCGCGCATTAGCAGTAACATTAGTTGGCTGGCGCCCCCTGCCCCGCTTTTCGCGGCCGCCATCTTGCCGGGGGCAGCGGCGGCTGCTCCTTCGTCTGCCCCTCTCCTTCCTCCCCCGGCCGGGGGCTATCGGGGAGGAGGCGGGGCCACAGGGCTCCTGTCTGTCTTTATGTCCGTGCTGTCCCCGCACTCCTGGCTCGCGCATCCAGTAGTGTCCCTAAACAACCCGGGAAAATAACTAACAGATTTGGCGCCAAAAAAAAAAAAAAAAAAAAAAACCACCAAAAAATCACCCCACGGGGAAAAAAAAACCCACCCTTGCACGAGGAGGAAGGCTGGCCTGGTGGGCTCGGGAGGGGGCGGGGCCTTCAGGGGGCGGGGCCACGCGCGCTAGGGTTAGCTTTCCTCCGCGGGCTGGGAAGCAGGGGGCGGGGTCCTGAGGAGGCGGGAAAACTCCATTGTTTGGGGCTGTGTGGTTCGGCCAGATTATCCAACTTCCGCGGTGTGGCGTGGTGAAGCTTGTTTGCTACTGTCTCCTCGCCCATCTCCTGCCCTCCTCCTCTCAGCTATCTTCGTTCTTCGGCCTCTGGTGGAGAGCATAGTGACTCTTTAGGCCTAGGGAGTGCTGGCGAGAAACTTGGCTGCTTCGGTGGGATGCCACCTACCATGTAGGTGGGACGCAAAGCATCTTCACCTAGCGCTGCATGGAACTCCTTACTTCAGTCAGTGTTTGGTTGCTAGGTGAATGGGCGGTTGTATGCACGAAATGTATTAGGTGGACTGGGTAGAAACGATTGCTTTGAAAGCGTTACAGTGCTTGTCAGACAAGGTATTTCTTGAACAGTGAAAGGGGACACTCCGTTAATTAGAGGAAGCAAGTGCCGTTTCCATCTGGTGGGTCTAAATTCCCAATCATCCCTTGATTTTAAGAGCCTGGTTTTATTTTTTCCCTTATACACCTTAGAAGTTCGCTTCTTCCACTATAGAGAGGTTGCTGTGAGGTTTTATGATTAGCTTATAGACTTAACACTCTGATGGTGTTGGTACATTCCAAGTTACTAGAGATTTATTTATCTCTACCTACGCTGCCTACCACTTGGTTCGTTTTCCTTCACGTTTAGCAGTGGTCAAACTACCCTCAGGATCACGTGGGAACTTAGAGAAAATACAATTTTAGTTTCAAGCTCCGTTTTCGGCTTCCTCATTCATTGATTTGATAGGACAGGAGTAGCTTGTGCTTTGTGAGTCATG
This sequence comes from Mustela nivalis, assembly GCF_964662115.1. Taxonomy (NCBI): domain Eukaryota; kingdom Metazoa; phylum Chordata; class Mammalia; order Carnivora; family Mustelidae; genus Mustela; species Mustela nivalis. The sequence goes on from NC_139029.1 coordinate 33,834,970, forward strand.
TGGTATCCCCCCCCCCCTTTTTTAAAATAAGGAACTCTTTGAGACTGATGCTCAGGAGACCATTTTATGGTGTGCTGGACAACTCTAGCAGTCGTTCCATTTAGAGATCCTTGCCCTCTCAGCCCTTAAGAGTATTAAGGGTTTGGTTTTGAGATAAAATAATGCAGCCAGTATGAATTGCAGATATTCAGATGTTACCTGTGTATAGCTAAAGTTAAGATAGTGGTGAGCTAGTCTCCAGCTTCCTGGCAGGTCATACACTGAGAAAGTACTCATGTGTCTCCAGAAAGGAAAATAAACTATTAAGTTCCAGCCATGAGTTGCAAACTAAAATCTACCAATTGTATGTATTAAGTGCTTTTTTGAATATTTTTACTTGATCCACATGAGTTTGCTGTGAAGTAGTTAACTTCCTTTTATAGGTAAGAAGAATCAAGATTAGAGTGGTGAAATAATTTCCCAATTCATAAGTGGCACATTCTGGGTTAAACCCCAGTATTTAATTTTTATAATTTCATTACCCATGAAAAAGCTTACTTTGAGAGTAAATTACATGAAAACCTAATTAGCTAGTCTGAGGGAACGGTAAAGATGGCATTTCTCAGTTAAGTAAGTTAATGGGGTATTCAGAGGTAAAGTGTCTAAAATGACTTCTTGGGGCGTCCGGGTGGCTCAGTTCTCAAGCGTCTGCCTTGGCTCAGGTCATGATCCCAGGGTCCTGGGATTGAGCCCCGCATGGGGCTCCCTGCTCAGCGGGAGGCCTGCTTCTTCCTCTCCCACTCTCTCTGCTTGTATTCCCTCTTTCGCTGTCTCTCTGTCAAATAAATAAATAAACAAATACATAAAATTGGGGAAGGAGAAGACTTTTTTAGGGGCATCTGGGTGGCTCAGTCAGTTAATTAGGCATCTGCCTTTGGCTCAGGCCATGGTCCTGGTGTCCTGGGATTGAGTCACTCATAAGGCTGCCCTTTCTGCGGAGAGCCTGTTTCTCACTTTCCCTCTGCCTCTGCTCACTTGCTCGCGTGCTCTCTCAAATAAGTAAAATCTTAAAAAAGAAAATAAATGGCTTGTTTAGGGCACCTGGGTGGCTCAGTCAGTTAAGTATCTGCCTTGAGTACACTTGATGATCCCAGATTCTTGGGGTCAGGTCCAGCATCCAGCTCCCTGCTCAATGGGGAGTCTGCCTCTCCCTCTCTGGCTGCCCCTCTCCCACTGCTCATGTGTGGTGCACGGTCTCATAAAATCTTACTATTAGTATTTTCTTTTACAGTTTTCTTAAAAGACATCTTTTTAAATATATATATATATACATATATATATATATGTATATATATATATTTATTTTATTTTTTTTTAATTTTATTTTATTTATTTATTTCTCAGACAGAGATCACAAGCAGGCAGAGAGGCCGGCAGAGAGAGAGGGGGGGGAAGCAGGCTCCCCACTGAGCAGAGAGCCCAATGTGGGGCTTGATCCCAGGACCCTGAGATCATGACCTGAGTCGAAGGCAGAGGCTTTAACCCACTGAGCCACCCAGGCGCCCCAAGACATCTTTTTTTAAAAGATTTTATTTGACAGACAGCGAGAGAGGGAACACAAGCAGGGCGAGTGGTAGAGGAAGAAGTAGGCTTCCCACTGAGTAGGGAGCCGTATGCGGGGCTCAACCCCAGGATCCCTGGGATCATGACCTGAGCCGAGGGCAGAGGCTTTAACCCACTGGGCCACCCAGACGCCCCTAGCTCAGTAATCTTTAAGTTCTGGGTTTGTCATTTCTATTTCCACAAGTGGTTTGTTTCCTCCAGATGCCCCTAGCTCAGTAATCTTTAAGTTCTGGGTTTGTCATTTCTATTTCAAGTGGTTTGTTTCCTCTGTAATGGTGTGTAAGGGGTTATGTTAGTGCTTAATTTTTTCTGTGTTTAAAATAAGATTAGAGAACGTCTTGTGAGTTAGCTCCATGGATTTTTTTTTTTTTAAGATTTTATTTATTTATTTGACAGAGATCACAAGCAGGCAGAGAGGCAGGCAGAGAGAGAGGAGGAAGCAGGCCCCCTGCTGAGCAGAGAGCCTGATGCAGGTCTTGATCCTAGGACCCTGAGATCATGACCTGAGCCAAAGGCAGAGGCTTAACCCACTGAGCCACCCAGGCGCCCCTGCTCCATGGATTTATGATGAATTAATGTTGTAATTATTTGTTTGAAAGATTTAGCTAGAATACCTGAGTACCTATTTTTCAGTGGGGTGGAGGAATAAAGATAGGTATTCCAGCTCAGATGTGTAAGTGGGAGAAGAGTCCCTCTGGTGGATCTCGGGGGGAAAGCAATAAAAAAACCTATTAGATTGTTTTAGTTGAATTTTTATTTGGTAATGTCAGGATGCTTTTTTGAGGTCAGAATGAAAAACAAATGGACTAAATGTTGAAATTATTTCTCAATAAGAGGAGTATGACCTTGTACTTTTTTATTTATTTGAGAGAGAGTGCACCCACGAGTGGGGAGGAGGGGTAGAGGGAGAAGGAGTGGGAGAAGCAGACTCTGCTGAGTGGACCCCCACAAGGGGCTCTATCCATGAACATGGATATCAGGACCTGAGCTGAAGTCAGATAATTAACTGACTGAGCCACCCAGGGACTCCTGACCTTGTACTCTTAAGACAATTAATTCATCATCATATCCCATTAACCTTGGTAATGCTAATTATATACATGTCCAAGAGCATTTTTCACTACCAACTTAAAGAATGAGGTCCACTCAATTTAAGAAGCAAAACAATTGGACAAAGAGAAGGACAAACCAAAACACAGACTCTTAACTATAGAGAACAAGCTAATGGTTACCAGGGGGAAGGTGGGTGGGTTGATGGGTGAAATAGATAAAGAGGATTAAAGGTACAGTTATCGTGGGCACCTGGCTGGCTCAGTTATAGACCTTGGGACTCTTGGTCTTGGGGTTGTGAGTTCAAACCCCATGCTGGGCCTGGAGCCAACTTAAAAAAAGTACATTTACCATGATGAGGACCAATCTATGTATAGAATTGTTGATTCAGGGTGCCTGGGTGGCTCATTCATTAAGTGTCTGCCTTCAGCTCAGGTCATGATCCCAGGGTCCTGGGATGGAACCCTTCATTGGGTTCCCTGCTTGGTGGGAAGCCTACTTCTCCCTCTCTCACTGTGTTCCCTCTCTCACTGTCAAGTAAATAAATAAAATCTTAGAAAAAAAAAATTGTTGAATCACTATTACACGAGACTAATACAACATAGATATATATTAACTAGAATTAAATTTAAAATTTATTTTTATTATTTTTTTTTTAGAATTAAGATTCTTAAAAATAAATAAAATATGGGCACCTGGGTAGCTTGGTCAATTGAGTGTCTGATTCTCGGTTTCAGCTCATGAGATGAGCACTGCATGGGGTTCTGTACTAGTGGGGAGTCTGCTTATGTCTTTCTCTCCTGCCCCTCCCCCTGCTGGCATGCCCTCTTTCTCTCTCTGTCTCGGTCTCTTTGTCTCTCTCTTCAATACATAAATCTTTTTTTTTTTTTTTTTAAGATTTTTTTCCCGTTTATTTCCCGTTTATTCCTGCCTGCTTCCCTCTCTCTCTGGCAGAGCAGCAGGCAGAGAAAGAAGGGGAAGTGGGTGCAGAGAGCCTTCTTGGCAGGGCTCAATCCCAGGACCCCAAGATCATGACCTAAGCCAAAGGTAGATGCTTAACCTACTGAGCCACTCAGGCGCCCCTTCAATAAATAAATCTTTAAAAAAAAAATAAGTAAATAAAATTTTAAATGAGGTCCACCCTAAAGACTACACACAAAAAAACCTGTTAGAACTAATGAATGAATTCTGCAGTTTTGTTTAAGGTTTTATTTTTTATATAATCTCTACGTGCAACATTGGGCTGGAATGAAGACCCTGAGATCAAGAGTTGTATCCTCTACTCACTGAGCCACACAGGTTCCTTACAAAGTTTTAAGTTACTAAAACTTTGCATTTTGGGGAAGGTACCTGGCTCAGTCAGTGGAGCATGTGACTGTTGTTCTCAGGGTTGAGTTTGAGACCCATGTTGGGTGTATAGATTACTTAAAAATAAAAATCTTAAAATCAGTTATGTTTTTATACAAGAATAACAATCTGAAAAGGAAACGATGCCATTTAAAATAGAATCAAAGAGTTGTATACTAGGTATAAACCCGACCAAGGAGTGAAAAACTTGTACAAACTTTTTAAAGACTTATTTGAGAGATAGTTTGAGCCTGGGTGCATGAGAGTAGGGGGAGGGACAGAGGAAGAGAATCCTTAAGCAGACCACCACCAAGCATGGAGCCCAACACAGGGCTCCATCTCATAACCCATGAAATTGTGACCTGAGCCAAAACCAAGAGTCAGAGGCCCAACTGACTGAGCCACTTATGCGCCCCTTGGACGGACTTTTGTAGTAAAAACTATAAAACATGGCTGAAAAATTCAAGAAGATACAAATAAATGGAAAGACCTGCCCTGTTTTGGGTTGGAATGCTTAATATTAAGGTGTCCTGGAGTGCTTGAATGGCTCAGTCGTTTGGGTGTCTGACTCTTGGTTTCTCAGCTCAGGTGATAGTCTCGGGGTACTGGGATTGAACCCTGCAGCTGGCTATGCTCTCAGCAAGGAGTTGGCTTGAGAGTCTCCCCCTCTCCTTCCCCCCCTCCCCTTGCTCAAGCACACTAGATTAAAAAGATCTATCTAGGGGCGCCTGGGTGGCTCAGTGGTTTGGGCTGCTGCCTTCGGCTCGGGTCATGATCCTCAGGGTCCTGGGATCGAGCCCCGCATCGGGCTCTCTGCTCCACAGGAAGCCTGCTTCCCTCACTCTCTCTCTCTCTCTCTTTCTGCCTGCCTCTCTGTCTACTTGTGATCTCTGTCTGTCAAATAAATAAATAAATAAAATCTTAAAAAAAAAAAAAAAAAGATCTATCTATATGACAGAGAAGTACAAGCAGGCAGAGGGAGAGGGAAAAGTAGGCTCCCCATGGAGCAGGGAATCTGATGCTCCCTCCAAGCAGGGATTCTGATCCCAGGACCCTGGGGTCATGAACTGAGTCACCCAGGTGTCTTCCTTTTAAAAGATTTTATTTATTTACAAATTTATTGTTTATATAAGTAAAATAAAAATCTTTAAAAAAATGTTCATACTACCAAAGAGATTTATAGATTCCACACAATCTATATCAAAATTTCAATGGTATTTTTGCAGATACAGTAGTTTCATCCTACAATTTATAAGGAATCTCAAGGGATCCCAAAAAGCCATAGCAGATTTTAAAAAAAAGAGCAGAGTTGGAGAGCTCACTTCTGATTTCACAACATTACAAAGCTACAGTAATGAGAACTGTGGTAACTAACATAAAGACAGACAAATAGACCAATGAACAGAATAGAAAGTCCTGAAATCCTCACGTAGGGTCAAATGATCTTTGACAAAGATGCCAAGACCACTCTATGAGGAAAGAATAGTCTCTTCAACAAATGGTGTTGGGAAAACTGGATATGCTGATGCAGAAGAATGAAGTTGGACCCTTATCTTACACCATATATGAAACTGGACTGAAAATGGATTGAACACCTAAATGTAAGGCCTGAAACCAAAATTCCTGAGGGAAAGCTTAGATAAAAGCTCCGTGATATTGGACTTGGTCTTGGATAGGGTACCAAAAGCACAGACAACAAAAGAAAAATAGACAAGTTTAAGACTACATAAAACTTTGGGGCGCCTGGGTGGCTCAGTGGATTACGCTGCTGCCTTTGGCTCAGGTCATGATCTCAGGGTCCTGGGATCGAGTCCCACATTGGGCTCTCTGCTTCCTCCTCTTCCTCCTCTCTCTCTCTCTGCTTGCCTCTCTGCCTACTTGTGATCTCTCTCTGTCAAATAAATAAATAAAATCTTTAAAAAAAAAAGACTACATAAAACTTTTAAAAACTTTCATTTTTAAAGGTATATTTATTGAGAGAGTGTGGTGGGGGGGGCGGAGAGCGGCAGATGGAGAGAGAGATTCTGAAGTAGACTGCCTGCTGAGTGGGGAGTCTGTTGAGGGGCTCAGTCTAGGACCCCAAGATCATGACCTGAGTCAGCCACTCAACAGACTGAGTCATCCACATGCTCCACAAGTTAGGTCTTAATTATTCAAAAGTATTTAATTGATTGTAATTAATTGATTGCTTTTTAAATTTGATATTTAAATTTTTTTTTTAAAGATTTATTTAACAGACTAGCGAGCACTGGCCTGGGAAGTGGCAGGGAGAGGGAGAAGCAGACTCCTTGCTGAGCAGGAAGCCAGATGCGGGGCTTGATCCCAGAATCCTGGGATCAAGACCTGAGCCAAAGGCAGATGCTCAACCAACTCAGCCACCCAGGCACCCCTAGTTTGTTTTGTTTGTTTGTTTTAAGAATAATTATTTAAAAGTATGAGGCAAGTCATTAAATTTATTTAATTTAATTTATTTTTTTTAAAGATTTCATTTATTTGACAGACAGAAGGAACACAGGCAGGGGGAGTAGGAGGGAGAAACAGGCTTTCTGCTGAGCCTGGAGCCTGATGTGGGGCTTGATCTGGGACCATGACTTGAGTAGAAGGCAGATGGTTAACAACTGAGCCACCCCACGTGCCCCAAGTCATTAAATTTAAAACAAAAATTATCTTTTTTTCAGTACATTTTGTTGAAGTAAAACACACTACAAAAAGTGCACAAATGGAAAACCTTTAGCTAAGTGAGATTTCACAAGGGAAAATTTGAAACATAATGCTATGGGGGCGCTTGGATAGCTCAGTGGGTTAAAGCCTCTGCCTTTGGCTCAGGTCACGATCCCAGGGCCCTTGAATCAAGTCTTGAATCCCGCTCTTTGCTCAGCTGGGAGCCTGCTTCCTGGTTGCGTCCCCCACCCCACCTCTCTGCCTACTTGTGATCTCTGTCAAATAAATAAAATCTTGGGGGAAAAAAAAAAAGCCCACTATGGAACCCTCCCCCTCCCCCCCAATCAAATTCCTCCTTTCAAAGGTAGCTCTTCTGACTTCTAACAATAGGTTAGTTTTGTCAGTTTTTGAATTTTATAAATTGAATTATGCACTGTGTAGTGATATCTAGTTGCTTATACTCAACATTATGAGAATCATACACATTACATACTGTTTTAGTGATTTTTTTTGTGCTATATAGTGCTCCACTGTATGAATAGACTGTACTTTTTATCCATTCTATCAGGTGGACATTGAGCTTATATTTATTTGTAAGGGTAAATTAAAACTTAGTAGGGAGGATGATGATGATAAATATAATTAGGTGCCTGGAAAACTATTATGTTGAAACTGTGGGCCTTGATTTCCTGTTCCTTTCTTTCTTTCTTTTTTTTTTTTTTCTTTAAGATTTTATTTATTTATTTGACAGAGAGAGATCACGGTAGGAGAGAGGAAGGGAAGAGATCACAGAGAGAGGAAGGGAAGCAGGCCCCCTGCTGAGCAGAGAGCCCGATGTGGGACTCGATCCCAGGACCCTGAGATCATGACCTGAGCCGAAGGCAGCGGCTTAACCCACTGAGCCACCCAGGCGCCCCATCTTTCTTTCTTTTTTTTTTTTAAGACTTTTTTATTTATTTGACAGAGAAATCACAAGTAGGCAGAGAGGCAGGCAGAGAGAGAGAGGGAAGCAGGCTCCCGGCTGAGCAGAGGGCCCAACGTGGGGCTTGATCCCAAGATCCTGAGATCATGACCTAGGCCGAAGGCAGATGCCCAACCCACTGAGCTACTGGGGATTCTGGTTTCCTGTTTCTTTTCTTTTCTTTTCTTTTTTTAAAGATTTTTAAGCAGGCTTCCTGCTGAGCCACCCAGGTGTCCCAAGACTTTTTTTTTTTTTTTTTTAAGATTTTATTCATTTGACAGAGAAGAGCAGAAGCACAAACAAGAGGAGCTGCACGCAGGAGTGGAGGGAGAGGGAGAAGCAGGCTCCCGGCTGATCAGGGATCCCGGCTTAGTCCCAGGCTCCTGGGATCATGACCTGAGCATACGGCAGACCTTTAACAGACTGAGCCACCCAGGTGTCTCTGGTCATTCTTTAAGGAGAATTTTGTGAAGCACTTTTCTTGTCTCCCAGGTCCTAAGTGTGTTTCCTCTATATTTACTGAACATTTATTTTGGTTACTAGAGATACCACATTTAAGGAGACAGAGGAGGTCCGTTTTCTCAGATGAAGCTTCCATTACTTGGTATAGACTATAAATACGTAGATTAGAGAATGTTAGTGACAAAATATTATACAGATGCTTATCTTAATTTACCCATTTTTAAGATGAAAGTAACTGGATGATTAATTTAGTTTGCATGGTCAAGGATTCACTCCATGATATGTGAGTGACAAGGGACCAGCTATATGAAGATTCTAGCATGGAAACTTTTATTCATAGAAATAAGGATAACAGAAAATAGGGGTACACATGCAGACAGGTTGGTAGTTTTGGTGTGGTGAAAGAAGGTCTAATTGTTTCTGTTCCATGAAGCGTGAAGCAAGGTCTGGTTAGAAGTAAGGGAGAGGACTGTAGTAGGGTGTAGGAGATTTGAAGAAGAAATAGTCACTTTGGAGAGATTGAAAAAATATTCATGAAGAAAAAATTCTACAGGATGTGTGGTAGGATTGCCAGTGTTGTCCTTATATTATGTTTGTGGCTAGAATTTAAAGTGAGGGTGCCTGGGGTGGCTCAGCCTCTGCCTTCAGCTCAGGTCATGATCCCAGGGTCTTGGGATTGAGCCCCGCATTGGGCGCTCTGCTCAGCAGGGAGCCTGCTTCCCTTCTTCTCTCTCTCTGCCTGCCTCTCTGCCTATTTGTGATCTCTGTCAAACAAATAAACAAAATCTTAAAAAAAAAAATTCCTCATATCAGGGAGATGATAAAACAGGATTTTTTTTTTAAAGATTTTATTTATTTATTTGACCGAGAGATCACAAGTAGGCAGAGAGGCAGGCAGAGAGAGAGGAGGAAGCAGGCTCCTCCCTGTGCAGAGATCCCGATGTGGGGCTCGATCCCAGGACTCTGAGATCATGACCTGAGCCAAAGGCAGAGGGTTAACCCACTGAGCCACCCAGGCGCCCCAAAACATTAGGATTTTTAAGAATGGGATATAGGGGCGCCTGGGTGGCTCAGTGGGTTAAGCCGCTGCCTTCGGCTCAGGTCATGATCTCAGGGTCCTGGGATCGAGCCCCGCATCCGGCTCTCTGCTCAGCGGGGAGCCTGCTTCCCTCTTTCTCTCTGCCTGCCTCTCCATCTACTTGTGATTTCTCTCTGTCAAATAAATAAATAAAATCTAAAAAAAAAAAAAAAAAAAAAAGAATGGGATATAATTGACAGTTTCAGGGTACAATATAATGATCCAATTTTTGTATATACTGTTAAATGATAGCAACAATAAGTCCAGATATGACTTTTTTTCCAGTTTAAACTAGCTCTTACAAAGTGGACAGTGTGTTTAAAAGATTCCTGCTTAGAAATGGTGAATTGAAGATAATAATGCAAGCATAAACAAATAGCAGGAAAATAGCAGAATTGACACTTCCATTTATAGCTTGTATTCCTAGCTTTGTTAGATACATCAGGTAGTTAAAAACAATCGCTGTCAGTAGTAAACCCACTAGCAGATAACTGAAAATAAAAAATTTGTAAAAGATAATTTTTTTTTAAAGTAAGTTCAGGCCTAGCATGGGGCCTGAACTCACCACCAGGAGATTAGGAGCTGAGCCAGCCAGATGCCCTAAGATAAAAGTTGATATTTTAACAGTGAGAAAGTAACTGCTTTTCAAAAGAAACATGCAGTGGAGAAAACTTTTTAAAAACCAGTTATTTAGAAATGTTTCCATATATGATTTTATTTTATTTTTTAAGATTTTATTTATTTGACAGATCACAAGTAGGCAGTTTGTACTAAAACGAAATGTGAAGCTGGCCACCAAACTATATGCACAGAAATGTTCACATCAGTTGTCATAATTGCCAAAACTAGAAATGAGCCAAATGTTCATTAAAGTTGAAAAAAAACAGATTAAAAAATAAAAGAATGTATTCCATGTGCCCTCATTTACCATGGTCAGTGCTTCTTATTGACATAGATCCAAATTTCTACCTGGTATAACTTTCTTTGTGCCTGGATCCCCCCCCCCCCTTTTTTTTTAAAAGAATTTATTTGTCAGAGCACAAACAGGGAAGAAGGGGTAACAGCAGGCAGAGGGAGAAGCAGGGTCCCTACTGAGCAGGAAGTCTGGGGATCATGACCTGAGTTTAAGTCAGACACTTAACAGACATAAGCGTCTCTTTTCTGCCAAGATTTCCTTTAACATTTTTTCTCATAATTGTGCATTGGTGGTAAGTCCTCTTTTTTGTATGAAAGAGGAGGTTTTCTTTCTTTTTTTTTTTTTTAAGAATTTATTTATTTGACAGAGAAAGATCACAAGTAGGCAGAGAGGCAGGCAGAGAGAGAGAGATGAGGAAGCAGGCTCCCTGCTGAGCAGAGAGCCTGCCGCAGGACTCGATCCCAGGACCCCGAGATCATGACCTGAGCCGAAGGCAGAGGCTTTAACCCACTGAGCCACCCGGGCACCCCCATTCTTATATTTTTTACTATGATTATATAAGTATCATTTTCTTTTGCCTGATTTTATATCTTATTTCTTTCTTTTATTTTTTAAAGTAGGATTCATGCCCACCATGGGACTTGAACTCACCACCCTGAGATCAAGTCAGATCCTCCACTGACTGAGCCAGCCAGGCATGTCTGTGGTTGTTCCTCTGTCTCTGGTTTTTAGAACTTGACAAATACTTCGGTGTGTTTTTCATGTTTCTTTTGCTTGGGGTTTGTTGGTTTTTGGGTCTGTGGATTTATATTTCTCATCAAAATTGGCAAGTTTTCTGCCATTGTTCATTTTTAAAAAATTTATTGTTGGGTGCCTGGGTGGCTCAGTCGATTAAGCATCGGACTCTTGATTTCAGCTCAGGTCATGATCTCAGGTTTGTGAGATCCAGCCTGGCATCAGGCTCTGTGCTCAGCATGGAGTCGGCTTGAGACTTCTCCCTCTGGCCCTCCTGCTCATGCTCTTTATCCATCTTTCAAATAAATATTAAAATTTATTGTTTATTGTTTTTATGGTATTTGTTTTGTATTTGCCATCATTTCTTTTTTTAAAAGATTTATATATTTGAGAGAGGGTGAAAGAGAGCAAGAGTATGGGCAGGCAGGGAGAGAGAGAGGCACGGACTCCACACTGAGCAGGGAGCCCGATGGCATGGCTCATTCCCAGGACCTTGGGATCATGACCTCAGCTGAAGGCAGACACTTAAGAGACTGATGGACTGAGCCACCCAGGTGCCCAATTTTTTTTTTTTAAGACTTTATTTACTTATTTGAGAGAGAAGAAGAGGGAGCATGTGAGCACAAGTGGAGGGGGGGGGACAGTGAGGGAGAGAAGCAGACTCCCCACTAAGCAGGAGCCCAGTGTGGGGCCAGATCCCAGGACTTTGGGACCACAACTCGATCCCAGACACTTAAGCAGCTGAGCCACCCTGGTGCCTCTGCCATCATTTCTTTAATTAAATATTTTCTTCCCCCCCTATCTTTTCAGGGACCCCAGTCCACATGTATGTTAGTCTCCTTAGTGTTTAATAGTCATGAAGTTCTGTTTTTAAAAAATCTATTTTAGAGGTGCCTGGGTAGCTCAAGTTTGTAGACATCTGCCTTCGGCTCAGGTCATGGTCCCAGAGTCCTGGGATTGAGCCCCGCATTGGGCTCCCTGCTTGGTGGGGAGCCTGCTTCTCCCTCTCCCTCTGCCTGCCGCTCTGCCTACTGCTCTGCCTACTTGTGCTACCTCTGTCAAATAAATAAATAAACTTTTAAAAGAAATACTTATTTTTTTTTTAAGATTTTATTTATTTGAGAGAGAGAGAGACAGTGAGACAGCATGAGAGGGGAGGTCAGAGGGAGAAGCAGACTCCCCATGGAGCCAGAAGCCCGATGTGGGACTCCATCCCAGGACTCCAAGACCACGAACCAAGCCGCAGGCAGTTGCCCAACCAACTGAGCCACCCAGGCGCCCCCAAAAATACTTATTTTAGAGAGAGAGGAGGGAAAGGACAGGGGGAGAGGGAGAACCTCAAGTAGACTCCACACTGAGTATGGAGCCCGCTGTGGAGCTCAGTCTCACGACCCTGAGATCCCGACCTGAGTGGAAGTTAGGAGTCGGTTGCGTTACTAACTGAGCCACTCACACAACCTGAAATTCAGACTTTTTTTAAGTCTGTTTACATTTTGGATAGTTTCCACTGCTGGCTTTATAAATTTCTAGTGATTTTCTTCAAGTCTGATTGATCGTGTCAAGTGTATTTTTGTCTCTAGAAGTGTGATTTGAATCTTGACTTTTAAAAAAAATACCTTCTATTTTTTTCATACTCCAGCTTCTCTTTACATTCTTGAACATGTGGAGTACATTAAAAATGATTGTCTTTTTTTTTTTTTTTAAAGATTTTTTTTATTTATTTGTCAGAGAGAGAGAGAGAGAGAGTGAACACAGGGACAGAATGGCAGGCAGAGGCAGAGGGAGAAGCAGACTCCCTGCCGAGCAAGGAGCCTGATGTGGGACTCGATCCCAGGACGCTGGGATCATGACCTGAGCCAAAGGCAGCTGCTTAACCAACTGAGCCACCCAGGCGTCCCAAAAATGATTGTCTTAATGTCATTGTCTATGTCCTTCCTGGGTATGTTTCTCTTGATTACCTTTTTTCCCCACTATGGATTTTAATTCCCTGTTTCCTTGTTTGCCTGATCATTTTTTACTTACATAACTTATCAGACATTGTGAGGTTTGTTGCTGAGTGTTTTTTTTTTTTTTTAATTCCTTTAAATATATTTTGATGTTGGGATGCAGTTACTTGGAAATAATTCAGTCCTGGGGGCGCCTGGGTGGCTCAGTGGGTTAAGGGCTCTGCCTTCGGCTCAGGTCATGGTCCCAGAGTCCTGGGATCGAGCCCCGCATCGGGCTTTCTGCTCTGCAGGGAGCCTGCTTCCCCCTCTCTCTCTGCCTACTTGTGATCTCTGTCTGTCGAATAAATAAATAAAATCTTTTAAAAAAAAAGGATAATTCAGTCCTGTTGAGGATTGCCTTTAAGTTTTGTTAGGCAGGCCTGGAACTTAATTTTGTTACTAAATGGTATTTGCCTCATGTGGTACAGGTATTTCTACCCTGGCTTTTGGGAACATGAGTTATTCTAGACCCTGTGTGATCTCTGAAGATTGTTTCATCTTTTCTAGTAACTCTTACCTAGGCCTCAATAGTTTTCTTATGTAGGTGATCAGGACTGGAGGGAACCTTCTGTGGGTATCTGGAGCTTGCTGTCTTTTCTCCATTCTGTTCTGTAAATTATAGCTACCTAGGCCTCTCCAAACCCCAGACTCTCTCTTTTTTTTTTTCTTTTAAAGATTTTATTTATTTATTTGACAGAGAGAGAGATCACAAGTCCGCAGAGAGGCAGGCAGAGAGAGAGAGGGAAGCAGGCTCCCGCTGAGCAGAGAGCCCGATGCGGGGCTCGATCCCAGAACGCTGGGATCACGACCTGAGCCGAAGGCAGAGGCTTTAACCCACTGAGCCACCCAGGTGCCCCAAACCCCAGACTCTTATCTCAGTTCTGTGAAACAGACTCTTTTCGGGTTCCTCTGTACTGTGGACAAAATTCTCTAAGCAGTAAGTTGGGGACACTTAAACGGGGCTTATCTCATTTGTTTCCCTTTTCTCAGATAGATCAATGTCCTGTGTTACTAGCTGTTCAGTGTTTGAAAACTGGTGTTTTGTGTTCTTGGCCAGTTTTTTTTTTAGTTGTTTGAGGTGGGAGGGTGAATCTGATACCTGTTAACTTCTGTCATGGCTTAAGTGAAATTTATATAGTATTGCTCCTCACCCCTCATCCATGTGGAGTATAAAACATTTTTGTATTTTTGTTGCCACTGGAGTGTCTCAGTGTTTGTAGCATGTATATACAGCATTCATGTTTTGATTTTAGGGCTTATATTCTATTTAGACGTCTGTTACTACCACATTGCATGGTCCGTGGACTAGTAGTGGTGGTAGACTAATACTGGTTTGTGAACTGTTTGTTACTGGTCTACAAAGAGATAAGAATAAAAATTTGGAGGAAGCATTATTTAATAAACATTCATGGGGCACCTGGGTGGCTCAGTAGGTTAAGCCTCTGCCTTTGGCTCAGGTCATGATCCCAGGGTCCTGGGATCGAGCCCCCTGATCCGGGTCTCTGCTTGTTGGGGGACCTGCTTCCCCTCTCTCTCTGTCTGCCTCTGCCTACTTGTGGTCTGTCCAAAAAAAAAAAATCATCTGATGGGGTGCCTGCCTGGCTCCATTGGTTGAGCGTGTAACTCTTGATCTTAGGGGTTATGAGTTTGAGCCCCATGTTGGGTGTAGGGATTACTTTAAAAAAAAAAAAAAAAGCAAGGAGCAAATGATTGGTGGGGAAGAAAAAAAAGGGCACCTGGTTGGCTCAGTTGGTTAAGCAACTGCCTTCGCCTCAGGTCATGATGGCAGGGTTCTGGGATTGAGCCCTTGCTTCTCCCTCTCCCTCTGCCATTCCCCCTGCTTATGTGCTCTTGTTCTCTCTCTTTCAAATACATACATAAATATATCTTTTTAAAAAAATCAAATAAACTATTGTACACTGGAAATAAAAAATCTGATCCTTCAACCATAGGTAGTTTGAGAAGCTTGTGTTAAATCTGACCAAAATAACCCCTTAGTGAAGCTATGTGAACACAACCGGCTATGCCTGGAAGTGTAGATAAGGATCCAAGGCCATCATTCTAGGTTTCTGTAAAGGTTATCTACTTTCTTACCTGCAGCTAGAAGTATTGCCTTTTAAACTGTGCTTCATTCCTGTGGCTCTAGCTATGAAGTCTCTGGCTTATTTTCAACCCAGTTTTTTCCTCATTCCCCAGGGCTTTTCATCAGACTTGCTGACCAATATAATATTCACAAAAGAATTAGGAGTTGGAAGCAAAGATTTTGGATTCTGCTGAAAGTAAATGACAACTTAAAAATTTTTTTTGTCTTGGGGCGCCTGGGATCGAGCCCCGCATCAGGCTCTCTGCTCGGGGAGAAGCCTGCTTCCTCCTCTCTCTGCCTGCCTCTCTGCTTACCTGTGATTTCTCTCTGTCAAATAAATAAATAAAATCTTAAAAAAAAATTTTTTTTTGTCTTTAAACCATGTTCTGGGGCGCCTGGGTGGCTCAGTGGGTTAAGCCGCTGCCTTCGGCTCAGGTCATGATCTCAGGGTCCTGGGATCGAGTCCCGCATCGGGCTCTCTGCTCAGCGGGGAGCCTGCTTCCTCCTTTCTCTCTCTCTCTGCCTGCCTCTCTGCCTACTTGTGATTTCTGTCAAATAAATAAATAAAATCTTTAAAAAAAAAAAAAAAAACCATGTTCTAAGAATGAGACTCCAATACAATACAGTTAATCCTCACCTGTCATTTAATCTCTCCTGCCTTTCTCTGTGCTTCTAAACAAACTGTTCCCTCTGCTTTTTTTTTTTTTTTTTTAAGTTTATTTTTTTAAGTGATCTCTACACCCAAGGTGGGGCTTGAACTCATGAGCCCTGAGATCAAGAGTCCCTTGCTCTATAGACTGAGGCAGCCAGATGCCCCTGTCCCCTCTACTTTTTTAACTGTTTGGTTGGAGACTGTCTCCAGTGTGCACAGTAGGTACTAAAATTAAAATGTCTATTAGATTTAAATATTGAATTGAATTAGCTATTTTTTTAGAGAATTTTATTTATTTGTCAGAGAGAGCACAAGCAGGGGGAGCAGCAGGCAGAGCAGGCATAGAGAGAAGCAGGCTTCCCACTGAATGAGGAGCCAGATGTGCTACTCCATCCCTGGACCCTCGGATCATGACCTGAGCTGAAGGCAGCTGCTTAACCGACTTGAGCCACCCAGGCATCCCAGGAATAAGCTATTTTTTCATTGATCATTTGTTTTCGTCCATATTGCTTGTGTTACTCAGCTCTCTTCATAAATTTGTTAAACTTAATCAACTGAGCCACCCAGGTGCCCCTAAATTTGTTAGAGCTAAAGAAAAAGAAAGTCCAGCTGTAGAAAACTAATAGACTGCATTCTTTTTTTTTTAAACCAGATCGTTTTAAAAAATTAACATACAATGTATTATTTGTCCCAGGGGTACTGGTCTGTGATTCATCAGTCTTACACAATTCACTGCACTCACCATAGCACATACCTTCCCCAGTGTCCATCACCCAGCCACCCCATCCCTCCCATCCCCCTCCACTCCAGCAACCGTCAGTTTGTTTCCTGAGTTTGTCTCTTATGGTTTGTCTCCCTCTCTGGTTTTGTAATAGTTTCCATTCCGTTTGTGTTGTTTTTAACCTTTTGGAGAGTTTTCAATAATTGTCTACTCAGGGGAGCCCTTCTTTCTTCTATAACTTCTGTTCTCATACTTCTAGTTTTCTTGCAGTATGTATTCCAATTCTGAGTAATACTAGGAAGGTTGCCTCTTTCCCCAGTGTACTTTTCTCCATTTCACCAGTTTTGTTTCTTTAAGTAGACTTTGTGCCCATTGTGGAGCCCAGTGCAGAGCTTGAACTCAAAACCCTGAGATCCAGACCTGAGCTGAAATCAAGAGTCAGACACGTAACCAGCTAGGCCACCCAGGTGCCCTTCTCCATTTCATTACTTAACAGCATTCCCAGCTTTCATTTGAGATCTGGCGTGCTTTAGGAGTACATTTTTAAATGATATATGTCCTTATCTGGGTAATACTTTTGGGATATATGTTAAAAGTGATGATAGAGCAGATAAAAATGCCAGGGATTGATTGATTGATTGATTTGTCAGAGAGAGAGACAGAGCATGAGCAGGCAGAATGGCAGGCAAAGGCAGAGAGAGAAGCTGGCTCCTCGATGAGCAAGAAGCCCAACTCGGACTTTATCCCAAGAGCCTGGATCTGAGCTGAAGGCAGCAGCTTAACTGATTAAGCCACCCAGGCATCCCAAGGATTTTTTTTTAAATTAACATATAATATTATTTGTTTCAGGGGTACAGGTCTGTGATTCATCAGTCTTACACAATTCACAACACTCACCATAGCACATACCCTCCCCAGTGTCCATTTCCCAGCCACCGCATCCCTCCCACCGGCTTCCACTCCAGCAGTCTTCAGTTTGTTTCCTGAGATTGAGTCTCTTATGGTTTGTCTCCCTCTCTGGTTTTGTCTTGTTTCATTTTCCCTTCCCTTCCCCTATGGTCCTCTGTCTTGTTTCTCAAATTCCTCATATCAGTGAGATCATATGATATTTGTCTCTCTCTGATTAAGGATTTTTTTTTAAGATTTTATTTGCCAGAGGGACGCCTGGGTGGCTCAGTTGGTTGGACGACTGCCTTCGGCTCAGGTCATGATCCTGGAGTCCCGGGATCGAGTCCCGCATCGGACTCCCAGCTCCATGGGGAGTCTGCTTCCCTCTCTGACCTTCTCCCCATTCATGCTCTCTCTCACTGTCTCTCTCTCAAGTAAATAGATAAAATCTTTAAAAAAAAAAAAAGATTTTATTTGCCAGAGATCACAACTAGGGAGAGAGGCAGGCAGAGAGAGAGGGGAAAGCAGGCTCCCTGCTGAGCAGAGAGCCTGATGCAGGCCTTGATCCCAGGACCCTGGGACCCAAGCCGAAAGCAGAGGCTTTAACCTACTGAGCCACCCAGACACCCCGATTAAGGTTTTTTTTTTTTTTAAGATTTTACTTATTCATTTGAGAGAGAGAGTGAGAGCACAAGTGTGAGGCAGAGGGAGAAGCAGACTCCTTGCCAAACAGAGAGCACCACTGGGTCTCTATTCCAGGACCATGAGATAATGACCTGAGTGGGAGGCAGAGGGAGAGGAAGAAGACTCCCCGCCAAGTGTAGAGCCCCCCCCCCAATGCCAAGGATTTAAATGAATACTAAGTGCATGGGATCAGTCTATAAAATTCCCAAATAGTAACTGAAATCAACCATGTCTTAAAACTTGTCTAAAACCTACAGTATAACTGTATTATAAAGAAGTAGCAAATACAAGTGTATTGTAAATTTTTCTTATTTACCAGTTTTTTTTTTAAAGATTTTTATTTATTTATTTGACAGAGAGAAATCACAAGTAGATGGAGAGGCAGGCAGAGAGAGAGAGAGGGAAGCAGGCTCTCCGCTGAGCAGAGAGCCCGATGCGGGACTCGATCCCAGGACTCCGAGATCATGACCCGAGCCGAAGGCAGCGGCTTAATCCACTGAGCCACCCAGGCGCCCTTATTTACCAGTTTTTAAATATTTTTAGAAAAGATGTATTTTAGAGAGGGCGCCACTGGTGGGAGGGACAAAGGCAGAGAGAGAGAGTGAGAGAATCAGAAGCAGACTCCCTGATGAGCCTGGAGCCTGCTTGACCCTGAGATCATGACCCTAGCCAAAATCAAGAGGCCATTGCTCAACTGACTGAGCCACCCAGGCACCCCTATTATTTTTTTTAAAGATTTTATTTATTTATTTGACAGAGAGAAATCATAAGTAGACGGAGAGGCAGGCAGAGAGAGAGAGAGGGGGAAGCAGGCTCCCTGCTGAGCAGAGAGCCCGATTCGGAACTCGATCCCAGGACCCTGAGATCATGACCTGAGCCGAAGGCAGCGGCCCAACCCACTGAGCCACCCAGGCGCCCCCCCTATTTTTTTTTTTTTAAGATTTTATTTATTTATTTATTTGACAGAGATTACAAGTAGGCAGAGAGGCAGGCAGAGAACGAGAAAAGGAAGCAGGGTCCCCGCTGAGCAGAGAGCCCGATGTGGGGCTCGATCCCAAGACCCTGGGATCCTGACCTGAGCCGAAGGCAGAGGCTTTAACCCACTGAGCCACCCAGGCGCCCCCAGGCACCTCTATTTACCAATTTTCAAAATCGTGCAGTGGTTTCCTACCATTCTCCAAAGATGAGTTCTTTGTTTTTGTTTATATCATTGAGAACTCATTGATTTAAATATATTTGAAGTTTTCAGTCTATTGTAGCTATTATTTTTGTTGATGCTCAGATTAACACTTTTAAAAAAAATTTTTTTATTGGAGAGAGAGAGAGAGAGAGAGAGAACGAACACAGGCAGTGGGAGAGGGAGAAGCAGACTCCCTGCCGAACTGGGAGCCTGACATGGGGTTTGATCCCAGGACCTGGAGATCGTGACCCGAGCTGAAGGCAGATGCTCAACCATCTGAGCCACCCAGACACCCCTCAATTGACACTTCTTTTGATTAGTGGGATTTTATTTAGGCTGTCTCTTGAGTGTGCTTTGGTAATGTTTTTGTACATTATTATGAAACATGTTAAATTTATAGAAAAGTTGCAAAAAAGGATACACATATTCTGCCTTTCCCTGGATTCCTTCTATTTGATTTATAATTCTTTTTGAATGACAATAAGTATATATGTCTCTAAGTCATATTAGATAGTCCTTGCTTTCTGACATGAAAGCCAAACTCACCTTTGTACTTCCCCTGCCCAAGCTTAGAATCTATTATTTTTCAATGGAGTCTTGGTTCCTTTTAGTGAGAGACGGATTTTTGGTACCCCCTAGGTATTCAGGGGTAGGGTACTCATTGCGGCTGATTTGGTCAGTATTTCTAGGTGTTTTCAGTAAACACAACTATGCAATTATTTTTTTTAAGTTTTTTTTTTTTTATTTGAGAGAGAGAGAGAGAAAGCACAGCCAGGGGAGGGGCAGAGAAATGGACTCCCTGCTGAACAGGGAGCCCAGTTTGGGATTCAGTCCCAGGATTCTGGGATCTTGACCTGAGCCAAAGGCAGACGCTTAACTGACTGAACCACCCAGGTGCCCTTGAAATGTTTTAAAGATATTTATTAAAACTTCATGGGGGCGCTTGGGTGGCTCAGTGGGTTAAAGCCTCTGCCTTCAGCTCAGGTCATGATGCCAGGGTCCTGGGATCGAGCCCCCACATCGGGCTCTCTACTCCATAGGGAGCCTGTTTCCTCCTCTCTCTCTCTGCCTGCCTCTCTGCCTACTTGTGATCTCTGTCTGTCAAATAAATAAAAACACTTTTCATGGGTTGCCTGGGTGGCTCAGATGGTGAAGCGTCTGCCTTTGGCTCAGGTCATGATTCCAGGGTGCTAGGATCGAGCCCCTCATCAGGCTCCCATCTCAACGGGAAGCCTGCTTCTCCCCCTCCCACTCCCCCTGCTTGTGTTCCTCTCTCACTGAGTCTTTTGTCAAATAAATAATTAAAATCTTAAAAAAAAAAAAAACCCACTTCTGGGGGCGCCTGAGTGGCTCAGTAGGTTAAAGCCTCTGCCTTCAGCTCAGGTCATGATCCTAGGGTCCTGGAATCGAGCACTGCATCGGGCTCTCTGCTGAGCAGGAAGCCTGCTTCCCCCCCTCTCTCTGCCTGTCTCTCTGCCTACTTGTGATCACTGTCAAATAAATAAATAAAATCTTAAAAGAAAAAAACCCACTTTAAAAAAAAAACTTTTTTTAACGATTTTTAAAGATTTTATTTATTTATTTGATAGATCACAAGTAGGCAGAGAGGAGGGCCCGATGTGGGGCTCGATCCCAGGACCCTGAGATCATGATCTGAGCTGAAGGCAGAGGCTTAACCCACTGAGCCACCCAGGTGCCCCCCCCCCCCACCAAAACTTCAAAACTGAATGTTCTTGGAAGTTTTTCTTTTTTAAAAAGATTTTATTTATTTATTTATTTGACAGAGATCACAAGTAGGCAGAGAAGCAGGCAGAGAGAGAGGAAGGGAAGCAGGCTCCCTGCTGAGCAGAGAGCACGATGCAGGGCTCGATCCGAGGACCCTGGTATTGTGACCTGAGCCGAAGGCAGAGGCTTTAACCCACTGAGCCACCCAGGCGCCCCTCTTTTTTTCTTTAAGAACAAATATTATTTCTATAAGTCAGAGGATGATAATTATATGATCTCTCTGATACGAGGAATTTGAGAAGCAGGGTGGGAGGTCATGGGGGGGAAGGGAGGGAAAAAATGAAACAGGGTGGGATTAGGAGGGAGACAAACCATAAGAGACTCTTAATCTCATGAAATAAACTGAGGGTTGCTGGGGGGTGGGATAGGGTGGCTGGGTTATGGACACTGGGGAGGGTATGTGCTATGGTGAGTGCTGTGAAATGTGTAAGCCTGATTCACAGACCTGTACCCCTGGGGCAAATAATGCATTATATGTTAATTAAAAAAAGAGAAACGTTATTTTTAATGAGTTTAATGGAATGTGAGGTTTTTAAGGAATGCACATGCTGCATTATAACATACCTCACTCTTTTCCACCTGATCATAAACTCAAAACTAGGATGTAACTGTCTTGTTCACTGTACTATGTATCTTTTGCCTAACAAATAGGCATTTAACAGATATTTGAATGAATGAAGATAACATTTGATTATGTAGGTAAATCAGTATTTTTAAGATCTTAGGGGTTTATATTTTTCTTTATTTAATTTCCATGCTTAAAGTAGCCTTCGTTTTTAATTTTTTCCCCTTAATTTTTCATTACAGGATTGAAGAAGATGCTCCTGCTCCTTCTACCTCTGCAAATAAAGTTGAGAGGTAAGATTATTTACAGAGTACAGTTAGATTTATGTCTGGAACATAAACTAAGAACTATATAATTTAAGGGCAATATTACTTTTATTTATTAAAGATCTTATTTGTTTGATAAAGTGTGGAATCCTGATAATGATGTCTTCAGGTTTTTCACATTTGATTAAAATACTAGACTTGAAAGTTAGTTCTGCTCCTTACTTATTACATGCCTGGCAAATGCTAACCTGTTCTTTCTTTGAATACTTCTACTGACTTAGATCTCTATTTTAGAAGGTTGCCACTTTCAATTTTATGTTATTCTAGTTTATCAAAGAGAGAGAGGGGGAGAGAGCGAGCACAGGCAGACAGAATGGCAGGCAGAGGGAGAAGCAGGCTCCCTGCTGAGCAAGGAGCCCGTTGTGGGACTCGATCCCAGGACGCTGGGATCATGACCTGAGCCGAAGGCAGCTGCTTAACCAACTGAGCCACCCAGGCGTCCCTGTTATTCTAGTTTAAAAGTTTTAAATTTTATATTGGGCCCACATCTACTTCTACATAAACTTCCTTGTCTTGATATGACTGTGGTTCTTAACCAGAGGTAAGCTTAAATGGTTGTCCGAACTATTTGGATGCTTATTCAAAAGGTAGATTTATGGGTTGCATCCCTAGAGATTTTATTTGTTAAGATAGAATTCAGGCTTGTGTGTTTTTTAGAAAAAACTTCCTGATAATTCCTAAGTTCACTTAGGTTGACAATCACTGTTTTTATTTTTATTTTTAAAAAAGATTTTATTTATTTATTTGACAGAGATCACAAGTAGGCAGAGAGGCAGGCAGAGAGAGAGAGGAGGAAGCAGGCTCCCTGCCGAGCAGAGAGCTCTATGTGGGGCTCGATCCCAGGACCCTGAGATCATGACCTGAGCCGAAGGCAGAGGCTTTAATCCACTGAGCCACCCAAGCGCCCCTATGGTTTTCAATCTTACATTTAGAGAGTCTATACTCCAGGAATGCCTGGGTGGCTTAGTTGGTTAAGTGCGTCTTTGGCTCAGGTCATAATCCCAGGGTCCTGGGATGGAGGCCTGTATTGAGCTCCTTGCTCCGTGAGGAGCCTGCTTCACCCTCTCTCCCTCCTGGATCCCCCTGCTTCCTTGCTTGTGCTCTCTTCCTCATTTTTCTCTCTCTCTGACAAACAAAGAAACATAAATAAATATTAAAGTCTGTAATTCATTTGAAGTTAATTTTTGTATGTGCCGTGATGATAAGGTTGAGATTTACTTTTTTGCAAGTGGATATCCAGTTATTCCTGCACCAGTTGTTCAGGAGATCATTCTTTCTTCATTGAATTGTCTTGGTACCTTTGTCAAAATTTCAAGTGGTCGTATGTGTGGATCTGTTTTTCTATTCTGTTTTTCTACTCTGTTCCATTTCATCTATTTGTGTTTATGTCAGTTCCACATTGTCTTGATATTGAGATCACTGTCTTTGCTGTCTACCTAAATGTTTCTTTTTTTATCCTTTCTTTTTTTTAAGACTTTATTTATTTCTTTGATAGAGATCACAAGTAGGCAGAAAGGCAAGCAGAGAGAGAGAAGCAGGCCCCCCGCTGAGCAGAGAGCCCTATATGGGGCTCAATCCCAGGACTGTGGGATCATGACCTGAGCTGAAGGCAGAGGATTTAACCCACTAAGCCTCCCAGGTGCCCCTACCTAAATGTTTCTTTTTTCTTTTTTCTTTTTTTTTAAAAGATTTTATTTATTTATTTGACAGAGATCACAAGTAGGCAGAGAGGCAGGCAGAGAGAGAGAGAGAGAGAGAAGCAGGCTCCCTGTGGATCAGAGAGCCCGATGCGGGGCTCGATCCCAGGACCCTGAGATCATGAACCGAGCCGAAGGCAGCGGCCCAACCCACTGAGCCACCCAGGCGCCCCCCTAAATGTTTCTTGATGTATTTTTCTTAGAAGCAGTACAACCTGCTGTGTGTAATATATGGTTCTTTCATGATTTTTTTTTTGTTTGTTACTTGCAAATATTTATAGTAGCATACGATATAAGCTCTTGAATGTTGCTTTATGATTTCTTTTGCTTTTATAGTGATAAAGTGAGTTGGCTAAGCTTGCTGGAGAGTGTGCTCAAAGGTTTAAAGAAGTTAAAGTACAATGGTTTAAATGTAACAGGTATTCAGAATATGTTGATTTTAAGTATTTGACATTTGAAATATTTTTTTCTTGCAGTCTGGATGTGGATAATGAAGCTAAGAAACTGTTGGGTTTAGGACAGAAACATCTGGTGATGGGGGATATTCCAGCAGCTGTCAATGCATTCCAGGAAGCAGCTAGTCTTTTGTAAGTACTGTGTTTTGCTAGGTTGTGCTACATTGTGTTTGTTAAAAGGTTGTCTTGGTGGGGACGGAGTTTTAAAAAATTTGATATTTTTCATGTACATGTGTATTTCCATCACTAACAATAAGACTTGAATATTACTGAGCAATCTCTTTCATTTTTTTTCCCTGAGTAAGGTAGTTTGTTTCCCAGTCACCATTAATTGGAGTGACCAACCCATCTTACTTTGTTCTGGTACTTTTTTTAGTAGGCCCTACGCCCAGCGTGGAGCCCAGCATGGAGCCCAGCATGGGGCTCAAACTCACAACCAGGAGATCAAGACCTGACCTGAGATCAATGGTTGTACCTTGACTGACTGAGCGCGCCCAGGTGCCCCTGTTCTGGAACTTTTCTAATTTTAACACTGGAAGCTCTATGTCTGGAGAAACTCCTGAAAGTCCCAAGCAAGCCAAGATGGTTGGCCACCCTAGCACTAATGCTGACTGTTAGCACATCTTTTTTTTTTTTTTTTTTTTTTTTAAGATTTTTATTTATTTATTTGACAGAGATCACAAGTAGGCAAAGAGGCAGGCAGAGGAAGAGGGAGAAGCAGGCTCTCCACTGAGCAGGGAGCCTGATGGGGGACTCGATCCCAGGATCCTGGGATCATGACCTGAGCTGAAGGTAGCTGCTTAGTGACTGAACCACCCAGGTGCCCCTGAAGAAATCCCTTTTATAAGAAATGCTTATTAGTGGGCGCCTGGGTGGCTCAGTGGGTTAAGCCTCTGCCTTCAGCTCAGGTCATGGTCCCAGGGTTCTGGGATCGAGCCCCACATCGGGCTCTCTGCTCTGCGGGGAGCCTGCTTCCTCCTCTCTCTCTGCCTGCCTCTCTGCCTACTTGTGATCTCTGTCTGTCAAATAAATAAATAATCTTAAAAAAGAAATGCTTATTAGTAAAACTAGATTTCAGGTTCACCATGATTAAAAGCTTCTAGTTCTTCATTCCTTCTTATTCAGTCAGTCAGGGTGCTGTCAATTCATTCTTCTAGCCTCACTCCCTTTCCCAACATGTAGATTAGAATCTTATTCCTGGATGTCTGCGTTAATCTCGTTTAATTCCTGAGCTCTGGCTTCTTAGTTTGTCATCATCTGGGCCAGAGGAACTGAGGCTCTGATATCCTGTGGTATGTTATGAGTAGGGGGCAAATTTGATCTGATGCTAAGTTGGTATTTTTATAATAAAAACGTATGATTAATTTACAGTGTAAACTGCTGAAATTGAAGTTTTAAAAAACAAGCACAAATAAACATCCTTCTTAGCTTACTTTTTTTTTTTTAAAGATTTTATTTATTTATTTGACAGACAGAGATCACAAGTAGGCAGAGAGGCATTCAGAGAGAGGAGGAAGCAGGCTCCCTGCTGAGCAGAGAGCCCGATGGTGGGGCTCGATCCCAGGACCCTGGGATCATGACCTGAGCCGAAAGCAGAGGCTTTAACCCACTGAGCCACCCAGGCGCCCCCTTAGCTTATTTTCTTACCAGATAATCTAGAGATCAGTATTTTCACTCTCCTGCCTTTAAGGATATTTAGGGGGAAAATTTGACATGCAGTATTCTAATCTAGTAGATTATACGTTTTTTTTTTTAAGATTTTTTTAATTTAACAGACAGAGATCACAAGTAGCCAGAGAAGCAGGCAGAGAGAGGAGGAAGCAGGTTCCCCCACCGAGCAGAGAGCCTGGTACTCCTTTCCAGGACCCCGGGATCATGACCTGAGCTGAAGGCAGAGTCTTTAACCTACTGAGCCACTCAGGCGCCCCCCTGGTAGATTATACTTAAACATGACCCTCATAATACTTTGTGATTAGTTTCTCTAGTTACTCTCCCTAGGCTGTAAAGGCCATTAGGTGGCCTGACTTTTTTTTAAAGATTTTATTTGAGAGAGAGAATGAGAGAGAGGAAAGCATGAGAAGTGGGAGGGTCTGCGAGAGAAGCAGACTCCCTGCTAAGTGGGGAGCCTGATGCGGGACTCGATCCCGGGACTCTAGGATCATGACCTGAGCCAGAGGCAGTCACCCAACCAACTGAGCCACCCAGGCGTCCCTGACTTTGAGTGACTTCTGCTAGTCCTTCCTTCATGAAAACTAGTCTCCTTACTCTATGTAAAGTACCTCCTCCTTTTCATTTATCACACTTGTGATTTGTTTTCCTTTCCCTCTTCCCTGTCTAGGTATTAATAGCTAAAACTTACGTATAGTGCTATTTATATTTCTAAGCGTTGTTTTAAATACTTTTATAGGCATTATTAAATCAATTCTTAGATCTTTGAACAGTTCTCAACATTTCTGTTTATAGATGAGAAAACTAAGGCACTGAGTCTAAGGTTTCTACAGCTAGTCAATTAAGGTCTAGAGGTGGGATTTGAACCCAGGCAATCTGACTCCAGAGAATAAGCTCCTATCTCTAATAACATGATGTCTTTCCATATACCTTATTCATTCTTTAAGGCTCTGCCAGAAGTCCTTTAACTGTTCATTCTGTCCCATACTGACACTTCCCTTTTTTTTTTCTTTTTTTTTTAAAGATATATTAAAAAAAAAACAAAGATATATTTATTTGAGAGAGAGAGAGACAGTGAGAGAGGGAACACAAGCAGGGG
The DNA here is from genome assembly GCF_964662115.1 of Mustela nivalis. Lineage (NCBI taxonomy): Eukaryota > Metazoa > Chordata > Mammalia > Carnivora > Mustelidae > Mustela > Mustela nivalis. The sequence continues at coordinate 33,861,570 of NC_139029.1, forward strand.
AAGTGGGAGAGAGAAGCAGGCTTCCCGCCAAGCAGGGAGCCTGTTGCTGGGAGCACAACAGGGGGAGCAGCAGGCAGAGGAGACAGAGGGAGAGGCAGAGCCCCTGCTGAGCAGGGAGCCCCATGTAGGGTGATCCCGGGATGCAGGGATCATGACCTGAGCCAAAGGCGGCAGAGGTTTCATGACTGAGCCACCCATGTGCCCTGATGATATACCCATTTGGCTCTCAGATTATATACTATAACTGCAGCAGGTTGATGTCACTTGAAACATACATACAGAGAGAAAGACCAGGCAATATATTAATTTCGTACATGTGTGGGTGCACACACGCACTTTTTTTTTTTTTTTAAGTCGGCTTCGTGTTCAGCTTGGAGCCTAATGTGGCGCTATGTTTGCTTGTTCATTTTTTTTAAAAGGTTTTATTTATTGACTGAGAGCATTCAAGTGTAGGCAGAGCAGTAGGGAGAGGGGAGGCAGGCTCCTGCTGAGCAGAGAGCTGGGTGTGGGGCTCCATCCCATCCTCCATGACCCCTGGGATCATGACCTGAGCCATAGGCAGCCACCTAGGTGCCCCTTGTTTTTATTTATTTATTTATTTGAGAGAGAGAGAGAGAGAGAGAGAGAGAACGAGTGGGAGGAGGGGCAGAGGGAGAGGACAAGCAGATTTCCTGCTTAGGGCAGAACCTGATATAGGGCTCAATCCCAGGACCCTGAGATCATGACCTGAGCTGAAGGCAGATGACTCAGCCAACCAGGTACCCCACGCAGTGTGGGGCTGATGAACTGATGGCCCTGAGATGAAGACCTGAGCTGAGATCAAGAGTTGGAACCTTAAGTCACCCACGCGCCCCATACATTGTTTTTTAAAGTCCCTTTGAATTTGACTTGAAAGCAAGAGGAGGGGGGAGTATTGGTTTCCTAAAATGATGTGTCACTGAAGAAATGTCATTTTTTAATTTACAGAACTAGAAATAAGTATTTTAGACTAGATGTCAGTTCAGATCTTAGATATTTGTTCTCTTTGTAGAGGTAAGAAGTATGGAGAGACAGCTAATGAGTGTGGAGAAGCCTTCTTTTTCTATGGAAAATCACTTCTGGAGTTGGCAAGGTATGTTTTTTAAGCCACAGGTTTTTTTGTTTTTTGTTTTTTGGTTAAAGATTATTTGAGAGAGAGCGAGTGGAGGAGAATTGGTGGAGGGAGAGGAGGAGAGTCCTTAAGGCCGACACTCCCCATTGAGGTTGGAGCCCATTGTGGGGCTCCATCTCACAACCCTGAGATCATAGCCTGAGCTGAAATCAGTAGTCTGCCGTGTAACTGACTGAGCCACCCGGGTGCCCCTCAAACCACTGTTTTTAAGTGGGATGTTTTATATCACATTATGGTCTATTTAAAAACTTAAGTTTCTTTGTTTGTCAAGGTTATTTACTAGCTTTGGGATTTCATATGAGCTGGGTGAGACTGGTTTTACTAAGAAAGGGGTTTAGAAGACACATAAAATACTGATGGAAGTTTTGGAAGGCACTTGATACAGAGTAAACTTAGGCTTGGGTTTTGACTTTTGGGGGCTTTAGAAGCAGAGATCTTTTCTGTTAGTGAATAATCATAATTTATTTTTGGACCATAAAGTCCAGTATAGAGAGAGAACATTAAAAGCACTCTAAGCACAAAACAGTCATCCTAAATAAGGACTGAATGAAGGATAATTCGAAAACACTACTATATGAAAATGTCTCATAAATAAAACCAGTAGTCCTCCCTACTAGAAAGTTGTTGCATATTTTCCACTGAAGTTTATTAACCAGAATAAAATATATTAAGGGTATACAAACTAGCAGATGTTATATGGTTCATTTAATCTCAGTTCTGGTAAGTTTTCTAATTTTGTAGGTCATCCTGATTGGTCACAAGTCTTGCCAGAATGTTTTAAAGCAAACTAAAGAAATAGGGGTAGATGTGAAGTTTGGGAGATATTTTGGCCCTATGGTAAAGCAAATACATATTATTGATCTTGTTCTTTTGACAAGAGTCATTGGTGCTTTTTGGGTGGTGGGATGAAGGGTATGCTTTTTTCTTTCTTGAAGTGCTTTTACTGCCTTAATTTATATTAGTTTTGATCACTGCCTTTCTTCCATGAATAAAGTTTGTATTCTCTACACTTGATTGCTTTTCTGTTTCTTTTATAATTTCTGTCTTAAATAATTTCTGTCTTAGAAAACCTGTTAGGTTCTAACCATCATACCTTCAGTGCTTTCTCCTTTTGTTCTTCCAGAATGGAGAATGGTGTGTTGGGAAATGCCCTAGAAGGTGTGCATGTGGAAGAGGAGGAAGGAGAAAAAACAGAAGACGAATCTCTGGTAGAAAATAATGATAACATAGATGGTATGTGGAGTTGCATGTGATGTTCAGGAGATGCGACGTATATTTCTTGTGTACAAGTGATGGGACTAGGGCTCTCCCTGTCCTGGATGGTCTCTCCTAAGTTGCCTGGGGTGATACCTGCATCTGGTGGAGACTACAGTGGAGACAGCCAATTACTGAAACTGACAGGGTTTTATAAAAGGAAAAGTTAATTTCCCCAATAAATGTGGTTATTTAAATTGATATTTTAAATACATAACAACCTTAAATAATTTTAGATGCAAATTTTTAAAAGTCTGCAGCTCAGTTATTTTAACAGCAGTGCTTTTGGAGTCTTTTTACATTTTTTGTATCTAAGAAAATTAAATTTAAGTTCTGAATGGAGTTTGGCTGTTAGTTTTACATATTAGATGGAGGTTTATAATGTTTGGAGGAGAGCATAAAGCTTGGCATCTCTTAACCTAACTGATATTCAGAATGCTCAAGTAAAACAGTATCTCATTTAAGGAGCTTGGGTTTCTTTTGCTGTAAGTTGCTCTGCTATCTGGGACTTTTCCCTTTGCTTTTTCTCAAGGGGGCAGATAATTTTTAGGCCATCTGCTAAAATTTAAGCCAGGCTGTTTGAGGGTTTAAAGGGAATGTATTTTTAGTTTCCATTTATGCCTTAATCACTAAATTCGAAGACATGTTTATGCTTCATGTTCTTTAACCATGTAGAGGAAGCAAGGGAAGAGTTGAGAGAACAGGTTTATGACGCCATGGGAGAAAAAGAAGAAGCAAAAAAACCAGAAGACCAGTCTCTGGTAAAGCCTGAAATTGATAAAGAGCAGGAGACTGAAATGGAGAAGGGTGGAAGAGAAGACATGGATATAAGTGAGCCTGCAGAGGAACTACGGGAAAAAGTTGAATCCACTTCAGATCAGTTAACTGAAACCACTGAGGCAAAAGAAATAGCAGCACCAGAAGGTCTGAATGAAGCCAAGGTCACTTCTGGGAAGCCAGAACAGGAATTACCAGATGCTGGGGAAGGAGAATCAGTTTGTGGAACTGACATCCAAGAAGAATCCAGAGAAAAAGGAGGTCAGGAGAAGCAGGGAGAAGTAATTGTGAGCATAGAGGAGAAGCTAAAAGAAGCCTCAGGAGAGCAGCCTGTTACGACTCTTGAAAAGCAGGGTACTGCAGTGGAGGCAGAAGCAGAGCCTATAGATTCAGCAGTAAAGCCAGTGGATGTGGGTGGGGAAGAGCCAAAGGAACAGGTAGCTGCCTCTGAAAATGAGCCAGGAAAGGGTGTGCTTGAGCAGCTGGTAGGGCAAGAAATGCCTCCTACTGGAGAGTCGCCAGAGGTGACAGTAGAGGCTGCAGAGGCCTCAGCTGCAGAAGCTGGGTCCGAAGTGTCTGAGAAGCCTGGGCAGGAGGCCACAGTTCTCCCTAAGGATGATTCAGTCAATGGACTGTCAGCTGCAGGAGGTGAGACTCCTGTTGAACAACAGACTAATGCAGAAGGACTGACTGAAAGAAAAGATGGCTCAGGACTAGAGGAGAAGGTCAGGGCAGAGTTGGTTCCTAGCCAGGAGGAGACCAAGCTGCCCATAGAAGAGTCTGAGGCAGCTGGAGATGGGGTTGAGACCAAGGTAGCCCGGGGGGCTACTGAGAAGTCCCCTGAAGACAAAGTTAAGATAGCTGCTAATGAAGAAACACAAGACAGCGAAGAACAGATGAAAGAGGGTGAAGGTAACCGGGATATGCAAGAGCTGCAGTGGGTGGAGTACATTTCTGGATTTGACTCACTAATCATGGGTAAAAGTCAGCCTTCCATTCAGGATTTTCCGTCTGCCTTTGGATTAGGAAAGGGCTAAATGAAAGTGGGGAAAGTTTAAGAAGATTGTGATAAGTTGAGCAAGTTAAATCAAAAGCAAGTCTTCAGCTGGCTTATAAACTAACGCTTTTTACTAACTGCAAAATAGGGCTTCTCTGTGGTTTCTGAGACTTGGCTAGCTATCAGTAACTCGTACCATACTAGCCAATAGAGGTGGATGGGGGCTGGTGGGGTAGGTAGGGAAACAGTGGGCCAGGCTGGCAGAGAATGCTGAATGGATGTTCACTTGCATGCCTCTGGATTATTTAATATACTGTTCACATGGTTCCTCTTCTCTGCTTTAGGAAGCAGGATTAGAGCAGTAGAATCCAGTGAATTGGTACACTTAAGCAGGCATGCCATTTAAATGAAGGCCATTAACCATAGTTAAAGAATTCTGGTGACCCTCTTCTACTTTTAGTCTTCAGGAAGTGTTTTGAGGCTTATTTACATTCGTTTTAAATTAGCCCCCTCCAAAAGATAACAAAAAATCTTAACTATTAGCCCTCTTGCTGCTTTCCCCCCATTTCATGCTCGCTTTGGCTGCTAAACTGAAGTTTTTGTTACTTAGAACATTATAAAGTGTGGATGCTTTGCATAGTATTATTGGTCTAATTTTGGTTCAATTCCATCAAGATGTATAAGCCTCTAATTAGCAATTACATAATTGGCACGTCTGACTTGAGTTGTACTATAATTTGAGGATTCTGCTGTCTGTAAGGCTCATCTAATGTTGGTATTAATAATCACAGGTATATTCCAGTTAATGGTTACCACTTCGTGTAATTGACAGACTAAGGGTTCTGTTTAGTTTTAGATTTTCAAAGACCCACTATCAGTATTTGCAGCTCATTCTGGTAAACTATATTCTACCTATGTGCATGTCGTTGCACTCCAGCCAGCACAGGCATGGTAACCAGAAGTGAACTGGTTAAATGGTAGCACCATTGGGCTGCTTGTTGGGTTTTAGGAGTTCTTTATGGAAAAAGCACAGAACTGAATTCTTTAATTTTTAAAAAACTACCATGTCTTAATCTTTAGTGATAGTGATTAAAGATAAAAAGTTCTGCTGGCTCTTATAAGTTGGACTTTGAATAACAAGCTACAGTAGAGAGGTCCTAGTTCTCCAGTTCAAAAACTATTCAACTGGATCATAAGCAGCATTGTTATAGCTCTCCCACGTACATTATTTTTTATTCCAAAATACTATGTAGTAGGTAGTATTACTCCACTTACAGCCATGAGGAAATAGAGGCTTAGGGGGTTATGTTACTTTTTCAGGGTCAAACACCATAAGTCATAGTACTAGACTCAGACCAAATCTGATAAGAATGTAAGTTCTTCCTGAGCCTACCTCACAGTGAGGAAGGTGACTTTATATCTCCTCCCCTAACCCACCTTTTATCAGTAACTTTCTGGTCACTATTGATTGATTGACTGACTGACTGACTTATTTATTTGAGAGAGAGTGAGTGAGGCCGGGAGAAACTAGCAGCCTCTGCTCAGCACAGAGCCTGACGAGGGGCTTGATCTCATGACCCTGGGATCACAACCTGAGCTGAAATCAAGTCAGACTGTTAAACTGCGCCACCCAGGTGCCCCTCTGGTCACTCTTTTAAAAGTACTTATAAAAGCCTAGGGGTGGGGCACTTGGGTGGCTCAGTTGGTTGGGCAACTGCCTTTCGGCTCAGGTCATGATTCTGGAGTCCCAGGATCGAGTCCCACATCGGGCTCCCTGCTCGGGGAGTCTGCTTCTCCCTCTGACCTCTCCTTTCTCATGGTCTCTCTCTCAAATAAATAAATAAAATCTTAAAAAAAAAAAAAAAAGCCCTAGGGATCATCAGTTGCATTTTTTTTTAGTATGTGCCATGGGTACCATGCTACTCAAAAGAAGGTACAGTTTTCCATATTTTACAAATGAAGAAATGGCAGAAAGACCTTAAGTAATTTGCCAATAAGAGGAGGGCTGAGGTAACCCAAACCTCTGGTTCTAAGGCCTAAACTTTGACTCTTTGTGCTCTATTCCTCTATATGTGGCAGCATTAGCCTGCAAAGCGTCTTACATTTGGTTTTCTCTCTCTCTCCTTTTTAAAAAAATCTTATTTTTTAAAAAAGATTTTATTTGACAGAGAGGGAATGTAAGCAGGGGGAGAGGGAGATGCTTCCTGTTGAGCAGGCTTGATCTCAGGAGCCCGGGATCATGACCTGAGCTGAAAGTAGACGCTTACCGACTGAGCCATCCAGGCACGCCTAAATTTTATTTTTAAGAACTCTACACCCAATGCAGGGCTCAAACCCACAATCCCGAGATCAAGAGTCACATGTTCGGAGCACCTGGGTGGCTCAGTCTGGGTTAAGCCTCTGCCTTCAGCTCAGGTCATGATCTCAGGGTCCTGGGATCAAGCCTCACATTGGGCTCTGGTCGGCGGGAAGCCTGCTTCCCCCTCTCTCTGCCTGCCTCTTTGACTACTTGTGATCTCTTTGTCAAATAAATAAATAAAAAGAAAGAGTCACATGCTCTACTGACTCAGCCAGTCAGGCACCCCAGAGGTTTTCTTTTACAACACCAGTGCTCTAACCCCTGAGCTATGGAGCCGAGGTTTTCTCTTAAAATCCCATTTCCTACCATCTCTTAGGCCATCCATAGCCCTAATAAAGATAAGTGGTCTGATTGGTAAGTGAACAGTTTTTAAATTGTAGGCACAGGGGCGCCTGGGTGGCTCAGTGGTTTGGGCTGCTGCCTTTGGCTCGGGTCATGATCTCAGGGTCCTGGGATCGAGCCCCGCATCGGGCTCCCTGCTCCGCAGGAAGCCTGCTTCCCTCTCTCTCTCTCTCTGCCTGCCTCTCTGCCTACTTGTGATCTCCGTCTTTCAAATAAATAAATAAAATCTTTAAAAAAAAAAAAAATAAATTGTAGGCACAGAGCTTGGCCATGCTTAGACAGACTATATTGGTCAGTCTGTAGTGTTACTGACTTAACCCTGTTAAGTGCTAGAATATCCAGAGAATCAGCAGAGATTGTCTTTTTTCTTTAAGAGGAGTTTTTCTTCTTTGTGCTATTCAATGCCCTTAACTTTTGAATAGGCTACAAATCAGAGAAATGATATAAAACTGTTCCCCTTTTTCCAAAGGATGATAATAGGCATGATACAAAGAAGATTCCATTTTCAAAGAAGCTTGGAAAGTATTTTAACAGATCACTGCACGCAGGATATCAGGGCATTCCCATTAATACCTGGGTATAGGTTACTAGGTTGGAAAGTGTTTTTTAAAGTAATGGCTTCCTCATTAACTTCATTTTTTCTTCACCCTTCCATGAAGGTAGTATAGATTTCTCAAGGGAAACCAGTATTTTCCTCAGATTATCATAAGAATTTTAATTTAAAAATTTGATTTAATAAAACTCAGGTTTTATGGCAAATTAGATGTTACCTGGCATTCTGGTATGCGTAGGAACAGATACCAGATAATTTAAGAATACAGAATAACAATACATGTTTTGTCAATTTTTCCTACAATCAGGAAGGTAAAATGTTTGTTTCATAGATTCACCTGTCTTGAGAATTCTTGAGAATGGGCCTCATTGTCAAAGTTAATAAACCAGCAATTAGTTTGACAGAGTACTAAGTATACAGATAACTTGGAAATTTGGGTATAGAGAGATACTTGTGTATGATGGTGGGTATTTATTTTAGAAGCACTAAATTACATGGTTAACAGGAAAAGTGAGTCATTTGATAAAAACCATTATAGAGGTCAATTAACTTCTATAGAGGTCAGTTAACTTCTAACTGATTCTTAGAGGATTTTCTTTTTTTTTTTTTTTTTAAAGTAATGTCTACACGCAGCTTGGGGCTAGAACTTGCAACACTGAGATGAAGAATTGTGTGCTCCACCAACCGAGCCAGCCAGGCACCCTTCTTACAGGACTTTAGATTGTCTTAACTCATTTTATAATGTTTAGGAATTTTCTGTGCCTGTGCCCATTCTAAAGCAGTATTGCTGAATATAAAAAGTCTTAGAGTGACTTAATGGCTCTGAGGCCCAATTGCATATTTATGTTCCTATCATAGCTTATCAGGAGACAGTATTTGAGCTCTTTTGCTTGTGTTAAAAATGTTTAATGAAAGATGGCAGAGGTAGGCACAATATGCCCAATTCAAGAATTGTTACGTGTCCCTAAAAGCCCATTTTTAATTACATGACGTTCTAAACTTTTAACTGGTGCATAGAGCTATTTATTAGCAGCCTGTCCTTAATGGCAGTTGACTTGTGAACGTATGTCAGTATGGTGAAATAGAGTGTCAATATGGCTGCAGATTTTAACATTACACTGGAGTAAAACAATTGGTCATGGTACTGCTCACTGAATTCTGTACATGCTAGAGCTGGCTGGAGTCTGTGGCATGCTCATTGGTGAGAGTTGGTAAGGACTACGCTTTTCTCTCCACAGCTGTATTTTGGGAAAGCTAGTCTCTTGAGCATTCTTGCTCTGAACGAACTGGGGTAATTTAACTTTTTGTACTTTCTCAGCGTGTTAGTGTTATATAACAAATGGCTGCTTAAAGACACCAGGAACACTGAGTTCTCCAACTGCTTCTGGCTAAGTAGATTGGAGCTTTAGCAAATAAAATACTACAGTAGCTAATTGGTCTTGATCTGAATGATCCAGATTGACTTTTCTTAGAAGAGAAACGGCCTTCTGATCACTGAAGGTGTAAACCACAGAGACACACTGTAAGATTATACAATCTAAATCTAGGTTACACTTGAAATAGACTGTAATTATTGGCTTAATATTTATATTGCTCAAATATTAACTGATGGCATCTGGCCTGTTCTACCTCAGAATATAGGTTGACAGGCATTTACTGGGATCTTTGACTAGTTAGAAGGAAGATATCCTTAGTATTCTCAGTATTGAGGAATTTTTGCTTGCAGAAACTGAAGGCTCAGAAGAGGAGGATAAAGAAAATGACAAGGCTGAAGAAACGCCAAATGAATCACTTCTTGAAAATAAGGTAAATTATTATTTGTTCGGTATCATCATCTGCTTTCTTATTGTAGGACTGTGGCTTACTAGGGGAGGCATGATTATCATGGTCATTTCTTGGTTAGGGACTGGGGACTCCCTATTCATGCCTAGAATACACAGATCCATTTAATCCGAGGATGTTAGAATGGGACCCACCATGTCACTGTTAGATTTCTATCACTGACATAAGGTGATGACTTGGGATAGGAGGATTATAGGGACCCATTCTGTAGATTTTAGGGAGGAAGTCCAAATTTTAAGAGTCTTTTTTTTTTTTTTTTTAAGATTTTATTTATTTGGCAGGAGATCACAAGTAGGCAGAGAGGCAGACAGAGAGAGATGAGGAAGCAGGCTCCCCACTGAGCAGAGACCCCGATGCAGGCCTCTATCCCTGGGATCATGACCTGAGCTGAAGGCAGAGGCTTTTTAACCCACTGAGCTACCCAGGCGCCCCAGAGGAAGTCCAAATTTTAAGTCATATATCATGTGGTTGTTGTTGTTGTTTTTTTTAAGCTGTGTTATGTTATACATTTAGATTTGTGATCTGAAGATGTGCCTTTCTTATACTTCTGCCTAATACCAATGATTTGGATATACTTTTTAGTCTCCTCAAGAAAATGAAGAGGAGGAGATCGGGAATCTAGAGCTTGCCTGGGATATGTTGGATTTAGCAAAGATAATTTTTAAAAGGTAACACTTTCTGATGTTTTTAGGCTCACGTTGGGAGTTTGGAGCTTGGAAGTAGAGTATCGGTTAGGTTTGGACAAACGCTGTTAAGGTTTTGATCATCTTTTCCTTCTTTCAGGCAAGAAACAAAGGAAGCTCAGCTTTATGCTGCACAGGCCCATCTTAAACTTGGAGAAGTTAGTGTTGAATCTGGTAATAACATTTTCCTTTCTACTCTTTAATGTGTGTCTTTCTCCCCCAGGTCTTCCTCTAATTCCTTAAAATTCCGCTTGATCGATTTTCAGTGGTGGGTAGTTGGCTTTAAAAAAAGATTTACTGGGGGGTGCCTGGGTGGCTCAGTGGGTTAAAGCCTCTGCCTTCGGCTTAGGTCATGATCCCAGGGTCCTGGGATCGAGCCCACTGCCAGGCTCTCTGCTCAGCAGGGAGCCTGCTTCCCTTCCTCTCTCTCTCTCTGCCTGTGATCTCTGTCAAATAAATAAATAAAATCTTTTAAAAATAAATAAATAAAGATTTACTGGGGTGCCTGGGTGGCTCAGTAGGTTAAGCCTCTGCCTTCTTCTCTGGTCATGATCTCTCTGCTCAGCGGGGAGCCTACTTCCCTTCCTTTCTCTTTGCCTGTCTCTCTGCCCACTGTCTGTCAAATAAATAAAATCTTAAAAAATAAAAAGATTAGATAAATACTAATTATTATTTTATTTTATTTTATTTATTTTTTTTTTTAAAGATTTTATTTGTTTATTTGACAGACAGAGATCACAAGTAGGCAGAGAGGCAGGCAGAGAGAGAGAGAGGGAAGCAGGCTCCCTGCTGAGCAGAGAGCCCAACGTGGGACTCGATCCCAGACCCCTGAGACCATGACCTGAGCCGAAGGCAGCGGCTTAAACCACTGAGCCAACCAGGCGCCCCTAATTATTATTTTAAATTAACTTTATTTATTATAAAGCATGAGTAGGGGGAGGGACTGAGGTAGAGGGAGAAGCAGGCTCTCTGCTGAGCAAGGAGTGTGATGTGGAGCTCTGTCCCGGGACTCTGAGATCATGACCTGAGCTGAAGGCAGATGCTTAACTGACTGAGCCACCCCAGCACCCCTGGCAGTTGGCTTTAAAAGGAGAGTGGGTTGGGGTTCCTATAGTTCCTACAGTAGTAAAGAATTTCTTCCGAAATCTCTTCAGTAGGGATTCCCCACAATCTGCCCCCCTGCCCTGCACCCCTCTCCCCCTCGCCGTTAGGTACTTGTATAGTCCAGCATCCTGGAGGGGCTACAAAGAAAATGTAAATTAAAACAGGAGAGCAGGGGCTCCTCGGTGGCTCAGTCATTAAGTGGCTGCCTTTGGCTCAGGTCATGGTACCAGAGTCCATGGATTGAGCCCCACATCCGGCTCCCTGCTATGCAGGAAGCCTGCTTCTCCCTCTCCTGCTTCCCTTGCTTGTATTCGCTCTCTTGGTATGTCTCTGTCAAATAAAATCTTTAAAAAATAAAAACAAAACAGGAGAGCCTTCCTATAGAATCGTCTAGAATTTAGAAGTATTATTAAGTGCTGTCCATTTGCTTGCTATTCTTTTTCCCTTCATTAGAGAATTATGTCCAAGCTGTGGAGGAGTTCCAGGCTTGCTTAAACCTGCAGGAGCAATACCTGGAAGCCCACGATCGGCTCCTTGCAGAGACCCACTACCAGCTGGGCTTGGCCTATGGGTACAACTCTCAGTATGACGAGGCAGTGGCACAGTTCAGCAAATCTATTGAAGTCATTGAGAAAAGAATGGGTGAGTGAGCATCAGCTACTTGACGATAAGCTTGACTGGCTCCAGTTCGACAGTATTAGAACAAAATGGATCCTTTGGTGGTAACTGTTACTGATCACTTCAGCCTGTTCTTTGTAGCTGTACTAAGTGAGCAGATGAAGGAGGCTGAAGGATCATCTACTGACTATGAGAAGGAAATTGAGGAGCTGAAGGAACTGCTACCTGAAATTAGAGAGAAGATAGAAGATGCAAAGGAGTCCCAGCGTAGTGGGAATGTAGCTGAATTGGCTCTGAAAGCAACTCTGGTTGGTTTGGTTTCTTTTAAAGTTTTGATAATAGCATGTTCGATACTGTTGGAAGGCATCATGGTATCGTGTTCTATTAGTGTAGGAACCGTGATACGGTTTCCAGGGAGTTGGTGGTTAGAAGGAATGTGAGAATTTATCTAGTTTCCCTATCAAGTAGTATAATGCTTAAGAGAATACACTCTGGAGCCAGACTGGGTTTAAGTTCTGTATGTGCTACTTGTTATGTGCGACCATGGGCATGTTGTTTAATGTTTCTTTGCCTTAGTTGACTCCTCTGTAAAACGGGGATAGTATTTGTATGTTAAAATACTTCTGACAGTACAAATGGTATTTGCTTAACAAATATAAGCTATTACTATCCCCTCTGAGAACTCCTCTGTATAGATAGCAAGATACTGAGCGGCTGCTGGAATGTCAGGGAGCTTTCTACGCCACAGGTGATATGATATGGATGGGTTAATTTAATATTTACACTGTGCCTAAGCCCCCGGTTTGGGGGTGGCAGGTGCAGGTAGAGGGGGTGGATGATACTGCTGGTATGTGGAGGCGCACTAGTATTTGAGGTCTTGGTCAGCTGTTCGGATGGTAGGCACCTGTTGTAGGTGTGTAGGTGACCTGGTGGGTTCTGTCTTGGGACCCACTTGGGTCTGTCCCCTCCCGAACAGGTGGAGAGCTCTACTTCAGGTTTCACTCCTAGTGGAGGAGGCACTTCAGTCTCCATGGTGAGTATTCAGGAGATTTTTGTCACTTAGTATTAGGCCTGTGTGTGTCCTGCGTAGTCACACATTGCTAACAGAGTCCTTTTTGTCAAGGTTGCCAGTAGAAAACCAGCAGATGGTGCTTCCTCATCAAATTGTGTGACTGATATTTCCCACCTTGTCAGAAAGAAGGTAAATCTGCATGTGGTCATTTCTATTTTTTTTTTTAATGTTTTCCCCCAAATGACACACCAGGAATACATTCCCTAATATTTGGTGAATAAGACATTCACTTGGCAAAGTTGGTGAGGATTTGAATGAAGTTAGTTTTCACTTGAGTATATTTTCTAACTGTTTTTCCAGGCCTCTTTTGGCCCAGGACTGTCAGGAAAGCTTCTGAGAATTGGTTAGATCAGCTCTTCTTGGGAGGCTGGCAGGTTTTCCTTGATAGTAGTTCAGCAGCAGACCTGCTGGTACTTAAAATCCTGTGGCATCCCATCTTCTGCCTATAATTACAGTTGTTTTTTCCTCTTGTGGGAGACTGTTTCCCGATTCACAAACTTGGGGTTTGGTTACTATTCAGATCTACTCCTCACCCTTCCCCTAGAGAGGCTAGACTGGTATGTTGTGGCTGACCAATTTATTGTACCGAGCACAGGTTGGCGTCTGCTTCCTGTGGTGAGACCTTGAGAGGCATGGATCCTGATGTCGGGATCTTCGCACCATGGGGTGGCAGCAGTGGGGGAGGAGAGAAGGGCTTTTTAAGTTTTGCGGTACTTTGGAAAACCTCGGCACATTTGTGAAGTCTTTCCAATTCTATCTTCAGAGGAAACCAGAGGAAGAGAGTCCCCGAAAAGATGATGCAAAGAAAGCCAAACAAGAGCTGGAGGTGAATGGAGGCAGTGGGGATGCTGTCTCCAGTGGAAAAGAAGTTTCAGAAAACATGGAGGAGGAGGTGGGCAATTAAGAGAGCTTGGACTCTTGGATTATTTCCCTTTGTTCTCAGGGCCTGGGAAACTAGTTGTCCTAAGTGCATGTTCCTCACCTTGAGCCTGTTTGGATTACTCGAATGCAGCCCTCATAGAAACTGTGCAGGAAACTGGTTTTGGAATGTGGGATGTCTCACTGACGAATGGAAGCTATATGCATACCACAGGTCCTGCTCTAACGAATGTATGAGAAGGCACTTAATTGGGAAGACCATTGGGTTATTTCTGCTTGCTCCCTTTCCAAGTGATGTGTGAACATTGGCTCTGTCAGCCCTGTTAGACTTTCGGAAATGGCCTTACATTTTGTGGTAATCATCCTGTTAGGAGTGTAGGGAGCAAAGCAGGCTTTAGGAGACCTGTTCACTTTCTCTGCCTACTCGATTGTGTAAGACGGAAGGGCTGAAACTAGGCTCATTTATGCCCAGGCTCCCTATTTATCTTCCAGGCTGAGAATCAGGCTGAAAGTCGGGCAGCAGTGGAGGGGACAGTGGAGGCCGGAGCTACAGTTGAAAGCACTGCATGTTAAAGAGAGGGCGTAGAGCCTTCCTCCTGAGGGAAAGTTTTTGTATATAATGTATTTTTTCACTTTGGGGGGATTCTTTTTGTATAACTTCAATAAAGATTGTAAGCAAAGGTTGAGGCTTTGATGATTTTTTTCTTAAATATTGGCTGACTCTGTGCCTTGGAGCATTCTGGGTCAAAGATACTCACCCTGCCCCTTTCTGTACTGATTGATCTCTGTTGGGAGTTTCCATCCAAGCTCCTGTCTAATATGGAGGTGATCAAATCAAGCACAGCCATCGGCCCTTTGTTTCTAGTGGTGCTACATTTTCCCCATTTTAAATATGAACTCCACTGTCTTGCAAGCCTTAAGTGGTGCTGTCTCTTGGTGGGGGCTACAAAAACAAGACTTGGTAAAGATCTTGCTGTTTGGTGTTGATACTGTTTGGTGGACTTCATGAGCTGATAACTGCCTGAGCCAGACCTTAAGTGATAACTGTTCCCACCTAGTCTCCAGTTGAGGGTCAATCATTCTGGAAAAAGAACTGAGGAAAACTTGTGCAGGAGGGGTGGGAGGGGGGAGTGATTGCTGAGGAAAACTAGTGTGCTAACTGTAGAGAATTGAGTATTCTGGTTTGAAAGTGGCTTGAGAGAGAGACTGGACACTTTGGATGTGGTTGGAAGAATTTGTGGGGAGGCTGGCTGGTGGAGTTTTGTTTTCTGTACAGAAAGGCTGAAATATATCTTATAACTTGAATCCAAATTGTTACCCATCTGCAGTTTTGACTTCTCAAATAAAGATGCTAAAAAATGCTCCTGGTCTGGACTTGTGCTTAAAGATCTTTCAGTGGGATCCTGAACTACCTGAAGCATTTCAGTGTGGCATGTGGGGTTGAAAGGCAGAAATGCCCACCAGTTCTGTCTGTGTAGTCAGGGTGTTGGTGCGCAGGGTACGTGTACTAAAGCCATCCCACTGGGACCTCACTGATGTACAGAGTGCAATGCTAAGTGCTGCCTTTGAGCTACCTCAGCCTTGACCCTTAGTTTAAGAACCTCTTAACGCACAAGTTACTGTTTGGATCTGAATTCCAAACTGTGTCTGCCCTACATGACCTAAAGGGATTTGGTAATTCTGACCACCCAGAGGGCTGCTTCACTGCACTAGACAGTAGGTCAGACAGTAGGTAGACAATAGGTCAGAATCTGCCATTTTGAATAGCCAATGTCAGGCCGTTTTCCAGTTGATACATTGTTTCCTAAAAGATAGCAGAGAAAATGGTTGGAATTTTTCTGGGCTGGTTATGGTAACTCACGGCTTTGAACTTCCTGAAGATAGATGCTCTAGATGCTAAAGTCCTAAGGATTTTAGGCCTTTGACTAAAAGGTTGGCACTGGGACCCAATATCAAATTTCAACCAGATTTTACATGTGACCCTCTATAAGTGTGGAAGGTATGGGAGCTCCTAGTTCAGTGGGGACCTTTATAGTCTGGAAGGATTCCCAGAGGATGTCCTGAATGAAGTATGGCAACAAGATGGGCTTTAACCCCCCCTCCCCCAAAAAAGAATTGATGACATTCCTTTAACAAATTAAAGAATGCCCCCTGCTTTCAAAGAATTTATATTCCAGGCAATACTGAAAATACCCAATATCCATTTAATCCTCACATCCATTTTATAAGAGGAAAATTGATAAAGGCCAAGTATTTGTGGAAGGTGGCAAAGCTATGGTTGGATCTGGTGTTTGCTTCTAGACCCCCTCAGAACGTGGAGTAGTAAAGCTGCAGGTCTGGCAACAAGTCCTAGTTCTGAGCCTCTAAAGCTACTCGTGCCCACCCACATTCTCCTAGATTCAGGAAGCCGGCGGTGGCGGTCAGAACCGCGATGGGGGCCCAAACCATCTATCCTTGACTCTGCTGCTGAGGGGGCTCTTCAGGAGGAGGGGGGTCAACAAAGCCAGCTTTTGGGGCAAGGAAGCTTGCTTCCAGTGAAGGTGAGCTGGACATCTGTGGAACAGGGAGAAGTGTATCTTTAGCAAGTGGTTTATATCTTAACTACCTAAGGTAAAACAAGTCAGCCTCACTGTGCAGCTCTGATTTCCTCATCTGTTTACATAGTCTGCCTAACACATGTATGATAGTTAAAGGAGTTAATTCACAGAAATAGCTTGGAACATGCTGGCAACTAACCACACCAATCACACTGCGGTATCCCTAGTGCTAGGTGAGCCCTCACCGGAGGTGGGTACTGGTACTCCTGGGCACTTGCGGGATTGATCTCTGCCAGCGTCTGGACACTAGCGTCTCTTGCATTAACCAGTCGCAGAAAGAGCTCAGCCTGACCTACCTGGAGAGAGATGACATGGTACTGCGGCTGTATTTGGAGGGGAGGAGATCCAGTCCTTGTCCTCCACACTTACCTGGGGAATCCCATTCAATTGCCCAAGGCTAAGGCTAGGGTCCAGAGGAAGGGCCCGAAGTGGAAGACGCCAACGGCCACTTAACACCCTTTGCTTCCGGTCAAATAGCACTAGTGAGGCCCAAGCCTTTGGCTGTGGTTCCCTAGTCCATGCCAGCCCCTGCCAGGCCTGTAGCTCACAGACCAGGGATACTGATGCTGAAGGTGGCAGCCTAGAACAACCAACACAAGATGTCAGAAGCCAGAACTGTTCTTTCCTTGGACAGCTCTCAGCCAGTGGCCCTGTATATACATGGGGAAACTCAGCAGGATGAGGGAAAAGACAATTGTGACAAAAAGCATCAAAAGTCAATCTCCATCTACTGACCTGGGTACAGGCTGCCTGCTGGCAAGGATGGCACAACTGCCCATGGGCCCAGGAGCTGGAGGTGGAGGCAAACAAAGGGCTGGGGGCAATGCTGTGGCTCCTCCTGTGTCCTGTCCATCTCGGGTCAAGCCAGTCATTAATTGCACCCAAATCCAAGAGGCCTCAAGGCCCCGAAGGAAGTCATAGAAAATGACCAGCCCAGCCCTGAAGAACACAGGTTTCAGCTGCCATCTATATAACCCCCAACTCCTCTGAACCCTATCCCCTCATCCTTGCCCCTCACCCCATCAGTTCCCCAACCCTAGCTCTTTCTAGTGGGTCTGCTTAATCAGAAGATGGCCCAGTGAGGACCAAGTCACAGAGAATGTCAGAGGGAGCAGGCCTCACCCAGGGTCATAGGGCGCAGGGCCCAGAACGTCAGAGGCCGGCAGAAGGAAGTACGGATCCAGACCTAGGTTCTTGGTCATGGTTCCAGGAACCTGCAGCTGTAGGTGGGGGAAGAGTTGACTCCTGCGGAATGCCTCCTTAGTGCCCATGCTTCCCCAACTACACAAAACAGAGCGGCCCTGGCCCCAGCCCCTGGGTCCTCACAGTCTCTTCTGTGCCACTCAATAGGATGCCTGTGGAGTGTGGAAGGGGTGGCAGGGGAGGAGCCACCGGCGGCGGGAGGCGCGGGGGATCTTCCCTCCTTCTCAGGCATGGGCTGGGATTCACCAAAGTTCGAGGCTCCGTAGGCCCTGGGACCGGAGTTAAGAGTAGGGCATGCCTGAGCAGGATGCGGCAAGAACAGGGTTGAGACAAACTTTCCCTGAGAGCCGGACCCACATGCATGGACACCTGGAGATGCACGAGGGCAGGAACGGACAGGGCACAAATGCGCCTCATTCCCCATGCACGGCCCCTCTAACCCCTTCCTCTGCACTCAGCGGGGGAGAGCTAGGTGGTGTAGGACAAGGGTGCTCACTGACCCCAGGACACAGGGCCTGCACCCCTCTGCATCTGTAAGGCCAGGACTTCTGCCTCCAAGCGCCGGTTTTCGGTTTCCACTACTAGAAGCTCCCCCAGGGTGGCGCCTGCCCCCTTTCCTGCAATGAAAAAGTCCGACCTGCCACCTCCAACCTCTGGTAACCAGCTGTGCAATTCTGAGAATTCCAGCTTTAGGTCTCTATGGACAAGACCGGACTTGTCAGGTAACATTCTAGCCATTGCCACAAAGACCACCCAGGTATTCCAACTTCAAGTGGTCCCCATGCCAAAGACGCCCCCCCCCCCACACCCTATCAGTTCAACCGCCCTTTTCTCCTCCCAGAATTAAGACCACGGCTTCGGAGAGGCCCTCCTGTTCACCTCTGCGGGTACGCAACCGCCGCAGCTCCAGTGCTGATGCCTCCGCCTGCAACTGACAGATCTGGCCCAGAACGCCGGGGTTCCGGCCCCCGCCTCGAACGTAGGCCTCCCGCAGGGCCCTAGGGAGGGAGCAGGGGACAAAAATGCAGCACCGTCTATCCAGGACTGATCAGCGCTTCGCCCTTGCCGACCCGGGTCCGGGACCTCACCCGATCTCGGCAGCCAGAGTCCCTGGGTTGGCTCGCAGCACCGAACAACAGAATTCTGCCTCTCGCAAGGCGCTGAGCCGGGCCCTGGCGCAGGGGTACACGCGTGCTGAGGTGTTGCGGCTCCCGAGACTCGGCCTCCGGAAACTCCGCCCCTTCCCTACCTATTGCCTGCGACCTTCCAGCTGCGTGGGCGCCTGCGCCTCCCGCCGCGGCTCCGCCCTCAGGTCAGGCCCCGCCCCTTCCCCCGGCCCCGGGCGGGTTCAGCCGCGCTTCGAGTTCGCCCGCGCCGGGTCTCACCCCGACTCCGGTTGTAGCTGCTGAACTTGCGCCCCTAGCACTTCTAGAGCTCCCCGCGTTCGCCCGGCTTCTGCCCGGAGTTCTTGAAGCTCCCGCTCCAGACCGAAAAGGCGTGATATTCCGCCTCGGGTCTGGGCCAAACCTTGGAGGCGTTGGCTCAGTTCTGAGGCGTTAAGGGACGGAGTCGCAATGGGTCGGACAAACTCAAAGCCAAGCGGTTGGGGCAGGGAGGGCCCATTATCCCCCGTCTCTTTCCCTCACCCTCACTGCGTCTCTCCAGGGCCCGGCTCTGTGACTCCCTCTCCGCCACTCGCTTTGCGTGAGTCCCCTGCAGCGCCCGAAGCCGCTCGCTGGGGCTTCCAGCAGCTTCGTGGGTGCGGCCCCCAGTCTGCGCCTCGGTCTGGCTTCGGGGCCCTTCTAATCCCCTGGGGACCTCTGTTATCCAAGGTCGCATTTCCTGAAGGTACAGCAGCAGTGTTCGGGGTAATCTGACCCGTAATCTGCGTGATCTGTAGATTTAGGGAGGATGCTAAAATTTCCAAATGGGGAAAGACCGGAGTACCTCTTCTGTTAGCTTCTTAAGAGCCAATTTGCTGGCCTCCCGGTCTGGGAGGCCCTGGTGTTCTTGTGGCACTACCTGGCGACAGGACAGGGTGTGGGGTGAAGAAAACTGAGGCTCAGAGTTGCTTGAATACCCACCCATGTGGCCATGGAGGCGGCCCTTTTGAAAGGTGGTCTCTGGGTGTTACCTCTCGGGTCAGACGGCCAATGCAGAAACGCTGAGTGTGAGTGGCCAACAGCGTCCAGGAGCGGAAAACCATGTCACAGGACCCACAGGACAGGAGCCCCGGCTCCCCAGAATCGGAGGCCATGGGATGGGACCCCTTTCCTGACACGCCAGCCAAGACCTGCAAGAGAGAGGACAGAGAGCAGGGGAAAGGGAGAGAAGGATGAAACAAACCCAGAGGCAGAGAGAGTAAAGGCCAAGTTTGCTGCGTTTACATGATTAAGTTTATGTTTGGGGAGGAGACTTAGCTCCCTGGGCAGCAACCACAAGTCTAGGCAGGTCCAGAGCATGAGTGGGGAAAGGCTGATCACCTTTGGGAGGAGCCCCTGGCTTGAAAAAGTGTCACAAAGTCGCTCCACTGCATTATATGAGCATGTGCAAGTCCTTTGACCACATCTTGGTTTCTCTGCTGATATAAAGGGGAACAAACAGCTGCATCCCAGATTAGCTGGGCCCCTCTCACATACTCCCCCTCCCCATCACTGGTTATTCAACAGTGTCTGGCAGGGAAGTATCATTTTGTTCATTCTTGTTCTGCCCAAGTGAACATTACCCAAGTTAGTGTTCTCCGTTCTAGGGAACACCTGGGAGAGGAAACCTTCTGCCCTTTTAGGCTTTGTTAGGAAACTTGTCTTCCCCCTAGGCTGAAAAGCCTTCCCTTGTACTTCGGCCCTTGGGAAGCAACCACAGCTTTTGCATAACCAAAATCACACCAAGGCTGACAGTTTTTCCCTCATCCCATTCCTGTTTGTTTGGGGTTTTGTCCAGAGAGGGAAGATAATTAGCACAGCCCAAGGAATGAAAGTTCTGGGAGAACACAATGAATCTATCAGATGAGAGAATCAAATATAGAAAGGTAGCCCTTCATTCGAGACAGGGCAGGGGACTTTTGTGCTGATCGGATCTCTGCCACCTCCCCAAATACATGCATCCACCAGCAGGAGCTCTGAGGCCCGTTTCTCCCTTAAGGGAGAAACAAACTCCCTTTTTTAAACAAGACAGGGACTTACGGTAGCAGCCCTCTCACCATGTTAAGGCCAAGGTGTGATCAGCAACAGGTTACAAGTGTTTCAAAGCATGTGATCTCAGCCAGCTTAATTCCAAGCAAGAAAAAGGGCACATTTTTAAGAAATTTGTTCTGTGAAAGCTAGTAAGTGGCAAAGCTCAACCCCAAACAGGCAGGGTATCTCTATCTCAACCAACTTCTTATTTCCAGTTTAATACTTTTGCAACTTAATTCATTTTATAGTATTTCACTGATTCTAAGATGTGCTCCCCCCACCCCAATTTTAACACTGAAATCGAGACCGACAATAGAGTATCATACCTGGCAAGTTTTCTTCCCTTTTTTTTTTTTTTTCTTTTTTTAAAGATTTATTTATGAGAGAAAGAGAGAGAGAGAGATTGGAAAGCGGACTCCTTGCTGCATAAGGAGCTGGACTAAGGCTTGATCCCACAACCCTGAGATCATGACCTGAGCCAAAATCAAGAGTTGGAAGCTTAACCAACTGAGCCACCCAGGGACCCGGCAAGTTTTCTTATTAGTACATAATGCTTCAAAAGATATATGCAATGAAATATGATACAGTTCTTATTGCTCTGTCTCAACCACCATTTCTACATGGACTGCTTGTAACCCCAGCAGAAGAGACTATGTAATTCAGTGTGGTAGATAGGGTCTCTGCCCTCCTAGCCTTTAGAATCTAGCCAATGTCATGTTGGTTTCTCTGCCTCTAGCCTCTATCCTTTCTGGAGACACAAGTTAGTTCTCTTTCCAACAAGCAGTCAGGGCTGTTACTCTGCTGGTTGTCTCCCACTAAAGGGCAATCCTAGACCACTATATCCACCAGGGACCATGCCCTGTAGGGATGGCCAGAGTGCCAGTGTCACTGCTTGCTTGCTTTAGCTTCTATCTGTCCGTAAGATTTTGGCCCAAGGGTTCATTTTGAATATAATGGTTTATTCTCTTCCCTACTGGGCTGGGCATTCCCTGCACCCCCAGAGCCTTGCAAAATGCCTGGCTGTACGGGGAGAGCTGGAAAGTGTATGTTGAATGAAAAACTGTGCCTCTTCCACTGGTCACTGCTCAAACCCTTTCCCATGTTCCTGTTTAGCAGGAAAACTGAGGCACAGAACCTTCCTTGTAAATATGCAAACTGGTAAATACCCAGGCAAATGAAAATCAGTTTCAGGAAGGAAACTTGGGTTTCTGATTTTATTACTGATAATTTATTGCACAAATTTTTCTGCATCAAAAAAGTATCCGCTAAAAGGAGAAACAGTGGTGTCTGAATTGAGATTTCCCTCAGACTTCTAGAAGTATTTCCCTCTAAGAATCCACTCCTCTAACTTTAAAGGAAATATACTTCTTACACAAGACAATCCAAACTGATGCAAAATATTTATTCCAAGTTAGTTATTTTATGCAGTAGTTTTCCCCTTCAACAGACTTGTGATAACCACATCTTTTAAATCTGTAAATAATGTTATCAAAATAATCTTAATCTTTGAAATCTCACAAAAATTTATATTTTACAATCCACCCTGAATATCAAGGCTGCAAGAATAACACAACATTTCCTATATCCAAATATTTTACAGCTGTACCCAAAAAAAGGAAAAAAAAAAAAAAAAAAAGAAAAGAAAAAAAGAAAACCATGTATGCTTGGTTAAGGGCTAACGTTACCCGAGCAGCCAAAAATAAAATAAAATATCCAAATTATTAGCATTAATTTAATACAATTATAACTTCAATAGTCACTTTGTCATTGACAATGATTGCTTGAGCACAGGGGTGAGTGCCCCAAGGGCTGGTAGTAGAAGCTGTTGCTGCAGACCGGCGTCTCCTCTCTGCACTGCCAGCTCCCACCTGTGCGTCGCCCCATAGATACTGTGTCTGTGTGTGTGTGTGTGTATTTAAAAAATCTTTCCCATCACACAAACTTCTATTAAGCAGATAACAGGGAAGAACAACAAAAGCTAAACAAGCCAATTGCTCTCTCTTTGGGATATGACTATTTTCCCTTGTGCATGAAGTATTCAACAACATAAGAAAAGGAAAAGAATGATTTCTTCTGTATACTCCCTAAACACACAAGCTGAGTTTACTGGGTCAGATTTGTGAGGACTTATATGCCTACTTCCAGGCATCGTCATCTGATGTTTCACTGCTACTGGTTTCCGTGTCCGAATCCTCAAACTCTGCTTTACGAGTGCTTCTCCAAGGGGAGAACAGGCCGGAACCACGGCTCTGCAAAAAGCCGTTCTTCCCAAAGCCATTTCTTCTCAGCTGTGGTTAGCAGGAAAAGAAAAAAGAAAACCGTCAAAAACTACACTGGCAGTGGGACCTGGAAAAGGCCGGTACTGAATTCGAGGCAAAATGTAGAAGGGGAGAGCCAGGATTTCTTTTTTCTTTTCTTTTTTTTTTAAAAGACTTTATTTGACAGAGAGAGACACAGCGAGAGAGGGAACATAAGCAGGGGGAGTGGGAGAGGGAGAAGCAGGCTCGGGTCCCAGGACCTGAGCTGAAGGCAGACGCATAATGACTGAGCCAGCCAGGCGCCCCCATCCCAAGATTTGTTATAGCTGTGCTTTTCAAACTTACAGTGTGAATCAGTCATTTACAGATCTTTTTAAAGAATGCAGATTCTGATTCTCTATTTCTACAAGTTCTCAGGTGATAACAATTGAGAAAAATAGTTTTGAGTAGCAGTGTCTTTATGTCAGCTGTAATTTCTCTTTACAGGCCTTAATCCTATTGTTTTTGTGCTTTAAATAAAAATCGGAGAAGTAAAAAATGTAAAGAAAATATACCACCAGAATGTAAGCCTCATGAAGTTTGTAACTCCATTTATCTTGTTCATTGCTATAAATCTCAAGGTCTGGCAGTGTTTCAGAGAAAGAAGCCAACCATTTGTTGGATAATTCAAAGAGGCTGTTTCTTGGTTCTGGCCAGAATATCAAAGGGAAACCACAGGGCTGGAGGTGGGGGAGGGGTGGGGTGGGGGATAAACCTGCTTCTGCTTCCCTAGAGACCCAGGGCTCTGCCCATTACTCTGGAACACAGCCTTGTGGTTCTGATAAGGGGGTAGAGCTGCCAGGATGAAAGAACATACTACTTTCTGGAATCTGCTAACTACTGACCTAGTTTTTATATCCACTACCGGAAATCCCTGTTGCCTAAGCAGTGATTCGCTCCTCTGTATTTCTACTATGGCAACTTACTTTATATTTTCTTTTCCAAGGTCTTTCTCTCACACTAAACTGAGGCTCTTTAAGGGCAATGACTGCCCTGTTCCTTTCTCTCCTAATCATTAACAGGTCTCCAGGAAAGGTTTATGACATACCTGTTCCGTCTTCATGTGGAACTCTCTGAGCTCATCCTCTGTGAGGGGGAGGCAATTCTCATCATTTTCAGGATATTCCTGCCATCCCATTGCTTTCAATAATCTAGTAGAGGGAGTCAGGCAAAAAAAAAAAAAAAAAAAAAAAAAGACGACCTTTAAGTGTTAAGTGGAAAGACCACAACTTTCCAGAGAAAACTTACTTGCCTAGGGGCAATCGTACCCCACTTGGGATTTTTCTTTTCTTCCCAGTAGATAAGTTTTTTTAAAAATTAAATTTATTTACACCAGAGAGAAAGAGAAAGAGAGCGTGTGCACACAGTAGGGAGACAGGAGGAGAGGGAGAGAATCCTCAAGCAGACTCCTTGCTGAGTATGGAGCCTGACACAGCTCTACTCCAGGACCCCCACCCCTGCCATGTGGGATAAGCTTTAATTATGGCTCCTTAGGTATTTGAATTAAATGAGGGATCTCCACAGTTGCTCTTTATAGGGTATAAGAGCTGCAGAGAGGAGATAAAAGCAGCAGAAATTAAGGCTGCAGGAGAGCCAAAATGTAAAGGGCTCTTTCCGACAAAACAAGACGAAGAAATCTCATTTTTTTTTTTTTTAAAGATTTATGCATTTGGGGCGCCTGGGTGGCTTAGTGGGTTAAGCCTCTGCCTTCAGCTTAAATCATAATCTCAGGGTCCTGGGATCAAGCCCCGCATCGGGCTTTCTGTTCAGTGGAGAGGCAGAGCCTCTCTCTGCCTTCTTGTGATCTCTGTCAAATAAAAAAATAAATCTTAAAAAAAAAAAAAAAAGATTTATTCATTTGACAGAGAGCAAGCACAAGCAAGGGGAATGGCAGGCAGAAGGGAAGGAAGAAGCAGACTCTCTGCTCAGCAGGGAGCCAGATGGGGGACTCCCAGAACCCTGCCATCATGACCTGAATTGAAGGCAGATGCTTAACCAAATGAGCCACCCAGGTGCTCCAAAATCTCGGTTTGGGGGCACCTGGGTGGCTTAGTCAGTTGAGCAGCCAACTCTTGATTTTAGCTCAGGTCATGATCTCAGGGTCATGTGATCGAGGCCTGCATGGGGTCCAACACTCAGTGGGTTGTCTGCTTGAGATTCTCTCCCCCTCCCTCTGGTCCTCCCCTCAACTCTCTCTCTCTCAAATAAATCTTAAAACAACTCACTTTTGTCTCTAGTAAGCCAATCAGCACATCTCTACATGTACCTAATTTCCCTTTCAACTTCATGGCACTGTGGTCTCTTTCATATTCGTGATCCTGCTGACTTCTAAAGTTCTTCAGGACAGGAACTTCCTTTCAGGAAGGTACTGCCACACATGGCAGGCCCCATCTGCCACCCAGGTGCCCAAACAGCTGGGAGCTCTGTGTTAAAGGCCCTCATTTAAAGAACAAGCTCCACCCACGGAGGGGGTCTCATGCCTTATTTTTAAATTTCTTAAAAGATTTTATTTAATTATTTGACAGAGAGAGAGAGACACAGCAAGAGCGGGAACACAAGCAGACAGTGGGAGAAGGAGAAGCAGGCTTCCTGCTGAGCAGGGAGCCAGAAGTGGGGCTTGATTGCAGGACTCTAGGATCACGACCTGAGCTGAAGGCAGATCCTTAACCACTGAACCACCCAGGTGCCCCTCCCAAGGCCTTTTAAAGGGGTCTGATAAAGGCTCACTTGGGTTAGGAGGGTGGAAGGGCCAGTACAATAGTCCTAGGAAATAGGTTCCCCTCTATAAACTGAATCTGAAACTAAACTACGTGAAAGCCTCACAGAGGAAAAGTTGTGAAAAAGCTAACCCGTAAAGGAATGCCCAGTAGGCAACAGGCAAGCTGAGGCATAGAGAGAGGACAGGTTATGGTGCCCAAGAACACTTCTCTCTGTAGGTCAGACTCCACCTGAGACGTCTTAAGGATGTTCAAGCTCTTTACAGGCCATACACAGCATGCCCTGTGATCTGATCTTCACTTACCGATGCTCTGCTTCCAGAGAGTGTGAGAGGACCTCCCCTTCCTCCTCTGCAGGGAGAGTAAGACCATTCTGATGACAGCCTTCCTCTCCGTTTTCCTTTGGTTCAGGTGTGCTGTTGTCCTCCAACTGAAA
Organism: Mustela nivalis; assembly: GCF_964662115.1. Classification (NCBI taxonomy): domain Eukaryota; kingdom Metazoa; phylum Chordata; class Mammalia; order Carnivora; family Mustelidae; genus Mustela; species Mustela nivalis. The sequence continues at coordinate 33,887,623 of NC_139029.1, forward strand.
GAAGGAAAGGACACACTTGGTTCAATGACCCTTTGTGGCAAGATACACAATCTGCAAGATTAAAGAGTCAGAACCGAGTGACGTGCTCCCCAGGGAACTTCAGCGCACAGGTAGTCCCCATTCAAAAATGAGGCCTTGCTCACCGTCCTAGGGCTTCTCAAGCACACCACCTCCTTAGGGAGCCTAACTTCAGGCTGTCAACGGTGGTAAGTGCTACTGGATACAATTCTTTACAATTTGGACTCAAGAACTACTGGGCTCAGCTTTAGAAAGTTCCCCTTTCTAGAGTCCCTTGCAGCTAGGAGTTGCCACTTGACAGCTGGCCAATGTTGGGACTCCTGGAAATTACAGGGTGTGGCTTTTAAGAAAGCATTTTAAGGAGGGACATTTAAAAACTTTTTTTTTGAAGATTTTATTTGACACAGAGAGAAAGAGGAACAGTGAGAGGGAACACAAGCAGGGGGAGCGGGAGAGGGAGAAGCAGACTCCTCTCTAAGCAGGGAGCCCAGAACCCTGGGATCATGACCTGAGCCAAGGGCAGATGCTTAATAACTGAGCCACCCAGGTGGCCCCAATTAAAGACTTTTTTTAAAAAAAGTACATATGCAACACAGGAAAACCCTTATGTTGTCCCAAAAAAACCTTATGCTCTTACATCCTCCAGCTTGTCACAGTCTCTGTTCTCTGAGAAGTCTCCATTCCGGTCGTCCTTTAGAGTCTTCAGGAACTCACTCTTCCTGTCGGTAGTTCGGCGGGTGAGCTTGGTCAGGCGAGAGGAGCTGATCTCAATCGGAGGAGTAGTGCTGGAGGGACTCTGGGCAAATACCACAAATAGATTGCTCCTGACCAAACAGCAAGAACTGGGCCTCTCTGGGTCACTTCTACATGGTACTGATCTCTAGAATCTGGAAGCCTAATTATCACTCTTTTACCAAAAATAAACTCTCTTTTTCATTTAAAAAACAGACTTTAGCTTTGCATTTTTTTCCCCCTTAAAGGTTTTATTTATTTGAGAGAGACAGAGAGAGAACGAGCAGGAGGGAAGAGCAGAGGGAGAGGGAGAAGCAGGCTCCCTGCTGAGCAGGAAGCCCCATGTGGGGCTTGGTCCCAGGACCCTGGGAGCACAGCCTGAGCCCAAGGTGCATGTTTAACCATCTGAGCCACCCAGACGCCCACAGATTTGCAGGGCTCCTGCAGGAGACTCTATGGCTCCTATAGTACCTCTTTGATCTTTCATGCCAGTCTACCACAGGCTGACCCCAGTCTACCACAGAGCAATCACTCCACTCAGCTACGGCCCATCTTCAGAGGCAAATGGGAATCACCAGTAAAGAAAATGACTGAGCTGGGGCACCTGGGTGGCTCAGTGGGTTAAGCCACTGCCTTCGGCTCAGGTCATGATCTCAGGGTCCTGGGATCGAGTCCCGCATCGGGCTCTCTGCTCAGCGGGGAGCCTGCTTCCCCTTCTCTCTCTGCCTGCCTCTCTGCCTACTTGTGGTCTCTCTCTATCAAATAAATAAATAAAATCTTAAAAAAAAAAAAGAAAAAAAAAAGAAAAATGACTGAGCTAAACACAGCTACAAAGGAAATGGAATTAGAGCTTTACATGTCACACCATGTACCTTAGTAAATGGGAAATAACACTTTTAGAAAAGGCTGCTTGGCCTTATCTTCACTCACCTCTTTAGGAGAGCTTAAAACTGTGCCCCCAGCCAGTACTACTGGTTTGGTAACAGAAATCGGACTGGAAAAAGCAGACTCCCGGCTAGAGGAAAGGGATCCTGATTTGTGTTCCATTCTGTTAGCTTTCCATGCACTGGGCTACATGGGAATAAAGAACAAATCAGTCAGCACAAGTATGGACACCTCAGCCTGGAAGATCACATAAAGCAAAGAATAAAATGTCATGCAGTAACACGAATTCCTAGAGCTTACCCATTTTAACATGTCTGGGAGGTATGCAACCTCTTTCTGAGGTTAGGCACTTGAAGGAAAAAAGCAGACGGGAACCAGAAGTGTCATGGAATATTAACAGGAATTCTTAAAAAGAGAGCTCTAGTTCAGCTAAGTTTGGGAGATGCTGAGGTGAGTAAACTTCAATGGGTTTCTTTCCTATACATTTATAGTATTTGTGAATGTGAACACATGTGAATTTAAGAGGCAGCATTTCCCAAACTTACTGGACCCTAAAATGCTCCCCTTTTATGGCATATTTGTTAACCACGGATGTAATCCTGATTCTTTAAAGAAAAAAGAAAAAAAAAAAGGCTATTTTCCAAGAACTTCAATGACAGGAAGCTACTTCTAGGCCAGGGTGGGCAATATAAATGGCTAGACAATTCTGGTTTGGTCCCTTCTTTGCTTGGCTTTGTGTAGTCTAGGCCCATTCTGTCACTCTGGCCCTAATCCCAATTATGACCGGGCACTGTAGTATGACTGGAATGTTTTTTTTTTTTTTTTTAAGATTTAATTTATTTATTTGAGATACAGAGAGAGTGAGAGAATGAGCACACGCAGCCAAAGTGGGAGGGGTAGAGGGAAAGGGAGAGAGAATCTCAAGCAGACTCTGTACTCAGCATGGACCCTGATTCAGGGCTCACTCCCATGACCCTGAGATCACAATCTGAGCAGAAACCAAGAGCTGGATGGTTAATCGACTGTGCCACCCAGGCATGCCCCCCTCTCTGAGTCAATCACATTATCTGAGGAGAACAGGAAAGATAAAGCACATCAATGGAGTGAGGCTGAAGCAAGTGAAAAATGTCCATTTTTCCAGAATGAAACAATTAAAACTGAGAAACCCCCAAGACAACAGAAGGATCTGAATGAATTTTTTTGTTGTATTAAAGAGGATACTATAAGCTTCAGGAAAGAAATTAATATAATTGGGGCTTACCAGATGATTGTCATACCATTTTCATTCTTAACCCAATCAGGTATAATTATTAGGTCAACTTTTTTTTTTTTTTAAGATTTTATTTATTTATTTGACAGCGATCACAAGTAGGTAGAGGTACGTAGGCAGAGGCTTTAACCCACTTAGCCACCCAAGTGCCCGTAGGTCAATTTTTTACAAAAAATGACACTAAGGTTAAGGAGGTTACATAATTTGTCTAAGGTTACTCAAGTAATATGTAGTATTGTTTTTTCTGTAGTGTCTCCATTTTAAAATGTCTTCTTCTTTCCTTCAAATTCCAAATCAATCCCAACTCCCTCCACCTCAAATGATCTTGCCTTCTCATATTGGACTAAGAGATCAGAAGTCACCAGATCCAAACTTTCCCTAACTCTCTCCTTTTGCACCGCAAGTTCAATAGCTTCCTACCCCCTTTCCACCATTCTACATGTGTTCATTCTCTTTCCTTTCAGAATTATCAATTATTTCTTCCTTTCTTCCAATAAGTTCCTCCCCTTTATCTATAAACATGCTAAGCCACCTTATTGAAGCTAGGGAAAAAAACCCCAAACCTTTATTTTCTTTTACACTATCATCCTCTTATTGCCAAGTTTTTCTGCATAAGTCAGTATCTGCTGTCTTACACTTGCTCATTATTACTTACTATTCAATTCTCTGCAATACTCATCTCTATCCCTATTTTTTAAAAAAAGATTTTATTTACTTGACAGACAGAGATCACAAGTAGGCAGAGAAGCAGAGAGAGAGAGGAGGAAGCACGGTCCCTGCTGAGCAGAAAGCCCAATTCGGGGCTCGATCCCAGGACCCTGGGATCATGACCTGAGCTGAAGGCAGAGGCTTTAACCCATTGAGCCACCCAGGCGCCCCATCATCTCTATCCCTATTTTAACAAAATAGCTCTTTCAATAAATAACCAAATATTTTGTTGTATTATATTCCAAAGTTAGCTATTTAAAAAAACAAAAAAACAATTTCTGGAGAATGAGAGATTGCTACTACCCATTCTCAGGGAAGTTCACCTTAAATTCGATGATTAGGTGACCCTTCTCATATGGTCTATGATAAACTGGCATGCCTTCGTTTAGCACACACTTGATATCTCCATGCTTGACAATTTGACCTGAATAAGAGGTGATGACAGCGGTTTGATTGTCAAGAGTAGATACTGGCTTTTGAAAGCCACACAGTGCTTCAACCAGCTGTATGTCCACACATGAAAAGGTCCTCTCCTCACCAAGTAAAAATAGCATGGTCCTTCTGATCTACTCCTGGTTCCAGTCCTGGTTCTTGGTCTCCTTCACCATGGAATGTATCTTCTGGCCATCTTTCATGTCTTTGTCAGTATTATCTTCTAGAATCTTCTCTCAAACTATCTTCCTTCCATTGCAGCTTTTATATCTTTAGGACTGATACATTCCCCATGGCCCTGGCACTCCACGCACACAGACTGCATTTGGTGAACCATTACAGGTCCTATCTGAATTCTTATTTGCATTCCAGTACCTTAGCAATTGGGACATTAGACTGCTCCTTTCTTACCACCTCAGCCTTCACATTTATCGCAAATCATGTCCTTTTGCAGAGCTAGCTATCTTGCTGCACTGTTATATAATATATATCTTCTAAGGTTACTGAGAGCTGATGCAAATTTTTACTTTCCTTTCTCTTGGCATCCTTCCTCCTCCTCCCAAAAAAAAAAAAAAAAAAAAAAAATCAAAGAGGTCTATGGGGGACCCCAACCACCACCAGCTTCAGCTTCTTTGACTGCCTGTTTGCCTCCTTTGTCATGTAATTCCCTTTTCTTTGGATCAGAGACTACTTTGTAAGCTTGAGAAATCTGTTTAAACATCTCTCCTTCATTTGGATTGTTATCAGGGTGGTACTTCAAGGCCAGTTTCCTCTAAGGCTTTTTTAATCGGTCCTGGGTGGCACTGGGTTTGACCCCCAAAACATCATAGTAAGTGGTTTCTTTTATCATTTTCTACAGATGGTGAGAGGGCGAAGGCCAGTGTGAGGGAGCACCACTCCTCCCATCCCCCACTGCTTGTGCTCTCTCACTCTCACTGCTCTCTCTCAAATTAATAAATCTTGAAAGAAATAAAAATCTTGAAAGAAAAAAAGAAAAACCTCCATGACTGGACTGTCTTAACTAATACTCCCCCCTGCAACCAGTTCCCAACTACCAGCCATATTTAAGCATTTGTCTTTTCAGAAACATGGCACATTTTCTTTCTTTTTTAGGTAACACGGGTTCCTCTGCTGGAAAACCCCAACTACTTGCTCCCTAATGAACTCCGACTGTTTTTTGTTTTTTTTTTTTTTGTTTCGTTTTTAAAGTAATCCCTATGCCATGTGGCTCGAACTCACGACCCCAAAATCAAGAGTCACATGCACCGTGGACTGAGTCAGTCAGGTACCCTGTACTCTTACAGTTTTTATTATTTATTTATTTATTTTAAGATTTTAAAATTTACTTAGTTGAGAGAGAGGGAGGGAGAACATATGTGGAGAAAGGGCAGAGGGCAAGAGAGAAACAGATTCCCCAAAGAGCAGGGAGCCTGACACGGGAATCGATTCCAGGACCGAGACCACGACTGGAGCCAAAGGCAGATGCTCATCTAACTGAGTTGCCCCTATTGTTTTTAAACTATTTATGGACTACTTAGGATGTGCAATATTATATTCCAAGTGCTTTTTTTTTTTAAAGATTTTATTTATTTATTTGACAGAGATCACAAGCAGGCAGAGAGGCAGGCAGAGAGAGAGAGAGAGAGAGAGAGAGAGAGAGAAGCAGGCTTCCTGCGGAGCAGAGAGCCCGATGCGGGGCTCGATCCCAGGACCCTGAGATCATGACCCGAGCCCAAGGCAGCAGCCTAAACCACTGAGCCACCCAAGTGCCCCTCCAAGTGCTTTTGAAACTTTTAATTTTATTCTTTTACCACAATATGTGACCGATATAATTAGCTCCAGTTTATTTTTAAGGAAACAAGTTTAGCAAAAATCAAGTAACTTGCTGAAAATCACAGCCTTAAAGAGTGGCATGAAGTCTGACTCTAAAACCTGAATTCTCAACTTCCTCCCTCCTTTTTAGTCCTTCAGGATGGGAGGCAATTTGAAGCACCTGAAAGAGCCCCAGACTGAGGTCAGACAAGCCTGGTTTAAGAGTCCTGACACCATCACTTCACTAGCTATGGAACCATTTATTACATAATTTTCTGCATCCTAGGATTAGAGGAGTAAATGTTATAGAAATGTTATACATGTAAAAGGATACAAATAAATGGCCATTCTTTCCTTTTCCACTTCAAAACCCAGTTCAAATATGACCTTATCTATGAAGGGTCTGAGGACCCTCTCTAGGCAGAGAACATTTATTTTTTGTATCTGTCTCTTTACTAGATAACAAACTATTATTTTATGCCTCTAGTGACACAGTTTTTAGTACACAGATACTCAATGTGTAGTAACCACTGAATGCCTAGAGAAAATGACTGGATAAATCCACGTCTGCTTCCCAGTCATCTCACCTCTTCCCTCCTCTAATACCTCGCATTTCACACACCCAGAACCTCTCATCAACTTTTCCTGAAAACTGATCTATCTCTCTTAACTCCAATGAATGGCTCCGTAGTTATCCTGGTTTTCCAGAGAAGAATGCACAGTGTCCTATTTCCTTCCCACTGTGTGCCACCTCCCATCTCTGCCCACTTTCATCACCCCTGTTCAGGCTTTATGACCTTCTGCAAGGACATTAATAGCCTTTAGCTTAGTTTTCTGATTTTCATTCTATCCTTGACTTATGATAGTCCTATACAACAGTGCTAAACTAATCTTAAGCTCTGTGTCCTTACTTTTGTCCTTGCCATTTTTTCACACTCAAAAGTTTTCTTAAGTGTTAGAGGATATGATATTGTTTTAACTCATTTTTATACTCTCTATAGTTTAACAGAAGGCTTGCAGACATTTCAAATGAAGTAACACTTATAAAACCTCTTAAGGAATGGAACAAAGTGTGTTGATAATAATGGCCATAATTTGTTAGCACTTAATATATGATAGTTTTAAATACCTAACAAAACCTCATTTACATCTCACAAAAACCTTAAGAGATAGGTACTACTACCCCATTTTATAGATGATAAAACTGAGACTTGAAACTTAAGAAACTTGCCCATGGTCATATCACAAAGAAGGCACAAAGTGGACTCTATCTACTCCAAAGCCCTGATGTTAATTTCCATGCTATACTGTTTCCTACATAGTAGTTGCTCTCTTGACTTAAATTACATTCTTTCCCTTCTACATCAGACAAACAAGTATCTTCAATGCTTTCAAAGAGAATTCCACTTGCCAATCAGTTTTATTTCTACTCATTTCTTCCTAGACCATGATTCTTCTTTTAATTTTATTTTTTTAAAAATATTTTTTATTTATTTACTTGACAGACAGGCAGAAAGGCAGGCAGAGAGGCAGGCAGAAAGAGAGGGAGAAACAGACTCCCTGCCAAGCAGAGTCAGATGCGGGGCTTGATCCCAGAACCCTGAGATGATGACCTAAGCCAAAGACAGAGGTTTTAACACACCGAGCCACTTAGGTGCCCCTGATTCTTTTTTTTTTTTTTTTTTAAATAAAGATTTTATTTATTTGACAGAGAGAGAGTGAGAGCAGGAACACAAGCAGGGCAAGTGGGTGAGGGGAGAAGCAGGCTTCCTGCGGAGCAGGGAGATGCATGTGGGGCTCGATCCCAGGACTCGGGGATAATGACCTGAGCCGAAGGCAGACACCTAATGACTGAGCCATCCAGGTACCCCAGACCATGATTCTTTAATGACCTCTTTCAAGTATATTCCAAGGGCTCTTTCCTACAGATTTTTTTCATCCTTTCACTTAACTTTACCACCACCTATATTCTATTTCCTTTTATTATCAAGTCTCAAAGTTGCCACTACCTCTACTTCTACCCACATTAATTCCAGAGGCCCTGAAATCTTACACTACTCTCCTAAACCTCAACTCAAAGGTGACCTAAACCTTTCCAACTGCTAAGGTCAAAACCCCCTTTTCTTTTTTTCCTCAACTTGTCAGCAGCAATTGTCAAGTGTTGACAACCCCAGTTTCTAACTTAAAAAGTCATCTTACCAGATTTTTGTGACAGTATTTTTTTTCATGTCTGAATTATAGTTTCTTAATCTTACTGACCATATCGTTATTTTCCTAATATTTATAAATTATTAAATACTCCTCTAAGTTTTAATTTCTCATTCTTTACTCTTCTACTCTTTTTCCTTAGAGATGTTATCTACCCTGAAAGCTTCATTCATTACCACTAGGATAAGGACCCCTAGTCTGGTTATCTTCCTAGAGCTCCCAGGAGTATTTATAATCATTTGCTATCCCTCAACTATTGCAGTGTCTTCTGGTTTCAGAACTTGTATTTAACCACTACTCCTCTTATGATGTGCAAAACTCTCTAGACCTTTTTCTGCCTATCCAAATCTGGCCCATCCTTCAAAGATCAGTTCAAATAACAAGTTTTCAGCAGAATTGTCCTTGATGGTCATAATCTGAACTGATCTTGCTCCTATGAATTTAACACTAGTGTTTAATTTATTTAGTTATTCCAAGTCTGTTTATTTTTTTGAGATTTTATTTATTTATTTAACAGACAGAGATCACAAGAAGGCAGAGAGGCAGGCAGAGATAGAGGAGGAAGCGGGCTCCCTGCGGAGCAGAGAGCCCGACGTGGGGCTTGATCCCAGGACCCTGGGATCATGACCTGAGCCGAAGGCAGAGGCCCTAACCCACTGAGCCACCCAGGCGCCCCTCCAAGTCTGTTAAAATGTTATCAGCATCTGTTACTATTTTATTTCATACGTATCACATAACCGTTCATACTGTTTTATCTTATTATCCCAATTAGACTTTCAGCTCATGGATAGTCACAACCAGTGTTAGTACTTCTCTGTATTGCTCAGAATCACCAAACACAGTGCTTACACACAAAGGAAAATGAATAAATGCTTACTGGTTTTCCTCTCAATAATGAAGTCAATTCTAATTACTTCTGTATAGTGGCTAGAATTCATTAAAGCAATTATTATGTGCTTCTGTGAGGAAATAAAGTGATGTGATTAAGTGTTATAGATATTGTGATAAAAGACAGAGTGCTATTCAATCAGAGATATAAAGATTAATGAGATCTTTACATATGTGTGATAGAAAAGGATTCCCAGGGGCACCTGGGTGGCCCAGGGGGTTGGGCCTCTGCCTTTGGCTCAGGTCATGGTCTCGGGGTCCTGGGATCAAGCCCTGCATTGGGCTCTCTGCTCGGCATGGAGCCTGTTTCACTCCCTCTCTGCCTGCTTGTGATCTCTCTGTCAAATAAATAAATAAAATCTTAAAAAAAAAAAAAAAAAAAAAAAAAAAAGTATTCCCACAGCAGATGACATCAATTTGAAGGATGAATAATTTTCCAGGTAAGAGAAAGAAAGGGTAGTGAAATATAAAAGATGGATTAGGCTTAGGCTATAAAGAATTATACATGCCACTGCTAAGGAGTTTGGACACTGTATTATAAGACTGGGGTTGCTAAGGAACACCCATGGGCCAGAGGCCTGTTTCTTTATGGCCCATGAGCTATTAATATAATTTTTACACTTTTCAGGCATTGTAAAACAAACAAGAAACAGAAAGAAAGAAGGAAAAGAGAAGAAAAGGTAAATGTATCAAAGATTGCATGTCACAGGTGACCAGCAAAGCCTAAATTATTTATTATCTGACTCTTTAGAGAATTTTACCAAACCCGGGGTGCCTGGGTGGCTCAATGGGTTAAAGCCTCTGCCTTCAGCTCAGGTCACGATCCCAGAATCCTGGGATCAAGCCCTGCATTGGGCTCTCTGCTCCGTGGGGAGCCTGCTTCCTCCCGTCTCTCTCTCTCTCTGCCTGCCTCTCTGCCTACCTGTGATCTCTGTCTGTTGAATAAATAGATAAAATCTTAAAAAAAAAAAAAAAAAAAAAAAAGAAGAAGAAGAAGAAGACGTTGTTTACCAAACCCTGCTATATAGATGGTTTGGGACTGTCGAAGTGACTGAGGAAAGGATGTCATATATTCAAACTGTTTTAGGATGATCATTCCGACAGTTTTGTGCAAGATGAATACAGAGAGATGAGAAAACAGAAGGGTGCACTACAATAGTACATGGGAGGTGACAAGGGCATAGGACATCATAGAGGGAATAAGTGACAGGGAATTTTAATTGCTTGGTACATGAGAATGAGTGATGAGGAGAAGTAGGAAAGAAATATTCAGCCAAGTGATCAGATGGATGTTGATGCTATTAAACAGCAAATCAGAAGGTTTATGAGATGAGCGAATAGTATGAGAAGCCTACTAAAAATCCAGTTAGAGGGGCGCCTGGGTGGCTCAGTGGGTTAAAGTCTCTGCCTTCAGCTCAGGTCGTGATCCTGGGGTCCTGGGATCGAGCCCTGCATCCAGCTCTCTGCTCAGCAGGGAGCCTGCTTCCTCCTCTCTCTCTGCCTGCCTCTCTGCCTAATTGTGATCTCTGCCTGTCAAATGTCAAATAAATAAATAAAATAAAATAAAAAAAAATCCAGTTAGAAGAAGTAGAGTTTGAAGACAGAGTAAAATACTATACATTTATTAGGTACTGGATGAATATCCGATGAATGATTCAATGGGAAAAAATAAATTTACTAATTTTTTCCCTGATTTATTCCCAAACCTCTGCTATATAGCGTTCCAACACTGATTCCAAATCATACCTTGGAAGGAGGTGGTGCAGGCTTAGGAACCAGGTTCTTATAGACACTTGGAACCATGGTTGATGATTTGTTCCCATTTGCATGGTGAGATCCTGGTGAGGTGAATGCAGCAGAGAAGGCAGCAGAAGGATCTTCTTTGGAAACTTTTTTGATGACTAGCATTTTGGAGGGTTGCTTGGCACTAGGTGGGTTTTCTGTGAAATACAATAGTGAAGAGACAAAAGAATGTCAAATAATGGTTAAGCACAGTATAGATGAAGTCCTCACTTTCAACAAAGAACTGCTGAAACTGAGGGACAAACATTTCCTGGTTTGCACTTAACAGATATTCTCAAAAATGACACTACTTGGGGATTACAGGAAAAAGGCAGCATATGAAGCTAAATTCATAAATCAACATAACAACCAAAGGTGTTAGTAGTCCTTCAGGGGCATAACTTGTCTTGTGTGATCACTCAGGCACACACCAAACAAGAATATATCCAAGTGGGGCAGTTCCTGTCAGCATAGAAATGGAGAGAAATGCCAAAATTGGGGGAAAGGAGGCTACCCTGGGATCTTCTGATGAGGCGAAGTGGAGCAAACCTTTACGCTATTAAGGGGAAATGGCACAATAAGCACCTTTAATCCTATAATTCAAGATCCAAAACCAGTATTCAGATATACTAAAGCCATCCCAATAAGATACCTAACTACTAAACAGGTCTAAATAGGTCTAAGGTAGGGATGAGGAGAGTCTCATTTGTAAATGCCAACGATTCCAAAACTACAGATCAGGTTTGGTATGAAATACACTGATTTGTCTCTTCATTTTTTATAAGCCTAGTTATTCTCAACATTTACACATAATCGTATGTATCTGTTTTCACCTTGCTCTCTACAACAAGCCACATTCATTAAGCCAAACCTACCCCTCAATCTCCTTAAACAAAAAAAAAAAACCCTCAACAACTGGAACCTAACTGAACAAAACCGTCTATAGAATGTGTTATTATACAGCCTTTTCAGACAAGACTTTAGAAGACTATCTACTAATATGAAAGAATGCTTAGAAAATACCACTATATTTGCCTGCCAAATATTTAGGAAACAATTATAACACAAAAAATTCACTTTAGTTGTTATAAATGAATTAGCAATGTTAATTAAACATTACTTCTCATAAGCTTTAGATAATTCTCCCTCTGCTTAAAATCTGTTTTCAAATTTAGGGCTTTACAGGCTCTCAATCATCTATATCATGACACTTAAGACCATTACATTTCAATGTTATTTTGGGTGGGCACAGTAAAGAGATAACAAGTGTTAGTTACCATGTGCAAATGGATGAGATGAGAAAAAAAGAGAAAGAAACAAACAAAAAAGAGATAAAGAATTGTTGCTCCTCTCCATGCTAAGAAAAATGTAAAGCTGTGCCTTTAAAATGGCAAAATCTACCTACCCCACACTCCAGAAGGGGTCCCAATAGGTCTGCATGGCTGATTCTGTTTGCCAGCTTCTGGATTCAAAGAAGGCTAGGAAAAAAGGGATATTAATGGTTGATAAAGAAAGCTAATATTTTGGCACTTTTCACAAAGCAGCCATCACCATGGAACCTATCCGATAATTATGTATCAGCAGCACTTACTTAACCCTGTATTCAGAATTGACAAGTAAGCAGAAGATCCTGAAATGCTAAATCCATAGATCTTATATTAGTGTTAGGCTATCTTGGGTTTCATTTCCTTTAACATAAGAGGACTAAAAAAATATTTTTAACTAAACAGACTAAATGTGCAAGTTCTTATCTTCCAATAGGGTATGCACGGTATATAAGGAGGCACAGAAAACTGAATGGACAAGAATATAGATCACTTTTCTCAGATTTAAGGACAATCTGGTCAGTGAAATGTATAGTATATGTAGCTTTCCTAAGACTGCTTTACAGGGCAGAGGCAGACGATGTGCCAGGGATTTTGCTAGGAATATAAAGGCAATTAAGACAATTAAAACAATGAAGTCCCACAGTCAAGTGGGACTGTGACCCTTGTGGACATGGGTCCCACAAGGGTCACAGTCCCACTACAAAGATATATACTCGTAGACAAATAAGCACAACAAAAGGTTACCAGGTCTGATAAAAATTTATATTAGGGAAGAAGGAATAGTCAGTTCCACTTGAAAGAGAAGTGCTATCAGAAAAGGTTTCATTAGAGGTTCAATGACTAAGAAGAATCCTTAAAGATGAATTCCAAAGCTGGAAAATGGGTGATTCCAGGAATAGGATGCTCAGTGAACACCCAGACAGGAAAGCACGAAAAATAACAGAATATTCAGAGATCTGCAAATAGTTTAGAATGATGAGCACTAGGGAAGGAGGGGAACGTTCTGTGGTGAAAGAGGTATCTGGCAAAGTAGGTAAAGTAGCCAGAATTTTTAGGGAAACTTAATTTTATTCTGTAGGTATTGAAGATCTATCTCTCACGCACTAAACATATCCATAATCATTAAGTTTACAACAGTCGGGTAGCAGCTTGAACGATGTATTTGAAGGCTTAAGCATCAACTAGACCATTCCACAGTTCAGGAGACTAATGAAGGTAACAGAATAGAGAAAGAGATGAGGGGAAGGATGGAAGTGTTAAGAGCAGTAACACTTAACAACTAACTCCAACTAACTAACAACTACATACAGGAGGTATGAGTATGACACTGGTATCCAAGCCTTAACTTTACAATATGCTAATAGAGTAGGAAAATGGCTTTTTGGCAAAATTACCCATAGAACATTAAACAACAGAAAGATGCCCAGATTCCACTGAGCTTCTGAATCAAAATGTCTAGGGATGGGGCCCCAGCAGGTATGTATTTTCAATCCATCAAGGTGAGAACCACAAGCATAGAACAAGCACAGAAACATAGTGAAGAACCAACTCACCATATAAATGGAAAAAATTAATGACAAAATATGAAGGACAGATTACAGTCCTCTGGATGGAAAAGTACAGGTAGAGGGAGTCCCCATGGATAAAAGCTGTATTTTCCCATTTTAATAGGTTTGTGTTCTTAGTCACATCCTATTCAGGGTTTTCAAAGATACTGCCCCTGTTTATATGGTATCTTTTATTTCTTTCCATTGATTTTTTTTTTAAAGATTTCATTTATTTATTTGACAGACAGAGATCACAGGTAGGCAGAGAGGCAGGCAGAGAGAGTAAGGGAAGCAGGGCTCCCTGTTGAGCAGAGCCTGACATGGGGCTCGATCCCAGGACCCCGGGATCATGACCCGAGCAGAAGGGAAAGGCTTTAACCCACTGAGCCACCCAGGCGCCCCTCCACTGATTTTTAAAAATAGTAAAATATACAGATACAAAAAAAACTGCATAAGACAAATGGGCAAAAAGTTCTTGTAATCACCACTTAATTCACTCAGTTTAATCAACAGAACATTACCAGCCAAACCAGAACATTTTATAAGCTTCATTCAAAAAAACGAAGTAAGAGAAAAAAACAACAAAAACTCTAACCACAAACTTCTCCCCCTCTAAAAATAACCATTATCCTAAGTTATGGTGATCACCTCTTTGCTTTTACCACCCAAGTGTATGTCCCTCAGAATGATAGTTTTGTTTCCAAAAAAACATCTCTCACTTCTCTTAACCTACAGGTTACTTAAATAAATGTTATACCTCTAGATTTCCTATAAATTGGAAGCTGGTTGGAGAGACTACAGAACCCCTCTATACACATTTGACGGTGTAAAACTATTGGCTAACATTCTGACTCCGGTAACTGTTATTCCATTGACTTTTTTTTTTTTTTAAGATTTTATTTATTTATTTGACAGAGAGAAATCACAAGTAGATGGAGAGGCAGACAGAGAGAGACAGAGTGAGATCATGATCTGAGGAGAAAGCAGAGGCTTAACCCACTGAGAATAATGAAGCCGCCCCACTGACTTCTATTATAAAACTTTGTCAAAGTCTGATTTTTCTTTCTAAGTCACTGGGACTTGATGTTTAAGGGGTATTTTTCTTTTTCACTTGAGTCTAGCATTTTATTTTATTTTATTTTATTTTATTTTATTTTAAAAAGATTTTATTTATTTATTTGACAGAGATCACAGGTAGGCAGAGAGGCAGGCAGAGAGAGAGGAGGAAGCAGGCTCCCTGCTGAGCAGAGAGCCCAATGCAAGGCTTGATCCCAGGACCCTGGGATCATGACCTGAGCCGAAGGCAGAGGCTTTAACCCACTGAGCCACCCAGGCGCCCCGAGACTAGCATTTTGTAAGCCTACTTAGGTGCTGGCTGTTCTGTCCTTTCAATTCACAGCTCAAATTTTACTGTATTTCAAGAAATTATTCTTGAATTATAATTTTTAGCCTTTAAGTGTCCCCCCCCCCCGGGTATGTGTGTGTACAGGATCTTTATACACACACACACACACACACACACGTGTGTATATATACATACACATATATAGATGCTCTTTTTTGACCAAATCTGTATCATTCCTCATTCTTTTATTATTTTTAAAAATGAAGCATTAAAAAATTAAGTAAACTCTACCCTCAATGTGGGGCTTGTAACTCAAGACCCTGAGACTGAGTCATGAGACCTCCATGAGCCCCTCAATTCTAACTTAAAAAAAAAAAAAGATTTATTTGAGAAAGAAAAAAAGAAAGAGCACATACACATGCACAGGGTGGAGAGGGGTAGGAGGGGAGGAAGACAGAATCCCAAACAGATTCCCTGCCAGAGTGTAGAGCCTCACTTGGGGCTTAATCCCAGGACTCTTAAGACCATGAACTGAGCTGAAACAAAGTCGATCATTTAACTGGCTGTGCCTCCCTCACTAAAAAATTTCCTCTTCTGGGGTGCTGGGGTAGCTCAATCGGTCAAATGCCCAACTCTTGATTTTGGCTCAGGTCATGGGACTGAGCCCCACACTGGGCTCTGCGCTCAGCAGAGTCTGTTGTCCCTCTCCCTCCATTCTCCCCAAATCCCCCTTATTCTCTCCCTAATAAATAAAATCTTTAATAAATTTTGTCCTCTTGTAATTCTTCTTGTTTTCCTCTTGTAATCCTTGAAAAACACGGATTATTCTCTTGTGTTCCTTGTTTAGTCTCCCTTTTCCTCAAAATTTTCATTACTTTTTTAAAGAAAGATTTTACTTATTTATTTGAGAGAGAGAGAGGGAGAGGGGGGAAAGGTTGGAGGGAGAAGCAGACTCCCCGACAAGCAGGGAGCCCAATGTGGGACTCCAGGATCATAACCTGAGCTGAAGGCAGATGCTTAACCAACTGAGCCACCCAGGCACCCCAACAAATTTTTCAATACTTCTTTCCTGATTTCTAGTACTTTTTTCTGGTTTAGGTTGTTCTTATGCCATTTTCTTAGTATCACTTAAATTTTAAAACAGCATGGGAACACTGTAGTAAGAGTAAATTTTAAAAGGTTCTTAACTGTTTTGTGGACATGTTGTACAGGTGTACTCTGCACTGTTAAGGATGTTATTCTGCTCCTTATTCTCTTGACCCTTTATGTTCATTTACATATGACTAGTTTTTATCAATGTCAAGACAGCTTTTCTGACATGAAGCTTTAGAGCTCTCTGTTGTGTTGTTTTCATAAAGTGTTAAAAAATATGGTGGCTTAGTTTCTTTCATGCCCTGGCTACATTCCTCCCTCCCTTTTATCTCAACCTTCACTTTCCTTTGTCTCTATGTTTCCACCTCCACAGCTCAATCTGGATCCTATTTCCAACTGTTTTGTTTTCAGTGAGGGGCTACATTCTAGAAGGGGAATACACTGGCTGGTTAATATAAACAATGATAGTACTCTGTGCCATTTACCAACTTATTGTTTCTTAGTTCCAAAGTCATCCTTTTTGCCTGCTCAGTATAAACGTGTCTGGGCACTTAACATTTTTCCCTTGCCAGGTGGAAAGTTAACTTTTTTGTCAGTATAGAGCAAGAAAAAGATTTCTGCTTCTTGTTCCAGTGTGCTTCCTCAGCAGGCTCCTGCGGCACCCAGCTCCTGCTAAGCCAGGTTCTAAAGTCCATGTGAGCTTTGACTTGAGTGGTTTTGTAGCAGAGTGGTATCTGAACAGCTCTACCAGGTACTCAAGAGGGCAGATTTCAGCATGTTCCCTGAAAACACCCAAGCAACTGTTCTGTCACTCAGTAAGCACCAACTAAGTCCTTTTTAACAAGGTCTGGTGGTGATGGGGGAAGAGGGAGACTCTCCCTTGGGCACTCTAGCTTAGCCCTAGGGTTATTGGCTATCCCTTATATTGGCTTCATATTCTTTAGTCCCTTATTTTGGCCTTCATATTCTTTAGTGTTCTCTTTATTACTAGCCAACCGCTCATTACCCCAATCCTGTACTTTCCCTGTTCAAATTATTGTGTGGTTTCTCTCTTCATTGGTCCAGCCAGACCGTCCTGAGCCACCCAGGTGCCCCAGAAATAATTTCACTTTTGGGTGCCTGGCTGGCTCAGTCAGTTAAACATCTTACCTTCGGCTCAGGTCACGATCCCAGGATCCTGGGATCAAGTCCTGCATCTGGCACCCTGCTTAGAGGGAAGCCTGCTTCTCCCTCTCCTTCTGTCCCTCCCCCTGCTTGTGCCCTCTCATGTTCTGTCAAATAAATAAATAAAATCTAAACAAACAAACAAACAAAAAACCTTTTGTACATCCTGCACAGATGTCTAGATTCTCATGTCAACATTTTACACCACTTACTTCAACATTCTCTCTAAATATATTTTTTCCGGAACCATTTGCAACCTAAACCACTCATCCTTAAATACGTATTTCTTTAAAAACACATTAACATAATCACAGTATAATTGTAAAAATTAGGCAATTAAGATCAACAAATACTATCTAATCTGTCACACTTATTCAAACCTTAACACTGATTAGTTTTATAGCAAAACAGAATTTTAAAAATGTACACTGTTTTCCCCTCATCCAGTGTCCAAAGGATCGTATGCTGCCTTTTTTTGGGGGGGGAGTAGACTCCATGCCCAACACTGGTCTTGAACTCATGATCTTGAGGTCAAGAGTCCCACGAACTGAGCCTGCAAGGTCCTCCTCACAGGATTCCTTCAGTTGTCTTATTTCTTTAGTTTTCTTTAATCTGCAATTTTTTCTTTCATGATAAAATTTTTATTTTTTAAAAGATTTTATTTATTTCAGAGAGACAGAGCACAAGCAGGAGAGACAGAAGCAGACTTTCTAACAAGCTTGGAGCCCAATGCAGTGCCTCAATTCCAGGACCTGGAGATCATGACCTGAATCAAAGGCAGACGCTTAACCATCTTTGCCACCCAGGCACCCCCATGACATTTTCAAAAAGTAGAGGCTAGTTCTTTTGATGAATCTTTTGTAATTCTTTATAGTAGAACTCCAACTTGAGTATGTGTGATATTTTCTCATGGTTAGATTCAGGCTACGCATTCCTGTAAGGATTTAAAGAGGTGAGGTTGCATCCTCAGTGCATCACATCAGGGTGTTTACTTTATCTATTTCTACTATGCTTGGTGATGATAATCTGTTTTTAAATAAAATTTTAAATAAAATTTACATACAATGGTACACACATATACTAAGTATACAATTCCATGAGTTTTGAAAAATGTTTATAACTCCTCAACCTCTCTAAAAACAAAATTACCTACTGCAACAGTAAAGTTCCCTCATGCCCTTTCCCAGACAATCCCCATTCCACACAGGCAACCACTGTTGTGACTTTTTTTTTTTTAAAGATTTTATTCATTCACTTGACAGATATCACAAGTAGGCAGAGAGGCAGGCAGAGAGAGAGGAGGAAGCAGGCTCCCTGCCATGCAGAGAGCCCGATGCGGGGCTCGATCCCAGGACCCTGGGACCATGACCTGAGCCGAAGGCAGAGGCTTTAACCCACTGAGCCACCCAGGAGCCCCTGCTTTGACTTTCTTTTCCACCATAGATTATTTGCTTATTCTAGGACAGCATATAAACAAAATCAGGCAGTATGTACCATTCTGCAATTCATTGTTTATTAGTCACTCCTTATTAATGAATACATGTAGTCCATTTCATGATTATACCATAAGTTTTCTTTTTTTTTTTTTTTAAGATTTTATTTATATATTTGACAGAGAGAGAGAGAGATCACAAGCAGGCAGAGAGGGGGGGAAGCGGGCTCCCCGCTGAGCAAGAGCCTGAAGCGAGGCTTGATCCCAGGACCCCAGGATTATGACCTGAGCTGAAGGCAGAGGCTTAACCCACTGAGCCCCCAGACGCCCCACAAGTTTTCTATTTTTGTGTCAAAGACATTTAAACTGTTTTCAGTTTGGGGCTTTTATGAATAAAATTATAATAAATACCCATATACCTTTGTTTCTCTTGAGTAAATATCTATAAGTGCTGTGTCACAGGATAGGCTTATGTTTAGTTTCACAAAAATCTGCCACACCCTTTCCCAAAATGGTTTCTACTTCATGCTCTTACTATGTATGAGTTCCAAACACTTGAAAATGTCACCAAATTTAATGTTTTCAAACTTACACATTTTAGCCATTGTGGTGAATGGGTAGCAGTATCTCATATTCTGAATTTACACACTTCCCTTGTGACTAATGACACTCATCATTTTGTTCATGTGACTACTGGCCATTTGTGTATCTTCCATTGTGAAGAATCTGTTCAAATCTTGCTTGTTTTTTTAAAATATTAAGTTGTCGGGATACCTGGTTGGCTCAGCTGCAACTTGATCTGAGGGTTGTTTGAGCCCCACATCAGGTGTAGAAATTACTTAAATTAACTTTAAGTTTTTTTTTTTTTTTTTTTTTTAAGAGAAAAGCTCGTGTGCAGGAGACCTACGATGGGGTTAGAGTGGTAGGGGCCCAAAGCAAGAGGGAGAGACAGTTCAAAGCAGACTCCTCACTCAGCAAAGAGCCCAATGCAGGGCTCAATCTCAAAACCCTTAGGTCACAACCCAAGCTATAACCAAGAGTCCCATGCTCAAGTGACTGGGCCACCCAGGCACCCCTAAATAAACTTTAAAAAAAAAGAGAAAAGAAAAGAAAAGAAGAAAGACAGGTGCCTGGGTGGCGCAGTTGGTTAAGTGTCTGACTCTTGATTTCAGCTTAGGTCCTGATCTCAGGGTTGTGAGATCAAGCCCCAAGTTCCATCAGCTCACCACTGGTCTGAAGTCTGCCCCAAATTCTCTCTCACTCTCCCTCTGCAGGTCCCCACTTGCTCACTGTCTCAAAGAGAGAAAGAAAAATATATATTGAGTTGTCTTTTTATTATTCAGTTATAAGAGTTATTTATATTACGGATACAAGTCCCTTTTCACAGATATGCTTTATAAATATTTTCTGTATTTTCTTTGAGTCTGTGAGATAAGCAGATGTTCTAAATTTTGACGAAATCCAATTTATCAATGTTTTCCTTAAGGTTATTGCTGTCTTTGTCCAAAGAAATCTTCTCTACCCTCTAAGGCGTAAAGAAGTTCCTCCAAATTTTCTTCTAGAAGCTTTATAGTTTTAGGCCTTACATCTGGGTCTATAATTCCTCTCGAATTAATTTTTTTTTGTATGCTATGAGGTAGGGGATATCTATCTATCTATCTATCTATCTATCTATCCTTTCACTATATACACACAGTTATTCTAGTACCATTTGTTAAACACATTTCTTTCTCTATTGGTCTGTTTTAGTATCTGTTGAAAATCAAATGACGATATAAATGTAGGTTTATTTCTGAGCTCTTTATTCTGCTCCACTATTAGTTTATTCTTATAATAATGTAACATCTTGATTATTATAGGTTTGTACTAAGTCTTCAAATTAGAGTAAGTCCTCCAATTCCATTCTTTCTCAAGATCACTTTGGGTATTCTAGGGTCTTTCAATAAAAAATTTTATTTCAATAAAAATTTTAGGGGTGCCTGGGTGGCTCAGTGTGGTTAAAGCCTCTGCCTTCGGCTCCGGTCATGATCCCAGGGATTGAGCTCAATCCTGGGATCAAGCCCCACATTGGGCTCTCTGCTCGGCAGGAAGCCTGCTCCCTCCTCTCTCTCTCTGCCTTCCTTTCTGCCTACTTGTGATCTCTATCTGTCAAATAAATAAAAATCTTAAAAAAAAAAAAAAAGAAGTGATACATCAATAAAAATTTTAGAATAACTTAGTCCATTTCTGTAAGAATACACGCTGGTTGGTGTTATGCAGACTCTGTAGAACTGCTGTCCTAACCACGTTCAGTCTTCTAATTCAAAGCCTCCCATTCACAATGATAACTCTTTCATTTAGATCTTTAATTTCTCTTGGCAATATTTTTTGGCTTAGTATAGAGATCTTTCACATCTTTGGTTAAATTTATTACTAAACATTTTATTCCTAAGCAATTTTAAAAGTTTTTTATTTTTTGGCTTTACAAAAAGCATTTTATAAAACTTCATTTCCCAACTGCTTATTGCAGGCACATAAAAATACAACAGAATTTTTGAAAAGTAAACTATACCCAATGTGGGCTCAAACTCGTAACCCTGAGATCAAGAGTCACATGCTTTACCAACTGAGGCAGCTAGATGCTCCCAGTTAATATTGACATAGGTGATCTTTACTGTTTAATGTTGCAAGGTAGACATTACTATCTATGTAACAATGCAGAGAAAATTAGTTTTTAAGGTTTTATTATTTGGCTGAGAGATAGAGAGAGGGAACACAAACGGGGAGTGGGAGAGAGAGAAGCAGGCTTCCTGCTGAGCAGGGAGCCCAATGTGGGGCCTGATCCCAGGACCCTGGGATTGTGACCTGAGCCAAAGGCAGACGATTAACGGCTGAGCCACCTGAGAAAATCAGGGTTATTTAACTTGTCCAAGGTAACTGTAAGATGGTTTATTACATCAAACTAATACCATTTTAAAACAAAAAATAACTTTTCTAATTATACATTGTACAGTATAGAAAAATATATAGAAAATTTATAAAATATATAAAAAAAATATAAAAAATTTGTCCCCCAAATACCTTGATTTTACTATTTTTGGTTAACTACACTTTCTTAAGTGTACACTTCTTGAGTGTTCTTGAGTGTACACTTACACTTTTCTTCTTCAACCATTTACTTCCCAGCCTCCTTACAGCTATTTCCATAGGTTCTAGGGCCCTCTCTGAATACATCACTCTCCATTCTTACCCATCCAACAACCTCATGTATCATCTTTTTTTCCATGTGCACATCTCCAGATCTTACTCATCTTTTTGATAAAAAGAATGTTATCTTCTCCCTCCAATTACGCTCCTGATTTTCCTTTTTAAATTATTTATTATTCATCAATTTTCTTTAAATCAAAATTGAAATTTCTTACTCTTCCTTCTCTAGTTACCTCAGTTCCAATCCTTTAGATTTGTTCTCCAAACCACAATTGTTTGCAACCTAAATGTTTGCAAATAGGGAAATGGATAAATAAATCCAGTATAGTCACACAATAGAATATTATATAATAGTGAAAAATTAAAGCAAGGTTTCTCAATCATGTTAATACTGCCATTTGGGGTTGGGCAATTCTTTGTTATGGGGCTGTCCTGTGCATTATACGATGTTTAGCAACAGCCCTGATCTCTACATACTAGATGTCCATAGCACTATCTCCAGGTGTGACAACCAGAATTTCTCCAGATATTGCCAAACATGCCTTTGGTTGGTGGGGGGGATGGGCAATGGGGGCAAATTTGCTCCTGGTTGAGAACCACCGGTCTACTGTTATATGGTTATATGTATCAAATACAGATAAATCTCAAAACAATTTTAAGCAAATAAAAGAGAACTACGGTATTATCCATATAAACATCAAAATGAAGGAAAATGATATTAGTGTAGAGTGTTTATGGATACATACATGTAGTGAAAGTTTACCAAAAACATGATAAAGCACAGAAGTCAAGGTGATGATCACTTCTGGGGGGGTTTGGGGAGGGTAGTGAGGATAGTAGGATTAGGGAAGCTTTAATTTGATGATGTGCATACTTGACCACTTTTCTCCTTTATGTACATTTTTATGTTTCTCCTTTTATATATACGTTCCTCCTTTTATGTACATATCTTTATGTACACTTAAGATATTTTAAAGGGGCACTTGGGTGGCTCAGTGGGTTAAGTAGCTGCCTTCGGCTCAGGTCATGATCTCAGGATCTTGGGATCAAATCCTGCATCGGGCTCTCTGCTGAGCAGGGAGTCGGCTTCCCTCTCTCTCTCTGTCTGCCTCTCTGCCTACTTGTGATCTCTGTCAAATAAATAAATAAAATATTTAAAAAAAAGGTATTTTAAAACATAAATACAGTATTAATTTGCCCTTACTGACCTGGCTCAGGTTTGACTGACAGCAAACTTCTACTTAAATCACTCAGCAGGCAGAGATAGTGCTACTTTCACATTTTTTTTCTGTTCTCGATTTATTTCCCACTGGGAATGCCACAGAATTGATAATGGGCCTTCTTATTAAATTCTGTCAATCAAAGGTGCCTGCGTGGCTCAGTGGGTTAAAGCCTCTGCCTTCAGCTCAGGTCATGATCTCAGGGTCCTGGGACTGGGCCCCACATCGGGGTCCCTGCTCAGTGGAAAGCCTGCTTCCCCCTCTCCCACTCCCCCGCTTCTATTCCCTCTCTTGCTGTGTCTTTTTCTGTCAAATAAATAAATAAAATCTTAAAAATAAATACAATACAGAAAACTTTTTTTAAGGCGCACTAAAAACTCTACTTTGAGAAGCCAAAAGTCATATAATTCAATACACAATGGCAAAGTTTTACTGTATACATCGGCACTCCCAACTGCATATTTGTAACATCACAACTTAAGAGGAAAAAGTCAAGAGTAAAAAACCTCTTATGGTAGTTAGAGAAAGACAAGTCAACATGAACACCACATTTTTACATAACCTGAACATTGAATTTTGAATGTTGAACCTTATAAAACTTAAAGGAAATGAATTTTTTAAAGTTTCAAAAGCATAAAGATGAAAAATGGAGATTTGCTAAAAGTTACTTAAGAACTTTGGTCATCACCTTTACACTAATCAACTTCTTTCCCTCTAAAAGCAATTAAAATCTAAACTTAGGGACTTCCTTTTTAGTAATTTCTTCAACACTTTCTCATTATTAACAAGGTCTTCTATTTATGGCATTATTTGTTTAGGTTTTAACCACACATTTAAACCTTGATACTTACAAAATCTTCCTCTTCAAATTGTAATTTTTCCACCTTGTCTTCTTTCTTTTCTTCTCTAATCTCTGTAGGTGGCTTTTCTTGAAAGGCACAGCCTTTCCGGGAATGGAAGCTGCCGTTCCAGTGGCGATGGTTCCCTGTGCCACCCCCACTACGCTGGCTCATGCCATCATGACCTCGGGAAGAGCCATGCCAACCAGATAGGTTCCCTGTGATTCCAGCATATGCTCCCTTAGAGACACCAGAGTCCACAGAGTCGTGGCGAAACAGGGAGGGCTGGTGCCAGGAATCTGGAATAGTAAGGACAAGTAACACATTAGATTTTTGCTTCCTGATTTGATTTGCAGTACTCCAAAAGCCCTTCAGGAGACCCTTTTTTTCTTTAAATAAAAGATTAAGTCCACAGAATTATCTTTTCCTTTTAATGTAATTTCTATATGAGATCTTCAATTGAATAAATGACACACGAGAGCACAAGAACGTTAGAAAGCCAATGTAACTGAATAACGACAACTGAAGATCTAACTGGGAAACTTGTTTTAAGAACAGCCTATCAAGGTCATAGACATGTAGCCTCTATGTGGGCTTAACTGAGTAGCTTAAATATAGTCATGGAAGCTGGGCATGGCTCACCTCCTGCAGTTCGCAGAGGTCCATTGTTAAAAAAGCCATCAGAGGAATTATGTCGACGACGGCTTACTCCAAACCTACGATCTCCTCGGGGTAGGTGCTCTCCGTGTTTTTCAAAGGTGGCTGTAGGTGACTAAGATGATCAAATATAGAGAAGCAAACAGATTAAGAAGATAACAATTTCTTCAATTATGTGCATCAGAGAGGATAAAAAAAAAAAAAGCACTGTCAATATCCATTAAAATAAGCTCTCAAATTTTACATGTAAGATACTAGGTTAACCTTGTAACAGGAAAGGAAAAGCAACATGCTTGGTTAAAAAAAATTCTAAGCAACTTTATTATTCTGCAATTGGAGAGAGAGAAATGGTTTAAATACCACAGCACTTTCGTGAGTAACAACTACATGGTTTTTACAGTTTTATAAAACACTTATTTCTATGGGGTGCCTGGGTAGCTCAGTGGGTTAAGCCTCTGATCAGGTCATGATCTTGGAGTCCTGGGATGGAGCTGCGCACTGGGCTCTCTGCTCAGCAGGGAGTCTGCTTCCCCTCCTCCCCATGACTATTGTTCTGCCTACTTGTGCTCTCTCTCACTCTACCCAATAAATAAATAAAATCTTAAAAAAAAACCAAACACTGGGATGCCTGGGTGGCTCAGTGGGTTAAGCCACTGTCTTCGGCTCGGGTCATGATCCCAGGGTCCTGGGATCGAGCCCCAAATCAGGCTCTCTGCTCAGCAGGGAGCCTGCTTCCTCCTCTCTCTC
Organism: Mustela nivalis; assembly: GCF_964662115.1. Classification (NCBI taxonomy): domain Eukaryota; kingdom Metazoa; phylum Chordata; class Mammalia; order Carnivora; family Mustelidae; genus Mustela; species Mustela nivalis. Next base: position 33,912,915 of record NC_139029.1, read on the forward strand.
TGCCTGCCTCTCTGCCTGCTTGTCATCTCTCTCTGTCAAATAAATAAATAAAATCTTAAAAAAAAAAAAAAACCCCAAACACTTACTTCTAGAAATTACTTAATATTCATAAGAGAATTATAATTTGGCATCAGCTTCATTTTACTCATTTACACATGAGGAAAGAAGTCAGGGAAAATAAGTCTCTAAGGTTATACAATGAAAAGGAAGCTATTCTAGATGAACTTTCATTTACCTCCCTATTCCAAATAATTTTATTCTAGAACATTCTTTTTACTAAATTTTAAATTTTTATTACTATTTTTAGAGCATTCTTTAATTTCAAAAGAGAGACCGAAAGTCTTAAAAGGTATGAAAAATATGGATATAACTGACAAAGGCGCAGAGCAAAACTACAGGTTGAGGCACACACATCTTTGCATCTATTTTCTTAGTTTTATAGTTTTTAGCTCTTTAATTTAGGTTATGATACGCTTCAGGTTTATTTGCGTGTGGTATGAAGTAAAGGCTGAAGTCAAGGTTCTCACTTCATATCTATCTATCTCCAGTTCTAGAACCATTTGCTAAAAAAGAGTATCACTTCCACATTAAATTACCTTGGCACTTTAGTAAAAAATATCTATGTACAGAAGTATTTCTGAATTCTCTATTCTATTCCATTGCTTTCTGTCTATCCTTATCCCAACACTGCAGAACTTTGTTCATTACAGCTTTACTGGAAATAGTGAAATCTCATTTCCCAATTCTTTTTACTCTACTTCACTGTGCTAGATTATTATTTGTAAATAATAATGCCTTCCTGGGTCCCACAACTAATCCCTCAGGCCCACCATCCCCCAAGCTTTGGGTCAGATTATGTCAATTAAGAGATCTTGGGAATCTCCAAAGGATGACTCAAAATAAAGTTTAGAGCAAAATGTTGTGGGTCTAAATAGATCAGGAACATCTGCCCCAAAATTCCCATTTAAAAACAAGGTAAGGGCAAGGGTCTCAGTCAGTTGGGAGTCTGACTCCTGATCTTGGTTTGGGTGATGATCTCAGAGTCATGAGATAGAGGCCTTTGTTTCAGATTCTTTCCCTCTCCCTTTGCCCCAACCCCCACTCTGAAGTGGGGGCACTCTCTTTCTTTCTATGAAATAAATTCTTAAAAACAAAACAAATAAACAAAAAACAGGGGAGGGCGCCTGGGTGGCTTAGGCGGTTAAGTGTCTAACTCTTGATTTCAGCTTGGGTCATGAACTCAAGGTTCTGGGACTGAGTCCTGTGTCTGGCTCCATGCTCAGTGTAGGGTCTGTTTGGGATTCTCTCTCCCCCCTCTCACTTTGCCCCTCCCCCACTTGTGTTCTTTCTCTAAAATAAATAAAATTTTTAAAAAATAAGGGAAGATAGGCCCCCCCCTTTTTTTGAGATTACACAGCATGTGTCCCTCCTCTATTAGTTGGCAAAATGGGAAGCTTTTTTTTTTTTTTTTTAAAGATTTTATTTATTTGTCAGAGAGAGAGTGAGAGAGAGTGAGCACAGGCAGACAGAATGGCAGGCAGAGGCAGAGGGAGAAGCAGGCTCCCTGCCAAGCAAGGAGCCCAATGTGGGACTCGATCCCAGGACGCTGGGATCATGACCTGAGCCGAAGGCAGCTGCTTAACCAACTGAGCCACCCAGGCGTCCCAACGGGAAGGATTTTTAAGCTTATTAGCTTCCCAAAGGTTTCTTTACCAATAATTAAGGCTATTTCTTTTTTTTTTTTTAAATTTAAGATTCTATTTATTTATTTGAGAGAGAGTGCACAAGCAGGGGGAGAAGGAGAGGGAGAAGCACGCTCCCCGCTGAGCAAGATGTGGGGCTTGATCCAAGAACCCTGGGATCACGACCCAAGCCAAAGGCAGACACTTAGCCAACTGAACCACCCAGGTGCCCCAATATTTGAGGCCATTCTTCTGTGCACTGTGAGTACAACTAATCCACTCTGGGCTACTTTACTCTATATGAACTGGCTGTTTATATTCCTAATGTAACATACAGTTTCCCCTGAAATCATTAAGTAGATTATCACCCCTAAAATAGAATTTCTAGGATTTAATCTGAGATCCATGTAAATAGTCAATGTCTCTCCCTTTTCATCCTCCTCATCTACTATTACAATGTGCATTTACACCAAAGGTCCATTTCCCCAAAAAACCATTTCGTGTTTACCTCTGCCCCCTATACCTAAATAATAGATCAGCAGGTATGTTTTGGTTCCAAAGTGTAGTGCAGTTAATCCAGGAAACCTTTTTTAAAATAAAGATTTTATTTATTTGAGAGAGAGAGAGAGAGAGAGAGAGAACAGCATGAGTAAGGTGGGGGGAGAGGGTGAGGAAGAGGCAGAGGGAGAAGCAAACTCCCCACTGAGCAGGGAGTCCTACACAGGCCTCGATCCCAGGACCCTAAGATCATGACCTGAGATGAATGCAGACACTTAACCAACTAAGCCACCTAGGCGCTTCTAATCCAGGAAGTCTTAAGTGTGCCACATGAGGAAAGCTTAGCATATAATGAAATAAGGGGATGAGGAGATACCTGGCAATCGTGGGGTCCACAATAACTTAAACTGTCTGTTTATATCCTATGAAAACATATATAATATGTCTATGAAAACATACTTTAAACCCTCAGGCAAGATTGAATACACAAAAACACCTAGACAGTAAAACAGAGGCCATCAATAAGTTGGGGATAAAAAGAACTGGTATTTGGAAGGTTACTATAGTAATGAAGAACAGTACCTTAGCTGACTGTGGTGTTGAGAAATTTAGCCAAGCAGGAACAAAGTCATGCTGCGCCATTTAGGTCCAGTGTCTCTTTTCAGCAAGGTGAGGCATCCAACCTCATGGCCAGGATCTGAAAATGAGAAAACTCAAATCAGTTATACTTGCAGGGACCTGATACCAATGTACAAAAGAGTCTGTGATTACTCTAAGATTCCCTCTTTACAGAAAGACCTGCTATCTCTGAGCCTCTCTAAGACTACTTATCTGGCTCTATAACCTCAAAGAAGTTCTAAACAAAAGCAACAGTCCATGAATAATGACTATGAAAAACACATAAACGGAAAAGTATGACACAGAACTGGAAGGTTATATGACTAATGAATTCTTGAGTTTTAACAGAAGAACTTTAAGAATAAACACCTACTTAAAACTACTGATACTTATGAAGAGATTAATATGCTTCTGGTACTCTGGTAATTCGTGGCAAAAGCAGAAAAGATCTTAAAGATACAATCCCTCAAGATTTGTTCTTTTAATTCCCTCAAATACCCACTAGCACCAGTTTTCCCAGGAGATCCACTGGTGTCTCCCACTACCCCACTAAGGCTCTTCAAAATTAAATACACCAGAAAACAGTAGCTATTTTCCAAGATACACATACATAGTCTTCTTCTGAAGTTAGACATAGGAGAATATTTACCCCAGAGTGTAACCTCTGTGGTCCTGTTTCCCGAACTCCTTGAGTCTGCCAGCTGGATTTCCTACGAGGTTCTCTTGTTAAAAGGGTGCTTAAATAGGCTGGCCAGCAGCACGCCTTGTGATAAAGCACAAGGAAGCCAGGCTCTGTCTGTATACTCTTTCAAGTCTCCTCAATTGCTCATCTTAAACTATCTAGTTCCTGACACGTTTCCAAAAAGGGGAAGGGGAAAGGGGAAGGGGAAGGGGAACATAAAAAGTATTTGTTACATTTAAAAAATGGGGGGAAGGGGAAAGAGCTATGTCTATGTTCACCTCATTCAACTTCCTTGAGTGATGGCACTATGATGCTGTTTAAATAGATAATACATGGACATTTGCACATTGAGTGCAAACACTGTTCATAACAAGGTCATAACTGGAAAGAGGTAAACTCATGTGTGGGCGAATGCCATCAAAGCCACAGATCAAAAATATCGATTTGAGAGCAATAAAAGATCTTCTGAGCAGTCAATTCCAGTGGCAAAACATCCACATAACAAAGCCCTTAATTTATAAATCTCATTATTCCTACAGAGCTGCTAAAAAGTGTGCGGATATGTATTTATATCTGTTTTATTCTTCAGAATCTAAGGGACATAGGAAATCTGGTTTGTTTTTAATCAGACAGGAACTTAGTATGTTTTCCTCCAAAGAATAGCAGCTTTCAAGGCAAATTTCTTGGGTTATATAAAGCTCCCAAATGTATCTTCTATTTCTTTGGTTTTCACTACTTAAATTCACAGCAAAATTAAAACAAGTAGAAATAAAGAAGTCAAGGAGTAAACAGTTCCAAAGTGAGGTCGTCTTCTCTTCAGTCTTCTCTATTTCACTTGTTCCGCCTCCTCCTGAAGACTGAATTGAACTGGAAGGTGATACGAGGAGTCTTCTACTGCTTTAGTAGAGTAGTCATTTATTATTTTGGATCCATTTCCATCATTATTCAATCACTTAAAAGGCCACAGGAATCTATCACTATAAATAAAAAAGCAAAATAGCACAGTATCACAAGAAGCAAAATCACTGTTACACAGAATTGCTAAAATGGGATACAAATTATCAGTCAGTAAAAGGTACTACTAATCAAAATTTTAAGACCAATTTAGACATCAATTTAATGTGTCACCATCTATAATGACAACATAATTAGCTATAATTATTTTAAGAATTTTTAATGGGTTTTAGACAAGTCACCTGAACTGAGTTTGTTTTATATAACCTCATCCGTTATTAGCTGTCAAAGGTAATTCAGAAATGCAAATTAATGAATGTGTTAGATCTACATTTTCTCTCATACATGGGAATAACTTACTCTAAGTAATCACACAGCCATATAACTTGCTTATTACTGTAGTCATCAACTAATACCACCACAGCTGGATCTATCTATCTATCTATTTATTTATTTAGACACAGAGAAGGAGTGTGAGGATACAAGCAGGGGATGGGGAAGGCAGAAGGAGAGAGAGAAAGCAGCTCCCTGCTGAGCAAGGAGCCCAACGCAGTACCTGATCCCAGGACCTTGGGATCATGGCCTGGGCCAAAGGCAGATGCTTCATCAACTAAGCCACTCAGGCGTCCCACAACTAGATCTTTAAAAAGAAGTCATTTGTTATAGCATTCCTTCTTCTTCAGATACCTAGTTATCAATGGAGAGACTCAAGCTCTTAGGCTCTGACTTAAGATATGCTGTAAGAGATGACATAAATATTTCTCTGGCAAATTCCCAACATTCTTCTATGAGCTACAAAGTTTTTTGATATAAGAAGAGGCTTGCATCTGTAGGCAATCCTGGTCTATACTGGTAAAGTCTAGTTTGGAGGATATTTCTCAAGTTTACAAGAATAAGAAATACCCAATTTGGACAGTAAATACCTCTGTGGGGAAATGAAAGGAAAAGAATAAAAAACAGGTATTGGGTGGCTTCAACTGCAATGCCTTCTTTCTTTTGTTTTATTTTGGTTTTTAGATTTTGTTTGTCAGAGAGAATGAGAGAAAGTGAGCATACGTGCACAAGAAGAGGGAGCAGCAGAGGGAGGGGAAGAAGCAGGCTCTCCACTGAGCAAGGAGCCTAATGCCTTACTCAATCCCAGGACCCTGGAATCATGACCTGAACCAAAGGCAGACATTTAACCAACTAAGCCATCCAGGCATCCTTGTAATGCATTACTTCTGAAGGTAAGTGATAAATACATGGCTATTCACTTGCTGTCTACACCTTTTTAAACATTTACCAGTTTATTAAAAGAATATGATAAAGGATATCAATCAACAACCAGATTTAAGAGATACATCGGGTGAGGTGAGAAAAGTGTGCATAGCTTCTGAGCTCTCTCCAGGTACCATCACTCCCCCCAGTCTCCACAAGTTCACTGGTCTCTACACTTCCTATATACTTATAATACTTAAAACAGTAATTAACAGAACAAGCACAAAAAAGTTAAATAAAAGAGGGTCGCCTGGGTGGCTCAGCAGATTAAAGCCTCTGGCTTTGGCTCAGGTCATGATCCCAGGGTCCTGGGATCGAGTCCTGCATCGGGTTCTCTGCTCGGCAGGGAGCCTGCTTCTACACCACCACCCCCGTCTGCCTCTCTGCATACCTGTAATCTCTGTCAAATAAATAAATAAAATCTTAAAAAAAAAAAAAAGTAAAAGATTTGCAATTTATAAGGTGAATACATATACATACACATAAATACCTATCAATCATCCAGAGTACATATATTCCTTTAGCATATATAAAAGTCATAAAAGCTGATTTTATACTAGCTAAAAGTCTCTGTTCCAAAGAGTAAAATAGTCTATTTTCTGTAACCATACTGTATTAAACGTAGAAAATGACATTTCTCTTGCAGTGCCCACTCTCCTTCTTCCCCCAAGAGATCCTGTCCAAAGCCATTAGGTGGGGTCAAACAAGGGTAAGATCTATGGGCAGCAGAGGCACAGAGCAGGGTGCTGGGACCTAATCAGGATGTGAAGTGTGTCCATGCAGGATGAAGGATAGGGAAATGTGTGTATGGCAGGAGACCACTGCAGGATGTCAGAGCCCATTAAGAAACATAAGGTGAATGTCCTATTAGAAGGGCAGCCCAATTCAGAGTGCAGGAGCCAGAGTAGAATGAGGAAGACTCCTGGCAGAGGCACAAGGCCAAGCAAGAAGTTGAGGGCTTCCATGTAGCAAGGTGCTTTATACAGGTATTGCAACCTGGGTGCAGTGAGGAAGGAATTCATGTAAGGGAAGAAGAGGTAATTGGAATTTAGCTACATACTGGGTATTGATCAAAACTTACTGTGGGAGAAACGATGTTCTGATAAAGAAACTTTCAACACACTTAAGCAGAATTACAAAAAACTACTACAAATAAGTCTGCAATATAATAGGGTGGAACAGTACTTAATGGAAAATAAGCTTTAAGACCACTTAAAAAAAAAAAAAAGACTAAAAGGGACAGTTGAGTGGCTGAATCAGTGAAGCTTTCCACTCTTGATTTTGGCTTAGGTCATCTCTTTCCCTCTCTCAAAAAACAAAAACAAAGACCACAAAAAAAAAAAAGAAAAAAAGAAAAATCAAAACCCAAACCAAACCAAACAACCCCCCTAGAAAACCTCAAAAGCCAGAAAAAAGCTGGAAAAAAAAAAAAAAAGGTCAGAAATAATGGAGATAATTTTAAAAATTTATAATTAATTAAAAGATTAGTAAGAGACAAACTGGTAAAACTGCTTAGGGGAAAAGATACAAATAAAAAAGACATCATGAAGAAGAGGACATGAACAACAGATTAAGAAATATTATGAACGAAACAATAACATTAGCAATTTACATGCTAATAAATTTGAAAATCTTAAATTAGATAACTTCTATTAGTTGGCAAATCTGTCACAGCAGAAAACTTGAATAGACCTGTATATATTATTATATAGCAAAGACACTTAAATGTAAATCAGAAAACTCTCCTTTTCAAAAAGGTTCCAGGTGAAGAAGAGAAGCTGAATCTCTGCCTGTAATTTGCTCTTGGTTAGCAAAGAAGTGCTTCGTTAGTGAACTGGGACGGGGCAGTTAGCACTTCGGCCCAGACTTAAAAAAAAAAAAAAAAAGTGTGCACAAAAGAATAGCTAATTCAAGCTAATTCAAGTATGACCTCTTCAAACTGGTTCAGTGGCCCAGACTAGAGATTTTTAAAATCAGGAGTGACTACAAGACACACCCAATTCACAGGATATTTAAGAAGAAAAATAAATAGAACTTCATAACTGATGGGATATGGATATAAAGGAGAAATATAGGCTCATTTCTAGCTTATGCAACTACATAAATGACCATATCATTCCTAATATAAGGAGTAAAAGCTGACTGGTTGCTGTTCCTTCAGTGTAATCCGAGTTGTTTGTGTTTTTGTTTTTTAAATATTTTATATTTAAGTAATCCCTACACCCCATGTGGGGCTCAAACCCACAACACTGAGACCAAGAGTCACATGTTCCACCAATCAAGTCAGCCAGAAACCCCTAGAATTGTTTTTTTTTTAATGTATGTCTATACCTCTAACTCCCAGTAATAAATACGTGATAACAATATCCACGTAATAGGTTTTTATAAACAAAACATAACTGCTGGATGACTTCTGTCTTAAGAATCTTGGTTTAGGGGACACCTGGGTGGCTCAGGTCTCGATCCCAGAGTCCTAGGATTGAGTCTCACATGGGGCTCCTTGCTCAGCCGGCAGTGTGCTTCTCCCTCTGACATTCTCTCTCTCAAATAAATAAAATCATTAAAAAAAAAAAAGAATCTTGGTTTAGGGGCACCTGGGGGTGGCTCAATCAGTTGAGTGTTGGACTTGATTCCAGTTCAGGTCATGATCTCCGGGTCCTGGAATTGAGCCCTGTGTCAGGCTCCGTGCTCAGCACAGAGTCTGCTTGTTCCTCTCTTCTGCGCTCCCTCCTTGCCCCTCCCAGCACACTGCTTGCTTCTCTCTCTCCAATTAAGTTAAAAAAAAGGGGAGGGCGCCTGGGTGGCTCAGTGGGTTAAGCCTCTGCCTTCGGCTCCAGTTGTGGTCCCAGGGTCCTGGGATCGAGCCCCACATCGGGCTCTCTGCTCAGCGGGGAGCCTGCCTCCCCCACCCTCTGCCTGCCTCTCTGCCTACTTGTGATCTCTGTCAAATAAATAAATAAATAAATAAAATCTTAAAAAGAAAAAGAAAAAAGAAAAACACACACCTGAGCTGAGATCAAGTCACATCCTTAACCAACTTAACCAGGCACCCCTTTAAAACAAAACACAAAACACACACACATGTATATATAAATTTACATACATATATTTTATTTTATTTATTTTTTTTAAAGATTTTATGTATTTATTTGACAGAGAGAAATCACAAGTAGATGGAGAGGCAGGCAGAGAGAGAGAAAGGGAAGCAGGCTCTCCGCTGAGCGGAGGGCCCTATGTGGGACTCGATCCTAGGACTCTGAGATCATGACCTGAGCCGAAGGCAGCGGCTCAACCCACTGAGCCACCCAGGCGCCCCTACATATATTTTAAACACTCCATCTGAGAGAGTGTGTGCATGCATGCACCCATGAGTGAGGAGGAGGGGCAGAGGGAGAAACAACTTCCCACTTAGCCAGGAGGACCCTAAGATCATGACCTGAGCTGAAGGCAGATGCTTAACTAACCAGTCACCCAGGTACCCCTAAAATATGTAATTTTATTAATTAATTTTTTAAAGATTTTATTCATTTACCTGACAGGGAGAGAGAGAGCATGAGTGGAGAAAGGTCAGTGGGAGCAGCAGACTCCCGGCTGAGCAGGGACTCCAGGACTGCTACCCAAGCTGAAGGCAGTCACTCAACCAACTGAGCCACCCAGGTGCCCCTCAAGTATGTAATTTTAATGTGAGACATCAAGTACATGTTCTGAAGCTCAGAAAGGTCTGTCCTGGAGACAGAATTGTGGGAATTGTCAGTCTCTGGTAGACAATGTTTAAATGTCAGAAGAGAGGAGATCTAGGGAGGCTATAAACATATGAGTTTCTTGAGTTTCTAAGTCCTGTCTATTCCATCCCTAAGTTTCCATTTCTATTTATTACTCCAGGTTCCAATCACCAATAAGAAAACTGGTTTCGGGGCGCCTGGGTGGCTCAGTGGGTTAAGCCGCTGCCTTCGGCTCAGGTCATGATCTCAGGTTCCTGGGATAGAGTCCCGCATCGGGCTCTCTGCTCAGCAGGGAGCCTGCTTCCTTCTCTCTCTCTCTCTGCCTGCCTCTCAGTGTCCTTGTAATTTCTGTCAAATAAATAAAATCTTTAAAAAAAAAAAAAAAAGAAAACTGGTTTCATAGGGACTACTAGTTCATTCCAGAGGTTAACAACAACAACAACAAAAAGGCAGGGGCGCCTGGCTGGCTTAATTAGTAGAGCATGTGACTCCTGATTTTGGGGCCATGAGTTCAAGCCCCATATTTGGTGTAGAGCTTAAACAAACGAAGGCAGGGTCTAAAATGGTAAGGGACTTATCTGAGGTAACACATCTAATAATCAGTTAGGTCAGGCCTAGAATCAAGTCTTCTAACTTCATTGCCTTCTGAATTACATTGTGGTTCTTATTCTCCAGTTATAAAGTACACTTCCTAAAATTAGAAAATTAGAACAAACTCCTTAAAGTCTTATGGAACAAGTGTACTAAATAGGGAATTTAATTAATTTAAATACAGGGTGGTTTTTTTTTTCCTTTCTTCTTATACTCCTCTTATTATTTTTGTTAACCAAATCTGGCTTCCAGGCAAAACTCAAAGACTTGAAAATAATACCTTTTTGTGATAAGAAAAAAACACATACTGAAATGTGGCTGGTAAGCACATGGCTCCTCATCTTAATTAAACTTCAATCTCATGTCCTTAGCCATGAGAATACCTAAAAGAACAGGACCCATAAATCTAACTCCATTATAGGAAAAATAATTCAAAACATGTACTACTGAGCCATGAAGCTCCAATGACCTGCCATATCCACATCTAGCTGAGAAAAAGAAAGCAAAGAAGCCACAAGATGTTCTTTCTGCAAAAGATTATCAGGCTCATGCCTAATGACCAGCTAAAAGGGGTAAGTGGACTTGAAGAGTTTGAAAGGAACTTCCCTACCTTCTAGTTCCAAGCTCACTTCTTTAAAATTAACCTGAGGCCTGAAGTTGAGTGGGTTGAGTGTCCAAATCTTGGTTTCAGCTAGGATCGTGGTCTCAGGGTCATGGGATGCGGCCCCACATTTGGCTCCACGCTCGGCGGGAAGTCTGCTGGAGAACACCGTGCACCTGCAGTCAAGGCATCACGTTGGGTCTTTTTTCCCAACTCCCCAGTTCAAAACTGTCCTTCCCCTCCTCACCCATCTTACTGTGATGTACTACCTTAAGTGTATTAAAAAGAAAAAGAGTCTTTTGATTCATCTTGGAGTATTTTTAAGATTTTATTCATTTATTTGGCAGACAGAGATCACAAGTAGGCAGAGTGGCAGGCAGAGAGAGGGAGAGAGAAGGAAGCAGGCTCCCCGCTGAGCACAGACTCTGATGCGGGGCTCGATCCCAGGGTCCCGGGACCATGACCTGGGCCAAAGGCAGAGGCTTTAACCCACTGAGCCACCCAGGCGCCCCTTGCCCCACATCAGGCTCTTTGCTCAGCAGGGAGCCTGCTTCCCCCTCTCTTTCTGCCTGCCTCTCTGCCTACTTGTGATCTCTGTCAAATAAATAAATAAAATCTTAAAAAAAAAAATTAACTTTAAGGGCATCTGGTGGCACAGTCAGTTAAGCAGCTGGCTCTTGATTCTGGCTCAGGTCATGATCTCAGGATCCTGGGATTGAGTTCTGCATTGGCTTGTGCTCAACTCAAAATCTGCTTCAGGATTCTCTGTTTCCCTTTTCACACCCCCCAGCTTGCTTGTGCTCATTAAAATAAATAAATAATGCTTTTAAAAAATTAACTTTAAGTGGATCAAAAGGTCTGAATTTAAGAGCTAAAAGTAAACAGGAGCAAATTTTTGTGATCTTAGGTTAGGTAATGATCAATTAGATATTAACAAAATTAAAAATGTTTATGCTTCAGGGTACCTGGCTGACTTGCTCAGAAGGGCATGCAATTTTTGATCTCTGGGTCGTGAGTTTCAGCACCATGTTGTATGTAGCTATTACTTAAATAAATGAAACTTAAAAAGTGTGCTTCAAAAGATGGACACCCTCAAGAAAGTGAAAAGACAACCCAAAGACTTAGACAAGATATGAGAACAACCCAAGTGTCCACCATGGATGAATGGCTAAAGAGGGGAGCCTGGGTGGCACAGCTGGTTAAGCATCCAATTCTTGGTTTCAGCTCAGGTCATCATCTCAGGGTTCTGAGATGGAGCCCGGCATGTAGTTCAGCACTTAGCCTGTAGTCTGCTTAAGTTTCTCTCTCCCTTTCCTTCTGACCCTCCCCACTGCTTGCTCTCCCTCTCTCTAAAGTAAATAAATCTCAAAAAAGAAAAGAAAATGGATCATCCTTACCACACACAGAATATTATTTAGTTATAAAAAAGAATGAAATCAGGGCCCATGTGTGGCTCAGTTGGTTAAGTGTTTGCCTTCGACTCAAGTCATGATCTCAGAGCCCTGGGATTGCGCCCTATGTCCGGCTCCTTGCTCAGCCAGAAGCCCTGCCCCTCTCCCTCTGCCCTGCTCATGCTCTCTCTCATTTAAAAAAAAAAAAAAAAAAAAGAAAGAAAAAGAAAAAGAAAGAAAGAAAAGAAAAGAAATGAAATAGAAATCTTCCCATTTGTGGCAACATAAATGGACCTCAAAGGCATTATGCTAAAATGAAGTTAAGCAGAAAAAGACAAATACCCTGATCTCTCTTATCTGTGTAATCTACAAAAACACCAAAAGGTATAAACTTCCAGTTATAAATTTCAGTCATGGGGATGTAACATACAACATGGTGATTAAAACTATACTGCAATGCAGTATTTGAAAGTGGCTGAGTGGTCTTAAAAGTTCTCATAACCGGAAAAAAATTTTCTGGCAATATATAGTGATAGATATTATCTAGACTTACTGTGATCATTCTACAACACATACAAATATCTTATCATTATGTTGTACACATGAAATGTGTACACATAATGTACACATGAAATAAAAATAATGTTGCATGTCGGTTATGTATCAATAAAATAAAGAACTCTTACAAACAACAATAAAAAGACAACCCAATTAAAAAAGTGGACAAGGGCAGCTGGGTGGCTCAGATGGCTAACTGTCCAACTCTTTATTTCCACTCAGATCGTGATCTCAGGGTTGTAAGATTGAGCCCTAAATCTGGCTCCACTTTCTGCAGGGAGTCTGTCTGAAACTCTCTACCTCTGCCCCTCCCCCCAATTTATGTGTGTGCACTCTCTGTCAAATAAAATCTCCAAAAAATAACGTTTTTTAAAAAGCAAAGAATGTGAATAAACATTTCTCCAAAAAAGATATTCAAATAACTACTAAACATAGGAAAAGATGCTTAACATCATTAGCCACAAGGGAAATGCAAATCAAAACCACAAAGAAGATACAATTTCACACCTACTAAGATGGTTGTAATAAATGACGTAATAACAAGTGTTAGGATGCAGAGAAACTGAAACGACCATATACTGCTGGTGGGAGTGTAAAATGCTGCAGGCTCCCTGAACACAGATTCTCAAAAAGCTAAACAGAGTTACCATATGCACACCATATGCAGAGTTACCAAGTGCACTCCAAAAAGATCCAAGAAAGATGTAAAAACCCGTTCACACAAAAGCTTGTATGCTCATAGCAGCAGTACTCATAATAAAGAGCCACAGAGAGGCGACAATTCAACAATTCCAATGCCCATCAATTCTGATGACTGGACACACAAAAAGCAGTATATTCATATAACAGAATAGGATACATAAATAAACACAAATAAAACACTGCTACACAGTACAATGTAGATGGAACATTAAAAACATTGTTAAGTGAGGAAAGTCAGACATAAGAGATCACTTACTGTATAATTCTATATGAAAAGCCCATAATAGGCAACCATGTAGAGACAGGAAGATTAGCAGTAGCCTACTGCTAATGGTTATGGAGTTTCTTTTTGGGGTGATAAAAGTATTTTAAAATTTGACAGTGGCTGTGGCTGTATAACTCTGTGAACATACTTTAAAAAAAAATCACTGAGGGACCCCTGGGTGGCTCAGTTGGTTGGACGACTGCCTTCGGCTCAGGTCATGATCCCGGAGTCCCGGGATCGAGTCCCGCATAGGGCTCCCAGCTCCACGGGGAGTCTGCTTCTCCCTCTGACTTTCTCCTTGCTCATGCTCTCTCTCACTGTCTCTCTCTCAAATAAATAAATAAAATCTTTAAAAAAAAATCACTGAATTGTACATATTCATTTTTAAAAATGATTTTATTTGACAGAGAGACAGAACGAACACACAAGTAGGCAGAGTGAGCAGAGAGCTTGATACAGGGCTCAATACTGGACCCCAGGATCATGACCCGAGCCAAAGGCAGATGCTTAACTGACTAAGCCACCCAAGCACTTCTGAATTGTACATTTAAAATGTGTGAATTTGGGGTGTCTGGGTGGCTCAGTTGGTTAACTAATCCTATGATCTCAGAGTCCTGGGATTGAGCCCCACATCGGATTCCTCGCTCAGTGGGGAGTTGGCTTCTTCCTCTCCCTCTGCCTCTCTCCCCCACTGCTCATGCTTGCTCTCCCAGTCTCTCTCTCAAATAAAATCTTATTTATTTATTTAATGTAAACTTTAGATTATGTAAATCTCAATAAAGCTGTCTTTAAAAAATCAGGACAATGATTGATAAGGGACTGAGAAGTTTTAGTGCAAAGGAACACCATGCAAATTATTTTCTTGTTGCAAGAAAACTCACTGTTTAATATATGGATCAGACTTTTTTTTTAAGATTTATTTTTTTATTTGAGAGAGAGAGAATGAGAGAGAGAGAGAGCAAGCGCATGAGAGAGAGGTCAGCTGGAGAAGCAGACTCCCTGCTGAGCAGGGAACCCGATGTGGTAGAACTCCATCCCCAGACTCCAGGATCATGACCTGAGCTGAAGGCAGTCACTTAACCAACTGAGCCACCGAGGTGCCCTGGATCAGACTACTATTATCTTAATCTAAGGCTCAATCTTAGCATTATGAAATTAGGTCAAGGAGGTATTATGTATTTAATAAATACAATGCAGAATGATATAGCTAAATGTATTCTGGCCAAAAATGTTTTGATGTGAATCTATCAAATTTTTAGATGTACACTTTGGAGAAAAAATAGAAGAATTAAAGGGACAAACTAAAAGACAACACAGAATGCAACTGTACAAAACAATTTTCATGACAAGCAGTCTCAAACTCAAGTCTCACTGAAAAATAAGGACTATGCTAGGTTAAAGAGATCTAAGAAAATTAAAGTGTTACATGTAACAAGGTCTTGGATTAGATAATAGTACTGAATAGCTAGCTGTATGGTTCTATTTTAGATCAGCTGGGGGAATTGATTTTTTTTTTTTTTAAGATTATTTAAGGGCAGGGGAGAAGGGGCAAAGAGAGAGAATGTTCATTCACATAGTCTCCCTGCTGAACGTGGAGCATAACTCCATGACCTAAGAGATCATGACCTGAGTTGAAACCAAGAGTCAAATGCTTAACCAACTGCACCACCCAAGCGCCCCAGGAATTAAAATTGTACCTGAATATTAGAAGAAATGAACATTTACTCACACTGAAGAATGGGTATCACCAATTAAAAAAGCAAGTTGCAAGTTAATTTCATTTTAGTAAAATAAAAACCTACATACATGTGCTTATACAAAGAACTGGAAAAAGTATACCAAAAGTTACAGTAGTGATTTCTAGATGAGGAGAATATTTTTATTTTTGCACATATATATTTCCTAATATTCTATCCAGCATAACACTGCTTTTATAGTAATAATCTTTAAAAGACAGAAAATTACATGAGGAGCTTTACTACACTAACAGTGCACAGGCCTTACTCCAGCTAAATTTTAAAAGGTTTAAACTTTTAAACTTTAAAAATTTGGGAGTGGATAAAACGGAAAATTCTTGTTCTGTATTTAAAAAAGTCATTCATATAAGTTTTTCACTTCTTGAGATAGGAGACTACCCTAAACAGAGGAAATCACAAACAAAATCTTCTAGAAGGTGCAAATTATATTAGCCAATTTTATAAATCAGGGTTTTGGGTTGAAAAAAAGAAACTATACTTAAGTAGACTAAAAAGAAAAGGAATTTACCAGAAATATATTGGGAGTTCAGAGAATGACTGAGAGCCTCCTTGACTTTGCAAACACACAGAAACCATGTAAAGCTAAGCAGTCAAAAAATCACCAGCCAAGGTCACACATCACCAGAAGAGCTGCTTAAGAAACTGCCCAGCTAGTACTGCCACTGCTACTGCCACAAGCCAATGGAATAGATTCTAAACTGTTTTTGCTTCTCTGCATCTCTTCCTCCAGATCCAAGTCTCCAGACAAGTGTCTGTGACTGGCACAACTTGGGTCACAACTGCCAGGTGTTCAGGACAGAAAGTGTATATATAAGGTATGTATATGTGTGTACACACTGTTACATACACAAAGCCTTTCCGGCTTCCTCTCCCACTAAGATTCACAAAAAGGCAATATACGAGGGGGCGGGGGGTTTAAAAAGGTAAAGGGTCAGAAAGAAACACTAAAGATCACTTTAAGACCTAATTAGAATGTCCAACACAAGAATCTTGCCAGTCTTACCATCAATAATAAATTTTAATCACTGTGTCACTTCTGCTTCATTGTTACAAAAAACATTTCCTAAAGATAATTTCACAAAATGCAAAATTTTTCAAGAGTAAAATTTATTAACCTTTTTCAGGTAATCTCTTTTCCAATACTGTTCATTCAACAGTCATGAACACTTTCTACAATCATAACTAAACACTCAACTATCCCACTGACAGAAACAGAATTTACAGGACGCCTGGGTGGCTCAGTCAGTTAAGGGTCTGCCTCTGGCTCAGGTCATGGTCCTATGGTCCTGTGGTCCTGGGATGGAGTCCCTCAATGCATCAGGCTCCTTGCTCTGTAGGGAGCCTGCTTCTCCCTCTCCTGCTGCTCCCCCTGCTTGTATGCTGGTTCTCTCGGACAAACAAATACAATCTTTAAAAAAAAAAAAAAAGAGAGAGAGAGAGAAAGAAAGAAAGAAAAGAAATGGAATTTACTTAAATCACAAAAGTTCCAAGAATAGTATGTTACAGAAACTTATTTATTAACTAATGCACTAGATTTATTCAAGTACCTGAAACTCTTAAGGTTTTAAAACCAGCAAAAATGTTTTTATAGCATTTCCTCCAAAAGTCACTATATCAACTACACTACAAACAAGCCATTTAGTTGTGATAACTTTTATCAAATATTTGCAGCTACACTGACCCTGAAAGGAACCAGTTTCCTAATGGGGAACAGACTATTTGTCACATCTAAAAAACTATATATAGTTTTTATAACTGAGGGGAGTAATAGTAGTGAACACTTTATCACCAGACATATATTTTTACTTTAAGCTCATGTTATTTACAAGCATTTCTACAAATTTCTTCTCAAGAGTAAACTCTGCTTTCAATCCAAACATTACTTTTAAGGTAGAAGAGCAGACTGGATCTAGCTAGTTCTGCCAGGTACTAGCTGTATAACTTTGGGCAAGTCACTCCACCCCTTTTTGCTTCAAATCTTTATCTATGATTTGGAGACTGTTGGAAAGTTGATGATTAAATGGTGAATAAAGGTAGTGTTAAGAATATGCCTGGATGTTTTCCCCTGGGGTGTGAGGGGGAGAAGTGCCTGGCTGACAGCGAAAGTTCAATAGGTGTTAAGAATAAGGAGGTTGGGAGGGGGGCATAAGCAATAGGGGAAAAAGAGTTTTTAGATGTATTTATTTATTTGAGCGATAAAGTGCAGAGGGGAGGGGCCGAGGGACAGGAAGAGAGTTTTAAGCAGACTCCTCACAGAGGGCAGAGCCTGAGGTGGAGCGTAATCTCAGGACCCAGAGATCACGACTGAGCTGAAACCAAGAGTCTGATGTTCAACCAACTGCGCCACCCAGGTGCCCTGGGGAAGTTTTGAGAAGAAAAATTTTCAAACCAAACAGGCTAAGAAAACTACTCACTAGTAAACAAAACCAGAAAACAAAACCATTGCAATCCCAGCATACTCAGCTCAATTTTATATACAAAAATACATACTATGAAGAAAAAGAGGACAGGGAAAACAGTGCCCGGGAAAAGATAACATTAAGTTGGCAAACCAAACGTTCCATTTTTACATACATACTCTTCTAATTATTCTGTACTGCTCAATAGAGAAATTTTAAGGAAATTATATGTATGAGAACCACTGAACAAACCATGAAAAAAAAAAATCAACCCCAAATACACAGTCACCTATGAAGTTAGTCTTCTCCTCCCCGCCCCCAACAAATCTCAGTGTAAGCCTCATATCCAACTACCAATTTATAAGAATTCAGGAAAATCTCAAATATGGCAACTGTGCAGGATAAATAATCCAGTTTCTTCAATAAGCGCAAGGAAAAAACACAGAAGAAATGTACAAATTAAGAGGTTTGAAAGTATGCCAGTTATAGTATATAGGAACTGGATTCTGATTCAAATAAACTAGAAAAATCAACACAAAAATACCCAAGAAAGAAAAATAAGAACACCCACGTGCAACAATCTGTTCAGATTTTAATGAATTTCATTTGATTGGTAAAAGGGCATTCATGTAGACAATTTTATACAGTTTAACAATTATGAAGTGCATGGTTTTAAGAACTCTACAAACAGTATTTTATTTTTTCCACAATCACACTGAGAAGTTACTATTATCCCCCATTTTACAAAGGAAGAAAGAGGCACAAAAATTTCACTTTAAACTCTCTCAAGATCACCAAGCAGTAAGTGGCAATGTGGAGATTCAAATCCAGGCTGTACAGGTGAGGCCCTTAATTACCATACCATCTCTCTATATGATGTGGCAGAAACTGAGCTTTAGAATCAGAGAAAGCTGCCTGAATCCAGATATCTCATTGTATTATGTAAATTACTTAACTTCTTGGAACCTGTGTACACTCACTGTAGAAGGGTTAATATTATCTATTTCTAAAAAGTATTTTGAAGAATGAGATTATATATGTTGGACTCTATTACAGCCTCTAGCTTATGAAGCCCACAATAAACTACCCTTCCCATCAGACCTCATAAGACTAATTAAAAAGTAGAGCTAATAATTCATAAACATACAGCAGGAACACTGGAATGGCTCTACCTTTTAATTAAATAGCCAAAGAGCCCCCCCAAACAACTTTTCAATATACTTCAAAGGCAGCAATAATTCAGAAGAGAATTTTTTATATAATGAAATTTAAACTTACAACCAGAAGAAACAAGAGTCTGAAATCTGAAGTATAGCTAAACTTAAATGAATTTATTTTTCTGAAAACAAAATATATTTCCACACGAACAGACCTACTGCTCAGAAAAGTATACTAAAACTTTGCTCATTCTGGTAATTCGTTAGCCTGACATCTGGTTAACATAAGGCAACACAGTTTTATCATAGAAAAGGAAGGTAAACATAACAAGTATGTTAAAAGCCAACTTTTTGAGAAAGTTTTCTATGTTGTCATCCTGTAACATATTCCACTTATCTGTTAAACTACTAAGTTCTTTGTTGACAAAATGTTTTATGATTATTTAGGTATTTCTAGCCTTTAGTACACCAAAACCGGCACCACAGTAGAGCGAGCCTGTAGCATTTCTTGAAATGAAAAGGAAAAAAAGTTGATTGCTTTCATAAAGGAAAAGAACTATTTGAATTCTTGAAATATTTGCCCAGTATATTTGAAATCACCTATCCAAATTCATATTACATAACATTAGCAATATTTTACCTTAGTTAAGACTGACTGACTACCTGTGGTCGAAAGAAGTTCAGCTATTCTTACACAACTACTTTTCAAGTTTATTGTAGCTGGTTTTGTTTTTGGGCAGACTTCAATGGGAAATAAAAATCAGAGTTTGATTTAGAAATGACTAGGACAATGAAGTCTCAGCATACCAAATATTAAATTCCAGACAATGGCAACTATAGTCATATGTGAGGTAACATGATATCAATGTGCCACCTAGATTTTTCCTCCCATCTATTTGAAAAACCATAAACATGGTTTTTCCATGAAGTAGTTTTTAAATTGGGATCCTTTAAAATTGCTGTGCCTCTCACCTTTCCAACAGTCTTAAAGAAAGCACCCATAGGGGCGCCTGGGTGGCTCAGTGGGTTAAGGCCTCTGCTTTCGGCTCGGGTCATGATCCCAGAGTCCTGGGATCGAGCCCCGCATCCTGCTCTCTGCTCAGCAGGGAAACTGCTTCCTCTTCTCTCTCTGCCTGCTCTCTGCCTACTTGTGATCTCTGCCTATCAAATAAATAAATAAAATCTTAAAAAAAAAAAAAAAAAGAAAGAAAGCACCCATAATGGTTAATGACTTATAAACAGACTGCTTAGGTCCCTGCACATTACTTATCACTGTTACTAAGTACATACAATTTAACCATATAACAAAGATATGCAATCTGCTGAAGTATGATTCATAATTGTGTATTATATCTTTAACTAAGAATTTAAAAATGTATTATAAGCAGAAATGTCTTCCAGATTCCTTATCATTCCAAAGTTATTAAAATGGTTGCATGTGCCCGCTTGAGCCAAGCTTTTAAGCAGCTACTGATGAGAAAATTGGTGAGCTGCATTTATTCAAAATAAAAAAGCTTACTAACATCAACTCCCCATTTCAAGAACTGGTAAGATACCATCCAGAATCAAATGAAAAAATATTTATATCAACATGTACAAACCATTTTGAATACCCAAGTTTACGGGTTCAGCATGCAAATGGCAAAACATAAAGCAAAGGACCTGTAATTCCTAAAGAGCACTTCAAATGTTTTTCTTATAAAATCACCAAAATAATTTAAGAACAAAAAAAAAATCCCAGAGGAACTAACAAAGGTAAACTTTTGTGTTGAAAGAATGGAGGAAGGTAAAATGAAACTGACTCCCTAGGGAAGATGACAGCTTATTTTACTATTAATTCTCAAGTTCTCATTCACAACTAGCATTTTATTATTTCTATCTTTTAGACAGATAGCAACCTGAAACTGAAGCACCTTTCCAAACACTGAAGTTATCTGTTCTTGGTTTCCATTGTATGCCTTTGTGTTCTCAGTTAAACTTCTGGATCTAATGGCTTAAAAAAATAATAATAAAAGGCTAACAAAAAGACAGCCTTTTGTTTGGAAGGGCACAACAATCAGGAGCTACATATCTAAAGTTCGTTTTCATTCGTCTCACCACTGCAGTAACTGTCCTCAACTTAAGAGCACTCGACTCCCTTTCAAATATTACATGCCAGAAGTCCACGAAAATACAAATCTAAGTCTCTTGAAGACTACCAGTCACTCTACATTTGGAAGGAATTTACAAAGAAACGTGTGCCTTCTGTTACTAAACTCAAACATGAACCACCATTAACTTTTTTTTTTCCCTGGTAGGCAATAAGTATCAACGTTAAGAGCGTATTTCGACAAATATTGCAAACCAACCTCGGAGCACAAAGTTAGCTGATAAAATTACCATCATAGCACAATTTCAAAACTATAAGCAACCACAAAAAAAAAAAAAAAAAAAGAAAAAAGAAAGAAAAAAAGGGGAAAAAAAAAAAAAACAAAACCGCACCCACTCTTACGTAAACTTTCGGAGTAAGCAAACTTCTTTAGCCTCACCTTTGTTTTTACCTAAAAGGACTCTTCAAGACAAGACAGCAATTCCAAGAAGACTAAAATATCAAAGGATTCAGCTGCTATCCTCGTGGGAGAAACCACCAAAAATTTAAGACATGGTAACGTATTTAAGTTACCGAAGCTTAGGGCACTTCCCCAAGCTACAGCCATTTTAGATTCAGCCTTTCTTCTGAATTTCACGGGAGTGGAGAGAGGTAGATTTAAAACAGAAAAAAATCCTCCTTAAAACTTTCCAGGATCGACTAGTTTTTCGGGGTAGGGAGGCAATCCGTAGGTGCTGAATACCGACTTAATCTAAATCAAAGAAAACGTTGGACTCTGTATCAAGAACTGAAACGCTGGTGGTTAAAGCTCTTCTTTTCCCATCAGATGCCCCACGGCTGACTTACACGATTTTTTCCTCCTTAAATTTTCCTTCGTTGGAAAACAAAAGCCCTGGGCTCTAAAGGAAGAAAAATAAACCCGTAAACCAAGCCACTCAACCATCGACAAGCCGGAACGCCTGGAGAGGAGCCAGAGAGCCGCAGGTGAGCGTTCCGACCCGAAGACCAAAGTTGAAGTAGGAGCGCTCGGGCAAAGCCGCGGCGACACTCGACTGCAAAGCTCCCCGTGCGGGGGGAGGTGGCCCTTCCGAACCACGGGACCGCTGGCTCCTCGGCTTCTCTCCCCCACCCCGACCTACACCAACCACCTGTGTGAGAGCCTCCTTCAACTAGTTCCAACAGCCGGTCGTTTGAGCACCGGGCGGAGCCCCGCGCCGGAACGACTCAAGATCCCCTGCAGCCCCGTTGTGTGGAACCCCCACTTACCCGGCAGCAGTGGGGCTACAGCTAGGGGCCAGAGGCAGCGTCTAAGGGCGCGTCCCCAGCTTCCTGATCCCGCAGAGGTGGAGAGCCCACAACCATAACAAAGCTCTTCCCAAAATGGCTGCCCGGCCCACACGGCCCTGGAGGGGCAGGGGGGGAGGAGCGACGACCAGGCTGGCCCTCCCCCACTCCGACCCCGCCTCACACACGCCCACCCGCTCGCACCGCCCACAGGAGCGCAAGCGCAGGAGCCCTGTTCCGGTGACCCTGCGGGCGCCCCACGCCTCCAACGTTCCGCCGCGTGAACGGCAGTTATTCCCTGCGCCGTCCCCAACCCCCCTTACCGCGGCTCTGGAGTGTGCATGGTTACCCCCACCCCTCTGCAGACTTGGATGCTCTGCCTTTCCTCGCGGCGCCTCAGAGAGGGCGACCAGCCGAGTTTGGAACCCCTCTTCTTATTCCCCGGCCCCGCACAGGGCCTGGATGCCTGTGAATGAGTGGGTGTGTGTGTGTGTACCGTTTTCCCCGCCCCTTCACCCTCCGGTACCCCACTTCTGGGCATGCTCGCGTCCCCAGACTACCCATGCAAATACTAGCAAACCGGTTTCGTAGGATCGTGCTTTCCGACCCTTCCCACCTTCCGCTCCTTCCTTCCTTCACGTGCGCCCGTCGTTAGGACTCCAGCCCCCAGCGGACCACACCGTCCTGCTCCCGAGGCCTGCGCCGCTGAGTCCGTCGCGCTACCCGCTGGGAGTGGTAGTTCCGCCCGACGGCTGGCGTCACGCCCCTGGCCCAGCGCAGGGCGGATTTGTGTCTGGAGCCGGCTCCCAGGCTGGGGCGGAGAAGTTGTTTCTCTGATCCAAAGTCTCATTGGATATTGCACTACTAGAAGGGGCGGTGCTGCCATGAAAGAGAAGGAAACAAAAGTGAAAGCCTATCGCGGTTAGAAGCGGTTACTATTACGAAGAATTCGCAATGGGCGCATTCTGCACGGGACATTAAGCCATATGATGGCCGACAACCACGAAGCTCCATTACCCAGGATCCGGACGAATGGAGCAACTGGCCAGCGTGGGCCGTTGCAGCTCTGTTTTCAGAAGGCCGCTCAAATTGTCTGGTCCTGTGTCCTTTGACAGAGTATGAAATGGAGGCCCAGGGAAGAAAAGAGAGTTGTCCAAGGTCACGGAGCCAACAAATAAAAGAAGTTAAAGCAGACGGTGACAGAAGGAACGATCTAACTTTTCAGATCAACCCTAAACCCAAAACTGTTATTACCACACTTACGGAAGCGAAAACCCTGCCCTTTGTGCTTTTTACTTTTTTAAGATTGTATTTATTCGACAGACACATCACAAGCAGGCAGAGAGAGGAGGAAGCAGGCTCCCGCTGAGCAGAGAGCCCAATGGGGGGCTCGATCCCAGGATCCTGGGATCATGACCTGAGCTGAAGGCAGAGGCTTTAACCCACTGAGCCACCCAAGCGCCCCGTGGTTTTTTTTTTTTTTTTTTTTTTTCTTAACGGAGTCTCCAGTTCCAAGCAAAGAGAATGGAAGTAAAAAGTTTTTTCTTAGTGTTAGTAGTTCAGGACCCAAACACAGATGTGCCCCATCCATCCTAGAAAACCCTGTTATGAGTTCCAGAAATGGCGAACAATTTGGCCAAGTTGTACTTGGTCTAAACTCCAAATCTTTCCTACCTTCCTACAACACAATCACTTTGGGATTGTTTTAGTAGTTGTGCTCTACCTGTCCGATGCCTATTCTGATGCCTGAGAAACCTGGAGTGGGGAGGCAAGGACCATTCAAGTACCCTACGGACTTTAAAAGCTGGCTTCCAGAATTAAGATTTTTTTAAAAGAAAGACCCAAAATGAACACCCGGCATGGGAACCAGTCATCACTGGTCAAGTCCCGACCCGGACTCTTTTTTCTGTTCCCAGGAAGTGGAGGGGACTGCCAAGCCCCATCTACCGGAAGTGCCTTTTCGTGAGTACCTGGATGTTCTTGCTCCTCTGCGTTCGAATTCCCGGTTCGACACTGGCAAGTATACTTACATATTTAACAGCAGGGCTGCTGCCACAATGTGCAAATTGGGGGGGGTGGGGGGACGCACCGAGGGTCGAGATTAAATCGAAGCCTCTGGGAATGTCAGGCAGTTTCCCGACGATTCTTGGGTTCTCAAAGCGCGCCCTTTTCTCAGGAGGCTTGCAGTTTGCAACTCTTTCCTCTGGGACGGTGGCAGTATGGGGCGTTTTCACCTAAATTGAGTGGATTGACCCTTAGGTCTTTGCCTTCCTCAGCAGTTGCCGTCCCCGGGATATAGGCTATCGGTCTCCATATAACACCCATGAGTTGGAAAGCGCATGGTCTCAGTGCAGAGACTTCCAACTGTGGAGAGAGCGTTGAGATTTTTAAGTGGGGTGGTCAGGAAAGCCCTTATGCTTTTGACCAACAGTGAGTGTGTGGGTACTGCAGATATGTGTGTTTGGAAGTCAGGAAGTGGATGTAAAGTGCCATCTAAGATGTACTCAGAGGCCCGGGATAACTTACCTCCCTACGTCTTTATTGCAGAGTGAAAACATTGGCTGGTATACAGGATTTCTCTACCTATCCCTAAGAGTTGTGACCTAGAAATAGTTCATTAAAATATTTAACTAGGTAGCAACTGTGGTTTTTGGATCTTTTAGACAGTTCATTCTCTTGGTTAACAATGAAACTCGTGTAAACAGATCTAAATTCATATTCTCAACCACTTACTGGCTGCTCACTTTAGAGTTTTTAACCATTTCCTTTTGTGTAGGGTGGGAATATAACTTTTATTTTTTGAATGCTTACTTGGTTTCAGGGACCGTTTGCAGCTCTTTACATATATCAATTCTTCCCTAGCTTTGCGCAGTGCAGTATCGTAGCCAATGAGGTTTATCCGAGGCGCGATTATTGCTAATTGAAACATATATCAATTCTTTTTTTTTTTTTAAGATTTTATTTATTTAGGGGCGCCTGGGTGGCTCAGTGGGTTAAAGCCTCTGCCTTCCGCTGGGGTCATGATTTCAGGGTCCTAGGATCGAGCCCCCATCAGGCTCTCTGCTCAGCGGGGAGCCTGCTTCCCTCCTCTCTCTGCCTGCCTCTCTGCCTACTTGTGATCTCTCTCTGTCAAATAAATAAGTTCTTTAAAAAAAAAGATTTTATTTATTTATTTGACAGAGAGAGATCACAAGTAGGCAGAGAAGCAGAGAGAGAGAGGGAGGAGGAAGCAGGCTCCCTCGATCCCAGGACCCTGGGATCATGACCTGAGCGGAAGGCAGAGAGGCTTTAACCCACTGAGCCACCCAGGCGCCCCTACATATATCAATTCTTATTTCGAAAGTGAGTGAACTGCAACATGACAAAATTTAATATGTTTGCAAAATCACATACCATATAAGTGGTGAAGTCAGGATCCCAACACAAATTGTTGATTCCAGAATCTTCACTCTAACCTAACAGGCTATACTGTCTCTCAGAATCAAGGTGATGAGGTTATTGTTTTAAATGAGTAAATGCAGGGATGCCTGGGTGGCTCAGTTGGTTAAGCAGCTGCCTTCGGCTCAGGTCATGATCCCAGCGTCCTGGGATCAAGTCCCACATCGGGCTCCTTGCTCGGCAGGGAGCCTGCTTCTCCCTCTGCTTCTGTCTGCCTGTGCTCGCTCTCTCTCCCTCTCTCTGACAAATAAATAAAATCTTTAAAAAATAATAATAATAAATGAGTAGATGCAGGGGTGCCTGGCTGGCTCAGTGGGAGCATGTGGGTGTAGAGATAACTTAAAAATACTTTTTTTAAAGAAGATTTTACTTATTTGACAGAGGGAGATCACAAGTAGGTAGAGAGGCAGATAGAGAGCAGTGGTAGGGGGGCCAGGCTCCCTGCTGAGCAGAGAGCCCAATGCAGGACTTGATCTCAGGACCCCGAGATCATGACCTGAGCTGAAGGCAGCAGCTTAACCAGCTGAGCCACCCAGGCACCCTTAAAAATACTTCCTTAAAAAAAAAAAAAATGAGTTAATGCATATAAAACACATAGTTACAGTTCTTGGTTCACAGCTAAATTGTATTAATTGCTTAGCAGTAAACACATAAGGTGATAAAAGAGAACAGAGAAGGTAT
Organism: Mustela nivalis; assembly: GCF_964662115.1. Classification (NCBI taxonomy): domain Eukaryota; kingdom Metazoa; phylum Chordata; class Mammalia; order Carnivora; family Mustelidae; genus Mustela; species Mustela nivalis. The sequence continues at coordinate 33,939,241 of NC_139029.1, forward strand.
AACCTTCGGTTTTAAAGATGAGAAAACTACACTTCAAAGAAGCAATTTACACAAGGTCACACAGCTGGGGAATTATAGAAGTGTTTGTAAAATACGGATCTGTCTCTGTGCAATACTTTTTCTGTTACACCAAATAGCAAAAGCTAAAAGAATGGTTCCGAGAAGAAAAGGATTATTTACTTAATGTATTACTGATTTCCAGAAAGCATTAATGATTGTTTTCAAAGGCAAATGTGTTATATGGAAAAAATTCTCAGGTTCCTACTTATACCAAATTAAAATAAAGAAAATTTAGTAACATTTTGTTTTCTATACAGCAACATGCTTCTGATTCAGCTCCTCCGCTTAGCTGTAAAAATGCGTTAATCACAACTGCCTGGTATCTTCCTGAGCAAGACTACGATGGGACCCAGTATGCTTCATTTTATCCAAAAGTTTTCTCAAGCATCTTCAAAGGTTGGTTTATTCAGCAAATACTTGCAGGCACTACTTTGCTGGGGCAATAGCAATGGAAAAAAAAGACAAATCCTTATCCTTACATGTTTAGGTGATGGGGTAAAGAGTGGGTAAAATACAAATAAGTAAAATATTTGATATTGCAAGTGGTTAAGTCTTCTGCAGAACTATAAAGCAGGGAAGGGGAATAGGGAATATCAACAGTAGGCTTAGGATTGCACTTAAAAGTAGGGGGGTCATGGGGGCCTGGGCTCAGTCAGTCAAGCAGGTGCCTTTGGCTGGGGCCCTGATCTCAGGGTCCTGGGATCCAGCCTAATCTGGGGCTCCCTGCTGAGAAGGGAGTCTGGTTTTCCCTCTCTCTCTGTCCCTCCCCCACTGCTCATGCTTTCTCTCTTGCTGTCGCTCAAATAACTAATATCTTAAAAAAAAATAGAGGGGCCAGAGATGCTGACTTGTGATCTCAGAGTAGTAAGTTCAAGCCTCATGTTGGGTGTAGAGATCACTTAAAAATAAAAAAATCTTTAAAAAAAATAGGGGTGCTTGGTAGCTCAGTCGGTTAAGCATCCGACTCTTGATTTCGGCTCAGGTCATGATCTCAAGGTCCTGGAATTGAGCCCCGAATTGGACTCCATACTCGGGGGGAGTCTGCTTAAAGATTCTCTCCCTCTGCCCCTCCCCAAACACATGTTGTCTTGCCCTCCCCGCAATAAACAAATCTTTTTAAAAAAATAGAGAGGTAAAAAGAGAGGGAATCGGTCATGCAAGTAGCTCAGGGAAGAACATTTCAAAAAAAAAAGGAAAAGGCCCCAGGATGGAATCATTCCTGGCATTTTAAGGAGTCACCAAGATTCTTAAATAACTTTCATTTCTTCTTTCATCCAGTGCTTTTTGAGTTACTGTTCATCTGTTAACTATGTTAACTATTTGAAGTCTGGAATATGCTCACTAAAGCACAGAATCAGCAGTAAAGGTTACTACTTTGGGCATGTAACATGAAAGGCACTGGGGAAGTTTGTTTTGTTTTGTTTTAAAGATTTTATTTATTTGACAGAGATCAAGAGAGGGAGCACAAGCAGGAGGAGTGGGAGGAGAAGCAGGCTGAATCCCAGGATTCAGATCATGACCTGGGCCTAAGGCAGATATTTTAGGATGGAGCCACCCAGTGGTGCCCCTGGGTTGTTTTTTTTTTTTTTCTTAAAGGCAAAGAAAAAAAATTACTGGCCTTGTTCTCAAGTATATTGAGACAGACAAACACATGTTGTTGTTGATGTTTTTAAGATTTTATTTGTTTGAGAAAGAGTGAGAATACAAGCAGGAAGAGTAGGAGAGGGAGAAGCAGACCCTCTGCAATGTGCAGCTCAATCCCAGGATCCTGGGATCATGACCTGAGCCAAAGGCAGACACTTAACCCATAGAGCTACCAGGCGCCCTGATAAACATATGATTTAAATTCCCTGTGAAAATTACGATGGGAGTGTGCATAAAGTATTTATAGGAGTATTAATTCAGATTGGGGAAAGCTTCATGCTGAATTTTAAAAGATAGATTCCCTAGACAAAAAAGTAGTTGTTAGGGGGCACTTGGGTGGCCAGTTGGTTAAGTGTCTGACTCATGATTTCAGCTCAGGTGTTGTGGGATCAGGCTCCACAATGAGCTTGAAGCCTTGAGATTCTCTCCCTTTCTCCCTTTGCCCCACCCCATTCCCCATCTCAAAAAAAAAAAAAAAAGAAAAAGAAAAAAGAATGTATGTTAGAATTCTAGGCAAAGACATACAGGAAGGCAGTTAACAAGTCAGAAAATGACAGATGCTTGCAAGGATGCAGAGAAAGGGGAACCCTCCTACACTGTTGGTGGGAATGCAAGCTGGTGCAACCACTCTGGAAAACAGCATGGAGGTTCCTCCAAAAGTTGAAAATAGAGCTACCCTATGACCCAGCAATTGCACTACTGGGTATTTACCCTAAAGATACAAACGTAGTAATCTGAAGGGGCATATGCACCCCAATGTTTATAGCAGCAATGTCCACAATAGCCAAACTATGGAAAGAACCTAGATGTCCATCAACAGATGAATGGATAAAGAAAATGTGGTACATATATACAATGGAATACTATGCAACCATCAAAAGAAATGAAATCTTGCCATTTGCGATGATGTGGATGGAACTAGAGGGTATTATGCTTAGCGAAATAAGTTAATCAGAGAAAGATAATTATTACTTGATCTCCCTGATATGAGGAAGTAGAGATGCAATGTGGGGGGTTTGGAGGGTAGGAAAAGAATAAATGAAACAAGATGGGATTGGGAGGGAGATAAACCGTAAGAGACTCTTCATGTCACAAAAGAAACTCAGGGGGGCCAGGGGGAGGGGGGAAGGGAGAGGGTAGTGGGGTCATGGACATTGGGGAGCATATGTGCTATGGTGAGTGCTGTGGAGTATGTAAACCTAGCAATTCACAGACCTGTACCCCTGGGGCTAATAATACATTATATGTTTATAAAAAAAATTCAAAAATTAAAAAAAAAAGACATATAGGAAGGCATGGAGCTATGGAAAGTATTCAGTGTTTCTTTCTTTTTTTAAGATTTTATTTATTTATTTGACAGAGATCACAAGTAGGCAGAGAGAGAAGGAAGCAGGCTCCCCACTGAGCAGAGAACCCAATGCGGGGTTCGATCCCAGGACCCTGGGATCATGACCTGAGCCAAAGGTAGAGGCTTTAACCCACTGAGCCACCCAGGCGCCCCAGTATTCAGTGTTTCTAAAGCTAAATTGGAAGCTGGATTACTTTTTCTATATAAAACAGCATTCCAACAGTAATTAGTGCTGCTGCTTTTGCAAGTTATAAATAGAAGAGACAGTTTAAAATGACAGATACTAAAGATATAGTCTTTACCTATTCTTTCAGATATTCCTCTCATGGGACAAAATTAGTGGCCAAATTACATCACTCAGTTTCTTTTCAGTAGTTTCTTTTGCATGTTGTATAACTGCTAGTCTTAGCTAGCATTAACAGCACCCTGTAATTCAACCTTTACATCTGTAAAGGTTGATGTTCTAATACAAAGCAGATGGTTTGTTTTTATATTGTTTCAGTTTGGGATTAACTAAGACACTGCAGTTATCTAAAAATCTGTTTTTGTCTGTTTGTTTTGTTTTCTCTGTAGATGTTTAAGTACCCTTTTCCAGTCCGACTAGGAGCCAGCAGAATAGAAACATTTTCTCTCAAGACATGTCACCAACAGAACTTTTCCCCTTTGTTTCCAAGGCCTTGGTTTTTCTCTTCATTTCCAGTGTATATGAGGAAGACACAATACTATCATACTTCCCCATGCAGCTTTAAGAAGCAGAAGCAAGAAGTACTTCCAGCCAAGCCATCAAGCACCATCACTTACCTATTTGACAGCCCAAAGCCAGCATTATACATAACTCTGGGCGGACTAATCCCCTTTATTACTCCACCACTGGTCATGGTGATGACAAAGACTTATATTCCTGTGTTAGCTTTTACTCAGATGGCTTATGGAGCCAGTTTCCTAGCTTTCTTGGGAGGGATCAGATGGGGTTTTGCTCTACCAGAAGGTAGTACAGCGAAACCAGACTTCCTCAATTTAGCTAATAGTACAGCTCCTCTTGTGTTTTCATGGTTTGCTTTTCTTATTTCTGAAAGACTCAGTGAAGCTATAGTCACAGTAATAATAGGTTTGGGGATAGCATTACACATTGAACTTTTTCTTTTGCCACATTATCCCAATTGGTTCAAAGCCCTTAAGATAGTAGTCACTTTAGTTGCCTTGTTTTCATTTATAATCACTTTACTAGTTGAAGATATTTATCCAGAGAAAGGACCCAAGAGACCTGGTCAAGTAGAATAAATACAAAACTACTTTGTAGATGACATTAGCATGTTGGCTATAAGCCTTAGAAGGCTGTGTTTTGGCATCATCTTTTTCTACTTATCCTGTTTAACAACCTTTTCCTCTATCGGTGGTTATTTATTCTTCCAGATTTTTTTTGTTTCTAAAATCTTTATTTCATAGAAATTACTTGACAACAGTTTGAAAATCCCTAACAAGTCATTTTCACTCTAGATTACAGTTTTTAGTCTTTATGAATTACACATTTTAATGTTTTGTTTTGAATGTAAAATAATAAAAATGGAAATCCCTTTCTTAGAGCCTTATGATCATTGAAAAAAGAGGCCCATTCTCCCACAAGAGGAAAACTTTGTATCCATTAGTGTCTGAGAATAATAGGTGGTTCCAGTGTGGAGTTTTCATTGCAGTTGCCCTGGGAATTGCATTTCCAACCCCATTTCATTGGTATAATCTATTTATATGAGCTGAAAAGGATCTGTGGCTGCTCTAAAGTCAGTAGGGAGCAGTGTCATGAGGGGAAGCCATGTTCAAAGGAAAGCTGAACATACTTTCCACTTTTTATAGACACAACTCCATATCCAAATAATACCAGCTAGTCAAAAATTTTTAAAAGAATAAAGTCACTAGTGTATATAAATTAGGAAAAGTCAAGTTGGAGCCATCTTGATGTTCTTACAGCGGGGCTATCCAGTTTTACAAATTAACTCATAGAGAAGCTTTTTTATTTATTTATTTATTTATTTATTATTTTTAAAGATCTTATTTATTTATTTGACAGACAGAGACCACAAGTAAGCAGAGAGGCAGGCAGAGAGAGGAGGAAGCAGGCTCACTGCTGAGCAGAGAGCCCGATGTGGGGCTCGATCCCAGGACGTTGGGATCATGACCTGAGCCAAAGGCAGAGGCTTTAACCCACTGAGCCACCCAGGCGCCCCTATAGAGAAGCTTTTTTAAACAAGCAAAAGCAACACCTTAGAATCTAACTTGAAAATTTGGTCTCTTAAATAAATAAATAAATAAATAAATATTTTTAAAAAATTAAAGGGGCACCTGGGTGGCTCAGTGGTTTAAGGCCTCTGCCTTTGGCTTGGGTCATGATCCCGGGGTCCTAGGATCGAGCCCCGCATCGGGCTCTCTGCTCAGCGGGGAGCCTGCTTCCTCCTCTCTCTGCCCGCCTCTCTGCCTACTTGTGATCTCTGTCAAATAAAATCTTAAAAAAAAAAATTTAAATAAAATTTTTTCTCTTGAGATTCTTAGTCTTATAAAAATGGAAAAACATTGGGTCCTGGGTGACTGAGTTGTTAAGTGTCTGCCTTCAGCTCAGGTCATGATCCCGGGGTCCTGGGATTGAGCACCGCATCAGGCTCCCTGCTTTGGCAGGAAGCCTGTTTTGCCCTGTTCCACTCCCCCTGCTTGTGTTCCCATTCTCACTGTCTTTCTCTCTGTGAAATACAATCTTTAATTAAGAAAAAAAAAAAAAAGGAAAAACATTTTAAATGGCATTAAGGATACAAATCAGTAAACGTTATAACCTGGTATATGTTATCTTTATATAATACAGGTATGAAATACCAGTTAACTTGACTTTGTAAGTTCAATTGTGTGTTGAAGTCCTCGTCCCAATATCTCAGAATGTGACCTTATTTAGAGATAGGTCTTTACAGAGGTTACAGTGCTAAAATGAAATCCTAAGGGTAGGCTGTAATGTAATATTACTGATATTCTTATAACAAGGGAAAACTTATAAGCATGCATACAAGGAAAATGCCACATGTACATGAAGGTAGCCATCTACATTCCAAGGAGAGAAGTCTGGAATAGATGCCTTTAGCACTCAAGGAACCAACTACCAACACCTTGATTTAGGTTTCCAGCTTCCAAAACTATAAAACAATAAATTCCATTTAAACTTCTGTGTAGTACTTGGTTACAGGAGCCCTAGCAAACAAGTACACCACCACAGAGATAGACCTTATTCTGAGCATTGAGAAGCTTACCAATGAAAGACCATAGCTGAAACCACCACATAATCCTTCTTTATTAATCCAAAGAATAGTTTACAAGAACTTGATTTTGAAGGAGGGAAAGCTGATTCTTTTCAGATCTTTCCCAATTCCACTCAAGTGTTTTGGTAAGGAAACTTGTTTGCTTTTAAATTGCATGAGGACTATACAAAGTTAAAATTTATCTCAAATTCATCATCTTTCAGAATAGGGGCAAGTGACTTTTAAATTAATTGCTCAATTTCACTACACAAATGCAGGTGAATGCACTATGCAAGTGAATTACAGTGTATGTTTTTTTTCAAAGATTTATTCATTTGACAGAGATCATAAGTAGGCAGAGCAGCTTGCAGAGAAAGGGGGAAACAGGCTCCGTGCTGAGCAGAGCCCAATGCGGGGCTCAATCCCAGGACCCTGAGACCATGACCAAAGGCAGAGGCTTAACCCAATGAGCCACCCAGGCGTCCCACAGTGTTATGATTCTTAAAAAAAAAAAAAAAACCAAAACCAAAACACCTGATTTTAGGGGCACCTGGCTGGTTCAGTGGGTTAAGCTTCTGCCCTTGGCTCAGGTCTTGATCTCGGGGCCCTGGGATGGAGCCCACATCGGGCTCTCTGCTCAGCAGGGAGCCCACTTCTCCCTCTCTCTCTGCCTGCCTTTCTACCTACTTGTGATCTCTGTCCAATAAATAAATAAAATCTTTGGGGAAATAAACTGACTTTAAAGTACATCTGACTTTACACTGGACAGGATGTTTAGAAGTATATTAGATTGTCAAATATTTTGGAGGAAGATCACATTAATAGCTGCTCAGTAAACATTTAAATGTAAGAACTAAATGTGCAAGTTCCTACAGGTAAAACAAACAGTAAAAATCTTGGGGAATCCTATTACATTTGGGTAATCTAGGGACACTGCTAATAAACTAAGTTAATAAGTAATACAAGGAAAAGGAAAAAGCAAAAATCAACATACTTTATTAGTACATTATTTTTAAAATCATCACCTAGAAAATAATATAATAAGTATTTTTACAATTATCTATTTACAGGGATTGTCTGGACCCATTAAGCCCAAACACAGATTGTCTTGACATGTTTCTGCCACAGCACTACAAAATGCCTCACTTCACAGTGCCATTTCAGGTTGGCACCAGGCAATAATGAGAAATTATAGGAGTATTTTGTAAATCTCTTTTGAACCAGAAAGCAGATTCTCTGTAGAGAAATATTAAAGGCACATGAATTGGAGTTTAAATAATCTACAAATCATCTTCATTCCTTGACATTTTATAGATCACACCAGGCACCTATGACCCTTTGGACTTTTGGGATACCCCAAACAAAGGGACACAGGTACACACTACACTACATAAGCTTTTCTTAATAAATGCATATGGTTAAATTATAAAAGTACTCTTGTGGGCCAATCCAAATATTTTGGATATGAGTGCCTCCTGAGTCTTTAATGGTTACCAACAAAGATTTTCTATCTAAATAAGCTGTGATGCCTGTAATAATATACTGAAGGACTTTAAGAAAGAAAAGGGGGGAATCAGGGGTGCCTCACTGGCTCTTGATCTCAGGGTTGTGGCTTCAAGCCCTACAATGGGTATAGAGATTGTTTAAAAATCTTAAAAAAAAAAAAAAAAGAGAGAAAGGGGAAATCAGGAATATACAAATCAAATCCTGGAATCACTAGATTAACCTAAATGTATGTAAGATTTTTAATATATGGCTTCAAGCAACTGGTAGAAATAACTAAAAGTGATGACCATGTACACAAAAGAATGTTCCTCTCAGAAATAGAGAACAATTTTTTAGACTGTTTCTCAGGGGGGGAAAAAATGGAAAGTTTTGAAAAGCAGTTTTGGATCAGAGGACTTTCAACTTAACACTATGTCAATGTCTGTAAAAAGCTTCATAGGTACCTACAATTTCACCTTCTCCAAACCAGGCAGTAGGTTTTGTACTAAGTTCATACTTAGGATTGCCAAAGTACAAGTAAGCTTCACAAAGCTTGATAGTCTAATAAAACTCCCTCTTCCCCAAACCAAGCAGATAATTTTTGATAACTATTTAGAAAATAGGAAAGAAATTTAATAGGTACCTATCTCTCACTGGGCTCTGTCACTCATTATATTATCGAATTGCACTAAAGGACTTTAATGAAGAACGTCCTAGTAATTTCTCACTTGCATTTTCAGCACTAAGACAACAAAAGTGAGCAAAAGCTTTTTTAATCCTGTTATCAACAGGCAAAAACTTGTCTTTCTATATAAACATCTATAGAGATAGCTAGATATTTCCTACATGTCCCTCCCAGTGTATCTGCTGCCAATAAAAAGTTTGGTATCAAATAAAAGGGAGTTGTGTCACTGGCTTTTCTCTGTAGGTTCAACTGTGGTCATGGAAAATTGTGCCATAGACTGAATGTACAGATATCTTCAAACTGTCTCACTGATATTCTTACATCACACATGGGTCATGTTACAGCGTGGCTTATACTGGAGAAGCAGCTAATGGGGCTATTTGCCAAGAAGCTTCTAGCAAATCATTTTTACAAACAGGACTCTACCCCTAAGAGAATTCTAGAGCATAAACAGCATTCCTATTGGTAAGCATGGCAAATTTGAGTGAGTTCTTTATTAATTTAGGATAATATTCCGTGTCTCTCCTTACTCAAATTCTTAGAAAAATAATTCTTTAGTCATTTATCTACCATATACATGGAAAACTCAATAGAATCAAAGGGTCCTATCACCAAATACATGTGTGATTTGCAAAAAGATCAGATCCTATATTTTTAAAATGTTTCTTGTGCTCCCTTATACTTTATATTTCATAGTACAGCAACACCTCCTTCACAACGACTGGTGATCATGTTACCGATTTCTGTCCATGTATCTGAATGAGGGTTATAAACTTCGACAGAGTCCAAGGTACCTGGGGCCAAGAAATCATGGCTCGAAGATCGACCTCCAGAAACATACAGAAGCCCATTGACTGCCACAACACACATGCCTGCTCTAGGCACTTTCATTGAAGCAACTTCAACCCACTTTTCCTGGTTAAGAGGAAAAAAAAAAGTTAACAGAATCATAAGATGACAATAGAGAAAACTGCTGAGAAATCAAATACTCTAGTTCTTTTTAAATATTTAAGTTTCAAACTCAGAGTCCAGTAGGGAGCCTGCTTCCCCTTCTCTCTCTGCCTAATTGTGATCTCTGTCTGTCAAATAAATAAATAAATAAATAATCTAAAAAAAAAATCCTAGAAGATAGTACAGGCAGCAGTTTCTCTGACACTGGCTGTCGCAACATTTTTCTAGATATGTCTCCTGAAGCAAGAAAAAAATAAAAGCAAAAATAAACTATTGGCATTACATCAAAATAAAAAACTTCTTTCTGCACAGTAATGAAAACAAGAAAACTAAAAGACAACCTATTGATTGGGAGAAGATATTATAAATGACATATCTGATAAAAAGGTTTATATCCAAAATATATAAAGTATGGACTGTTACAATTCAATCCCAAAATAATCATCATCATCACCACATAATTTAAAAAATGGGTGGAAGACATGAGCAGAAATGTCTTCAAGGAAAATATGCAGATGGCCAACAGACACATGAAAAGATGCTCAACATCACTCATCATCAGAGAAATGCAAATGAAAACTACAATGAGCTATCACCTCACACCTGTCAGATGGCTAAAATCAGCAACATAAGATGGGGCACCTGACTAGCTCAGTTGGTCAAGCATATGACCTGGATCTTGGAGTTATGAGTATGAGCCCCATATAGGGCATAGAGATTACTTTAAAAAATAAAAATAAAACACAATAAGAGTTGGTGAGGATATGGAGAAAAGGGACCCCTTATGCACTATTAGTGGGAATGCAAACTGGTGCAGCCCCTGAAAAAAATAATACAAAGTTTCCTCAAAAAGTTAAAAAATAGAACTATCCTACAATGGAATGGCACTACTGAGTATTTACTTCCAAAATACAAAAACACTAATTCAAAGGGATACATGCACCCCTATGTTTATTGCAGTATTATTTACAATAGCCAAATTATGGAAGCAATTCCCATGTCCATGGACTGATGAATGGATAAAGAACAGTGTGTGTGTGTGTGTGTGTGTGTGTGTGTGTGTGTGTGTATACAATGGAATATAATTCACCCATAAAAAATAATGAAACCTTGCCATTTGCAACAATGTGGATGGAGTAAGTATAATTCTAAGCGAAATAAGTCAGAGAAAGAAAAATACTTTATGATTTCATTCACATGTGGAATTTTTAAAAAAGATTTTATTTATATGACACAGTCCTATAAATAAAATTTATATAAATAAATTTATAAATTTATATAAATAAAATTGAAAATTGAAAAATAAAAAATATAAATTTATATGAGAGTCATATAAATAAAATCGTTTTAAAAAATTTCACATGTGAGTGAAATAAAGTATTTTTGACATTATATGACAGAGTCATATAAATAAATAAAAATAAATAATAAATAAATAAATAAATAAATAAATGACAAGTAGACAGAGAGACAGGCAGAGAGAGAGGGGGAAACAGGCTCCCCGCTGAGCAGAGACGCGGGGCTCGATCCCAAGACCCTGAAATCGTGACCTGAGCCAGAGGCAGAGGCTTAACCCACTGAGCCATCCAGGCTCCTCTCACATGTGGAATTTAAAAAAACAAAACAAACAAGAAAATGAATAAAAAAATAGAGACAAACCAGGAAACAGACTCTTAACTATAGAGAACAAACTGATGGTTACTAAAGGGGAGGTGGGAGGGAGGATGGGTGAACCAGGAGATTGGGATTAAAGAGTACATTTATTATGAAGAGTACTGTGTAAAGTATAGAATTGGTGAATCACTATATCACTATATTGTACATCTGAAACTAATATAACACTGTATGTTAATAACACTGGAATTAAAATAAAGAATAGGGGTGCCTCAGTGGCTCAGTGGGTTGAGCCTCTGCCTTCGGCAGAGGTCATGATCTTGGGGTCCTGGGATCAGGCCCCGCATCAGTCTCTCTGCTCAGTGGGGAGCCTGCCTCACCCCTCTCTCTGCCTGCCCCTATGCCTACTTGTGATCTCTCTGTGTCTCTGTCAAGTGAATAAATAAAATCTTTAAAAAAATTATTTTTAATTTTAAAAAACTTAATAAAAATAAAAATGAATTGAAAAATAACAAAACAAGAATGTGCCAAAAGAAGAGATTGTATGTAGCCTGCAGACCTAAAATACTCTTTTAAAAAAAGCATTTTATTTACTTGAGAGAAAGAGGGTGAATGGGAGGAGTAGCAGAGGGGGGGAGAGAAGGAGGGGTAACAATCTTAAGCAGACTTGGTACTGACCGTGGAGCCCACTGTGGGCTCTACACCCTGAGATCATGACTTGAGCTGAAACCAAGAGTCAGATGCTCAGTTGGCTGAGTCACCCATGTGCCCTATCTGTCTAATAAAAAGTTTGCTAACTCCTGGTATACACTGTTCCCTGAAGAAATTTCAATAACCTGCTACAACCAAAATTATTCATAATGACCTTCTCCAGAGAAAATGTCTATACCCAGATAACGGGAAAGCTAATAAAGGTCCCAAAAAATAATCAAGAGAAAAAAGAGCAAGTTATCTGGAAATAAAGTATATGATGAACAAAGTTTACAGAAACAAAGGGTGAACACCAACTATTCATCAATGCTAGAAGGTGAATTTTAGAGGACAGGAACTTAAAAAGCTTCACATCCTAGGACTCAGCCTAGCACTAGTACATTATAGACACTCAATGTATGTCTGCTGATCTGAATTTAATAATTGACTGCCATTTTATTTTAGATTTATTTATTTATTTTAGAAAGAGGGAGAGCACATGGGGAGGGAGCAGAAGGAGAGGGAAGAAGAATCTCAAGCAGACTCCTGCTGAGTGGGAAACCTGACAAGCTTTAGCCCATGACCCCGGGATCATGACCTAAGACAAAAGCAGACACTTAACTGACTGAGCCACCCAGGTGCCCCTGTTTGCTGATCTGAATTTAAATTAAATTCTGAGGGCGCCTGGGTGGCTCAGTGGGTTAAAGCCTCTGCTTTGGCTCGGGTCATGATCCCAGGGACCTGGGATCGAGCCCCGTGTTGGGCTCTCTGCTCAGCGGGGAGCCTGCTTCCTCCTCTCTCTCTCTCTCTCTCTCTCTGCCTGCCTCTCTGCCTACTTGTGATCTCTCCCTGTCAAATAAACAAATAAAATCTTTTTAAAAATAATTAATTAATTAATTAATTAAATTCTGAGATACCAAAACCGGAGACCATCCTTTGAAATGGAAGGACCTCTATTAAAAATTGAAGGCTATTAGATGATCTTAAATTACAGAATGTATGACAAAGTTGGTATTGCTGAAAAAATTCATGTTTTATTTATTTATTTACCTAGAAAGAAAGAGAGAGAGAGTGTGCACATAAGCAGGGGGATGGGCAGAGGGAGAGAGAGAATCCCAAGCAGGCTCCATGCCCGGCACAGTGCCCAACGCAGGGCTAGATCTCATGACTCTAAGATCATCACCTGAGCTGAAATCAAGAGTCAGACACTTATCTGAGCCACTCAGGTGCTCCCAAAATACTCATATTTTAAAACACAAAGATAGCGGCGCCTGGGTGGCTCAGTGGGTTAAGCCTCTGCCTTCAGCTCAGGTCATGATCTCAGGGTCCTGGGATCGAGCCCCGCATCAGGCTCTCTGATCAGCAAGAGCCTGCTTCCCCACCCTCTCTATCTGCCTCTTGCCTACTTGTTATCTCTGTCTGTCAAATAAATAAAATAAAAATCTTTAAAAAACAAAAGAAAAAAACACAGATATTCACAAAAATATCTATAGCTGATTTAATCTTTAAAAAAAGAAGGAAGGGGGTGCCTGGGTGGCTCAGTGGGTTAAGCCGCTGCCTTCGGCTCAGGTCATGATCTCAGGGTCCTGGGATCGAGTCCCGTATCGGGCTCTCTGCTCGGCAGAGAGCCTGCTTCCTTCCCTTCCTCTCTCTCTGCCTGCCTCTCTGCCTACTTGTGATCTCTCACTGTCAAATAAATAAATAAAATCTTTAAAAAAAAAAAAAAGAAGGAAGATGTATCGATATACAAAAGAATACTACTTAGCCATCAAAAAAATGAAATCGTGCCATTTTCAACAATGTGGATAGAACTAGAAGGTGTTATGCTAAGCAAAATAAATAAATCAGAGAAATTCAATTATCATATGATCTCACTGACATGTGGAATTTAGGTTTAACCCACTGAGCCACCCAGGCACCCTGACATGTGGAATTTAGGAAACAAAATAGAGGATCATAGGGGAAGAGAGGAAAATATAAAACAAGACCAAATTAAAGAGGGAGACAAACCGTAAGAGACTCTTAAGTGTAGGAAACAAACTGAGGGGCGCCTGGGTGGCTTAGTTGGTTGAGTGTTTGCCTTCAGCTCGGGTCATGGTCCCGGTGTCCGAGGTTTGAGTCCCACATGGGGCTCCCTGCTTAGTGGGGAGTCGGCTTCTCCTTCTGCCTCTCACCCCACTCTTGTGCTCTCTCTCCCATTCTCTCTCAAATAAAAATTTTAAAATCTTCAAAAAAAAAAAAAAAAAGGAAAAAGAGGGTTGCTGGACAGGGGAGGTGAAAGGGGTAACTGGGTAATGGACATTAAGGAGGGCATGTGATATGATGAGCACTGGGTATTATATAAGACTGATGAATCACTGAGCTCTATCTCTGAAACCAATAATTATTGTATATTAATTGAATTTAAATAAAAAGTAAATTTGGGGCGCCTGGGTGGCTCAGTGGGTTGAGCCTCTGCCTTCAGCTCAGGTCATGATCTTGGGGTCCTGGGATGGAGCCTGGCATTGGGCTCTCTGCTCAGCAGGGAGCCTGCTTCCCCTCCCCTCCCCCGCCTGCCTCTCTGCCTACTTGTGATCTCTGTCAAATAAATAAATAAAATCTTTACCAAAAAAAAAAAAAAAAGAAGAAGAAGAAGAAATCGGGGCTGGTTGCCAGAAAGACCAATCCAGAATTAGAAGCTTGCAACTTTTATCCCCACCCCCATCATTTGGGGAGGGGAGGAGGTTGGGGGTTGAATTAATAATCAATTATGCCTTAATCATGAAGTCTCCATAAAAATCTTGGGGCTCCTGGGTGGCTCAGTGGGTTAAAGCCTCTGCCTTCGGCTCAGGTCATGATCCCAGGATCCTGGGATCGAACCCCACATCATGCCTCTTGCCTACTTGTTATCTCTATCTGTCAAATAAATAAAATAAAAATCTTTAAAAAACAAAAGAAAAAAACAGATATTCACAAAAATATCTATAGCTGATTTAATCTTTAAAAAAAGAAGGAAGATGTATCTATATACAAAAGAATACTACTTAGCCATCAAAAAAAATGAAATCTTGCCATTTTCAACAATGTGGATAGAACTAGAAGGTGTTATGCTAAGCAAAATAAATAAATAAATAAATAAATAAAAAGAAGAAGAAGAAATCGGGGCTGGCTGCCAGAAAGACCAAGCCAGAATTAGAAGCTTGCAACTTTTATCCCCACCCCCATCATTTGGGGAGGGAAGGAGGTTGGGGGTTGAATCAGGCTCTCTGCTCAGCGGGGAGCCTGCTTCCCCTCCTCTCTCTCTGCCTGCTTCTCTGCTTGCTTGTACTCTCTCTCTCTGTCAAATAAATAAATAAAATCTTAAAAAAAAAATCTCTATACTATGGTGTTCAGAGAGCATCCAGGTTGGTGAACACATCCATGTGTCAGAAGGGTATCACACCCAAATTCTACAGAGACTCCTACACTCAAGACCTTCTGGACCTTGCCTTATATACCTCTTTATCTGGCTATCCATTTGAATCCTTTACAATAGACCACTTACACAGTGTTTGCCTGAGTTCTGTAAACCATTAGAGCAAATTACTGAACCTGAGGAAAGGATTATGGGAACCCCCAACTTGTAGCCAAGTCAGACAAGTGTAAATAAGTTAGTGGTTAACCTGAGGACCCACTACTTGAAACTGGTGTGTAAAGTGAGGAGTAATCTTTGAAACTGAGCTCTTAGCCTGTGGAGTTTTTAGGGTCAGAAATGAATGGACTTGAGGGTACCTAGTTGGTGAACATAAGAGAACTGGGAAACAGCTTGGTATGGAAAACACACACATTTGGTGTCAAAAGTATTGTGAGTAGAAAAACTGTTTTCCATTACTGGAGTTATAAACTGAACAATTCCCAGAGCTCACGCAAAGCTGGATGACATTCTAGTTTTGACTAGCCAAAATAAAGACACCTTGCTGAACAGCTAGGACATTAAATAGAGACATAAGAAGGGTCATTCTTTATTTAGTAGGAGACCTAAAGGAAACATTACTCTAGACCTTTCCTACAAAGCTTAAGAATATGTCTCAAGGGGCGCCCGGGTGGCTCAGTGGCTTAAGCCTCTGCCTTCAGCTCAGGTCATGATCTCAGGATCCTGGGATCGAGCCCCACATCGGGCTCTCGGCTCAGCGGGGAGCCTGCTTCCCCCCCCCCCTCTGCCTACTTGTGATCTCTCTGTCAAATAAATAAATAAAATTTAAAAAAAAATATGTCTCAAAAGAATCAGTCTGATTGGCAAATAATTTAGCTGCTTAACAAAAGTAAACTCAATACTTCCTAAAAGAAGATATAAAATCCAAACACTCAGCAATATAACATTAACTGTGTCTACCATCCAATCAGAAGTTACTAGAAATGTGGAAAAGCAGGAATAAGGTGACTCAAACAGGAAGAATAAGTTCAACAGATACAGGTCCAAAAGTGATGGTGATAATGAGAACAACAGACAAGGACTTAAAGACAGATATTAGAAATATGTTCAAGGATCTAAAGGAAGAAATGAACACAATGAGGGGAGAAATGGAAGACATTAAAATCAACAATCAAAAAGATCTTTTAGTGCTAAAAAATACATATATCTGAAATGAAAAATTCCCTAAATGTCATTAGATACTGCATATTAGAAGTGAGACAATGTAGATTAATGAACTTGAAAACACAGCAAAAGAAACCATCCAAACTGAAGCACAGAGAACAGAATTTCAGTTATGCAGGATGAATAAGTTCTAGAGATCTAATATAAAACATGGTGACTATAGTTCATAATACTATTGTATACTTGAAATTTGGTAAGAAAGCAACTCTTACCACACATGAGAAAAGGAAAAGAGAACCTGAAACTAATGCAATAGTGTATGTTTAACTACACTGGAATTTTTTAAAAAAATTAGAATGGCTGGGGTGCTTGGGTGGCTCAGTGGGTTAAGCCTCTGCCTTCAGCTCAGGCCATGATCTCAGGGTCCTGGGATTGAGCCCCACATCAGGCTCTCTGCTCAGCAGGGAGCCTGCTTCCCCCTCTCTCTCTGCCTACTTGTGGTCTCTGTCTGTCAAATAAATAAATAAAATCTTGAAAAAAAAAAGTAAAAAAAAAAAGGAACAGGAAAATATAAGGTGATAAGTATGTTAATTAGGTTGATTTGGAAGTTATTTCACAACATATATCAAAACATCACATTATACACCTTAAATCTACACAATTTTTATCAAGTATACCTCAATGAAGCTGTAAAACAAAAATGAACTTAACCACAGAGAGAAAAAAGATGGGAGATAAAAATTAACAGAGCCTCAGTGACCTGTGGGACAATATTAAAGTGGTCTTACATGCATGTTCTTGGAGTCTTAGAAAAAGAGCAGGAAAATATCTGAGGAAATATGGCTGAAAACATTCATTTTGATGAAAGCTGTAATCCCACAGATTCAAGGAGTTCAATGAATTCCAAACAAACACAAAACTCCAAAAAGATACACAATAATAAAATTACTGGAATCCCATGATGAACAGAAAATTGTAAAAGCCTCCATGGAAAAAAAGACACATTATGGAACAAGGATGAGAATGACTACTGACTTCCCATCAGTAATAGAGCAAGCAGATAATTAAACAGCACCTTTTAGATGGTAGGGAAAAAATTCTATACTCAATAAAGTATCTTTCAAAAATGAAGGTGAAAAAATAGTTTCAGAAAATGAACACTAAGAGAATAAATGCCAGCAGACAAGCACTAAGAGAACTATTAAAGGAAGTTCTTCATGCAAAGAGAAAACGTTATAAGGTAGAAACTTAGTTCTACACAAAAGAATAGAACTAGGAATTATTAATATATGCATAATTATCAAAGACTTTCACATTAACATTTAATTTTAAATATAACTGACTGTTGGGGTGCCTGGGTGGCTCAGTCAGTTAAGTGTCCGCCTTTGGCTCAGGCCATGATCCCAGGGTCCTGGGATCCAGCCTCACATCAGGCTCCCTGCTCATTGGGGACCCTGCTTCTCCCTCTGCCTCTGCCATTCCCCCGTCTGTATTCTCTCTCTTGCTCACTGTCTCTAATAAATAAATAAGTAATCTAAAAAGAGAGAGAGAGAGAAAGCTAAAAATAAATAAAAATGGTTTAAAATTTTAAAAAAAGAATAAGAAAGTGAATATGATATTATTCAAAGGTTTCCTTGATACAGTATATATATAGCATAAATACATGTAACGCACAATGTAAACCCTACAGTAACCACTAAGAAAAAGGCAAAGTTATAGTTAATTGGATAATAAAAGAGAGAAAATGGAATACTAAAACAGTCAATGTAAAGACAGAAAAGAGAGAAAAAAGGATCAAAGAATGCATTATACAAAGAGTAAAACTGTAAAAGAGGAGTCTAAAAACCAACCATATCTCCAATTACATTACATATAAATAGGAAAAACTCTATAAAGATTCCTTTTGAAAGTTGAGATTGTCAACCTGGATAAAAAAAGAGATTACAACTCTATGTTATCTTACCAGAGACGCACTTGTAAAGATGTAGATAGATCTAAAGTGGGAGGAAAGAAAAAGATGCACCATGCAAATAATCATCAAAAAATAGCTTGGCTACATCAGTTAGTCAAATTAATATCAGACAAAGTAGACTTGGGAACAAAGAATATTACCAAAGATAAAGACAAATATTTCATGACTATGAAAGGATCAATTCATCAAGAAGACAATAATCTCAACTTGTACACACTTAATAACAGAGATTCAAAATATGTTCAGGGGGTGCCTGGGTGGCTCAGTGGGTTAGGCCTCTGTCTTCAGCTCGGGTCATGATCTCAGGGTCCTGGGATCAAGTCCCGCATTGGACACTCCACTCAGTGGGAGCCTGCTTCCCCACTTCTCTCTCTCTGCCTGCCTCTCTGCCTACTTGTGATCTCTCTCTGTCAAATAAATAAATAAAATCTTTAAAAAAAAATTTACAGGAGCACCTGGGTGGCTCAGTGGGTTAAAGTCTCTGCCTTTGGCTCAGGTCGTGATCCCAGGGTCCTGGGATCGAGCCCCACATCAGGCTCTCTGCCCGGCAGGGAGCCTGCTTCCTCCTCTTTCTCTCTGCCTACTTGTGATCTGTCAAATAAATAAATAAAATCTTAAAAAAAAAAAAATTTACAGGGAAGGAAAAATTCTTCCTTTACTCTTAAGGCCTTCTAGTTGGACTAAGAATTAAATTTGCATCAAACAGATTAACAAGAGAAAAAAAAGTTTTATTACTTACACATACAGGCCCAATAATGTAATTGAGACCTAAAGAAGCGAACAAAGCAGTTTTTATACTTTTTAGACAGAGACAATAAATCTGTGGGGTTTTGATAGGACAAAGGAAAAGTAACTTTAGGAGCTTCAACTAGTAAGGAATTCTAAAGAGAATTTGGGCTCTGATAATAACTTAGTAAACCAGTAACAAGGATCATTTATACATTCTTCTTGGGTCTAAATTTCCTATCTGGGTAACACAGATGTCTTTTTATTTTATTTTATTTTATTTTACTTATTTATTTGACAGACAGAGATCACAAGTAGGCAGAGAGGCAGGCAGAGAGAGAGGAGGAAGCAGGCTCCCCGCCGAGCAGAGAGCCCAATGCGGGGCTCGATCCCAGAACCCTGGGATCATGACCCAAGCCGAAAGCAGAGGCTTTAAACCACTGAGCCCACCCAGGCGCCCCACACAGATATCTTTTCACCTCCTGGTTCAAGGAGGGTACCTTTCAAATAAGAGATTTATTTCCTGCTTTTAGGGGGACAGAGGAGGGTCAGAAAAGTCCTTCTTGTATAGCCTGTCTCTTAAGTAACTTTTATTTAAAATCATCAATATGCCAGGGACGCAGGGGTGGCTCAGTCAGTTAAGCATCTGAATCTTGGTTTCAGCTTGGGTCATGATCTCAGGTTCCTGCAGTTGAGCCCTGTGATGGGATCCCAGATCAAAGGGGAGTCTGTTTCTCTCCCACCAACCCTCCTCCTTCTTGAGTGCCTCTCTCTAAAAAATCAATCAATAAATCTTTAAAAAATAATAAAATAATCAAGATGCCAAAGTGGTACATTTTGGGGCAGCCTGCCCTTGGCTCCTACATTCCTATACTTGAAGATTTCAACAAGCTTTCTTAATAATTGACAAAGCAATTGCACAAGTTAAAAAGAGTAGGGAAGGGGCGCCTGGGTGGCTCAGTTGGTTAAGCGACTGCCTTCGGCTTGGGTCACGATCCCGGAGTCCCCGGATCGAGTCCCACTTCGGGCTCCCAGCTCCATGGGGAGTCTGCTTGTTCCTCTGACCTTCTTCCCTCTCATGCTCTCTCTCTCAAATAAAATAAATAAATAAATAAAATATTAAAAAGAGTAGGGAAGATTTGAACAACACTAACCAATTTAACCTAACTGACATTAATAGAACTCTACACTCAACAACAGCAGAATACAAATTCCTTTCAGGTGGATAAGGAACATTTACCAAGACAGAAATCATATAAAGTATGCTCTCTGATCACAATGGAATTAAATTAGAAATGAGTAATACAAAGATCTGGAAAGTCCCCAAATAGTTGGAAATTAAATAACGTACTTAAAAAAATAAATTTATTTATTTGACAGAGAGAGAGAGACAGCGAGACCAGGAACACAAGCAGGGAAAGTGGAAGAGGGAGAAGCAGGCTTCCCGCCTAGCAGGGAGCCCGATGCAGGGCTCGATCTCAGGACCTCAGGATCATGACCCAAGCTGAAGGCAGAGGCTTAACAACTGAGCCACCCAGGCAACCTAAATAACATACTTCTAACAACTCACTGGTCAAAAAAGAAATTACCAGGGAAATTAGAAGATATTTAAAGATAAATGCTAATTAATATATAACAAAATACATGAGTAAATAAACAAAATACAATATATTAAAATGTGGATGCACTTAAAGCAAAGCTTGAAAATAATTTATAGTTTCAAATACATTGATTTTAGACCTTTCTTTTTTATAATGATTTTAAAGGTCTTAAATCAAACATTTAAGCTTCTACTTTAAGAATTTAGAATAAAGGGGTGCCTGGGTGGCTCAGTGGTTAAAGCCTCTGCCTTCCACTCAGGTCATGATCTCAGGGTCCTGGGATAGAGCTCCACCTCGGGCTCTCTGCTCAGCAGGGAGCCTGCTTCTCCCCCTCCCCTCTCTCTGCCTGCCTCTCTGCCTACTTGTGATCTCTGTCAAGTAAATAAATAAAATTAAAAAAAAAAAAAGAAAAAGAATTTAGAAAAGAAGTACAAAAATTTTTAAAAACATTTTATTTATTTATTTGACAGAGAGAAAGAGATCACAAGTAGGCAGAGAGGCAGGCAGAGAGAGAAGAGAAAGCAGGCTCCCCCTGAGCAGAGAGCCCGATGCGGGGCTCGATCCCATGACTCTGGGATCATGACCTGAGCCAAAGGCAGAGACTTTAACACCCTGAGCCACCCAGGTGCCCCGAAAAAGTGTAAATTAAACAAAGCAAAACAAAACAAAACAAAACAGAAGAAAAAGGATAGAGAAATTAATGAAACTGAAGATAGGCAATGAATAGAAAAAAACCTGTAACAAACAAACCTGTAAAAACCAACAAAGTTGGTTCTCTGATAAGAAAAGAAAAACTACAAATGATCAATATCATGAATAAAAGAATGCACATCTCAACAGAACAGGTTATCAAAGCATTTGAAATTGTCCAACCTACCTCTTCAAAGGAATATTTTTCCACAGTATGAAGAGCATCCTGTGTCTCATTCCACCCTCCAACAGAATAGATACAGTCATTGAGTGCAGCCACACCAAGATAGGCTCTCCTGGTTCCCATCGGAGGAAGTGGAGACCAACGCTTAGAAAGTGGATCATACACTTCAAAAGAACGAAGCTCTATTCCTTCATTGCTGATGCCCCCAATTACATAAATTAAACCTGGAAACAGAATATTTTTATTCAGATGCTACAGAAAATAGAATGTAAATAATTATAAAACATAAGACTTATGATTTATGTCTGCTATGCTGAGACCATATTTAATGTAGGGCTCACATTATCCTTTAAGAGAGAAATTTGACTTCTGTCTGGTATATCATAGCTCATATTTAAGCATGTTACAAAGAATTAGAGGTATAATTTAAAGTGGCATTTAAAGGGTATCTATGGGACGCCCTGGGTGGCCCAGTGGGTTAAGCCGCTGCCTTCAGCTCAGGTCATGATCTCAGAGTCCTGGGATCGAGTCCCGCATCGGGCTCTCTGCTCAGCAGAGAGCCTGCTTCCCTCTCTCTCTCTCTGCCTGCCTCTCCATCTACTTGTGATTTCTCTCTGTCAAATAAATAAATAAAATCTTTTAAAAAAATAAATAAATAAATAAATAAAGGGTATCTATGTAGTTCATTTGGTTAAGCGTCCAACTCTTGATTTTGGCTCAGGTCATGATCTTAGGGTTGGGAGACTGAGTCCTGTGTTGTCATGTTCTATGCTCAGCATGGAGTCTGCTTAAGATTCTTTCCCTCGCCTTCTGCCCTTCCCCCACCCCGATGCACATGCTCTCTCTCTAAAATAAATACAACTTAAAAAAAAAAATTAAGTGGCATTTGTTTTTCAAAGAACTTACAATGCTATATATAACAAAACAGTCAGTCAGACATGGTTTTCCACCTCATAATCTACTTGATGACCTCAAGTTCCAGAATCAGTGCTAACATGACATAAAAAAGGAAAGGGAGAGGGATTTTCTTTCCCCTAAAAAAATACCATGCACTTAAACTGGGAATGATATAGCTTTATTTGGTAACAGCCTACCTGTTACTCAAATGGATATAGAGAATTGAATTTAAATTAGAATAGTTATATGGCAAGATTAAGGTATTCAGGATCTTATCACTAGAGTACATTAGAATGTAAGTCACTGTGAGTTGCTTATTATATTTGATTTGAAACTTGGGTTCTAGCTCCAGCTTTGCCAGTAACCAGCTGTGGGAAAAGATAATTCACAACCTTCCTGATCTTCTGCTTGCTCATCTATAAATAAAGGGATTAAAATAGATAATCTCCAAGATGCCTCTCTAGCTCTATGATTTTAGAAGGTACAATACTGTGATTTATAAGAAATATGTATTTGGGGGACACCTGGGTGTGTGAGTTGGTTAAGCGGCTGCCTTTGGCTCAGGTCATGATCCCTGGGTCCTGGGATCCAGACCCATGTGGGGCTCCCTGGTCAACAGGAGTCTACTTCTTCCTCTCCCTTTGCCCCTCCTGCTGCTCATGCTATCTACCCCCCTCAAATAAATAAATAAAATAAAATAATGAAAAAAAGGAATATATAGTTGGTCATTCAGATGACCAAAATACATTTCTCATCTATATATGGTTTTCATCCACAATTCTTTGCTCACAGCAAGCTAAATCCTTGAATTTCCAAAGCATCCAGAATGAGAAGGGTGTCTTTTGTTATGTTAATGAGGCAACTTTGGGAAAGCACTTAAGGAATGGGGGGTAGTTGCCAAAGGAGTCAAACTTATGATTTGAGTGTGAGAACTTTCAGTCTCAGCCCCTGACCTCTGAGGAGAGGAGGTGTAGAGGTTGAATCAATCACCAATGGCCAATGATTTAACCACTTGTGCCTATGTATATAGTGAACCTCCATAAAAATCCAAAAGGACAGGTTTGGGGTGCCTGGGTGTCTCAGTAGTTAAGCATCTGCCTTTGGCTAAGGTCGGAATCCCAGTGTCCTGGGATCCAGCCCTGCACTGGGCTCCATGCTCGGTGGGAAGCCTGCTTTTCCCTCTCCCACTCCCCCTGCTTGCGTTTCCTCTCTTGTTGTGTCTCTCTATGTCAAATAAATAAATAAAACTAAAAGGAAAAAAAAAGAGGGTGCCTGGGTGGCTCAGTGGGTTAAGCCGCTGCCTTTGGCTCAGGTCATGATCTCAGGGTCCTGGGATGGAGTCCCACATTGGGCTCTCTGCTCAGCAGGGGGCCTGCTTCCCTTCCTCTCTCTCTGCCTGCCTCTGCCTACTTGTGATCTCTGTCTGTCAAATAAATAAATAAAATCTTTGAAAAAAAATAAAAGGAAAAAAAGACAACTCATTAAAAAAAAAGGACAGTTTGGAGAGCTTCTGGACTGGTGAGTATGTGGAGATGTGGGAACAGTGGTGTATCTGGAGAGGGAGGGCATGAAAACTCTGTGCTCCTTTCATATAACTTGACTTTGCATCTCTTCCATCTAACTGCTCCTATGTTATGTCATTTTAGTAGTAACATTTTCTGAGTTCTGTGAGCTACCCTAGCAAATTAATTGAACCCGAAGAGGAGGGACCACTGGAATCTCTGATCTATAGCCTGTCACTCCAAAGCACAGGTAATAGCCTGGGGAGGATGAGTGTTGTAGGACTGAGCTTCTACCTGTGGAATGTGATGCTATCTCCAGGTATGGGTACACAGTATTAGAGTTGAACTGAATTCTCCAACACCTAGGTGGTATTCTGAGAACCTCTTCTTGCTAGGGGCTAGAAACCAGCCCCTACCACCATGCTGAAAACTCTCAGAACACTTAATTTATATGAGAAGATAAAAATCATAAATATAAAACAATTAGAGAACACTATAGTATTACACAACAGGATATAGTCTGTACCATGTAACCTGAACACTTAAATTCTAGTGGAAAATCTGAGAAGGTACTCACAAAGCAGAAAGAACTTGAGCTGGGAATAGCAGGTTGAGTTGTTTTAAGGAGCACACTGCTCACTACTCCACAGGTATATAAATCTGCTCTCCAATCTGGACCAAGAATCCAGTTCTACTTGACAATGCTTACCAACTACTTCTCAGGGTATAGTAGACAATTAACAGTTTGTATACTGTTTTAATGTGTGGTACAACATTTTTTTAAAAAGATTTTATTTGACAGAGAGAGAGAGAGATCACAAGTTGGCAGAGAGGCAGGAAGAGACAGGGGGGAAGCAGGCTCCCCATCAAGCAGAGAGCCTGATGTGGGCTCAATCCCAGGACCCTTAGATCACGACCCAAGCCGAAGGCAGAGGCTCAACCCACTGAGCCACCCAGGCACACTATGGTACAACATTTTTCAAATCTGTCATGGCATTATATTCTATGTGGACTGAATCACAATGTGCCCTGTAAGAAAACACTGAAAATGCCAAAAGAAGAGACAGTGAAGATTGTTTTTTATATTCTCATCCTACTTAGAAATACTTACTAAGTATGACAAAGATAGATGTAGGTTCAAATGCTTATTTGAGTCTTCGGCTCATTTTTAATAATTTTTAATTCTTCTTTTGTTTATTTTGGAAAAAATGATTATTTTGGCAATACAGATATAAAGATATAAGAGATTAAAACATATAAAATGTTAAAAACAATACTTCCATACTGTTAGCGTCAATTAGTCAGCTCTAATAGACATAAAACATAGTTTTGTGAAAATAAAGGCTCAAGCTTAGTTTTTCAAAAAATATATTTTTAGGGAAAAAAGAGGATGGCACCTGGGTGGCTCAGTCAGTTAAGCATCTGACTCTTGCTTCAGTTCAGGTCATGATTTCAGGGTTGTGAGACTGAGCCCTATACTGGGCTCTGTGCTGGGCATGGAGCCTGCTTCGGATTCTCTTCTCTCTCTCTCCCCTTTCCGCTCCCCCCCAAAATAAAATACATTTTCAGAAAAAAATTTTTAGAAAGCAATACCTTGCATTTCACAACACCCGAAATAGTAGCGTGACATAGCCATGTTGCCAACTACTTCCCACTTATTTTCATCAGGATCAAATCGTTCAATGGTGTTACCTATCTCTGCTCCAACCCATCCACCTGTAACCAAAAAGAAAAATGTCATTTCTGGATAAAGAAGTCTTATCTATGAAAAATACATTAGAAAGCCTCTAATCTGGCACCTTTATAATGTGAATGATAATCATATGTACCAGAGGGGTTATTTGTCTAAGATCATACAAAAAGTTGGAATCTGACTATAAAACTTGAATCTTAACTCTCTGACTAGTTTTCATCAGAGATTTAAAAAAACAAAACAAAATAAAAACAAAAGCTCATCACGTTGCTTAGGAAATAAGGTATTTTGCAAAACTACCTTTTGAAACAGGTATTTTGAAAAACAGGTATTTTGAAACAACTTCTGCACATTCAGAATGGCTATCCTAATCATGAGATTTATAATTAGTTAGCTGAAGTGCTTCACTGGACATCTTACTACACTTTATCTCCATCTCCCTCTTAGAGCTCCACACTTGACAATATTCCCCAAGTAACTCAAACTTGAAAATTAAAATTTATAAAGCTGAAAAGACACAAGTTTCTTGTTGGAGGGAAGAAAAATGTCTAAAGTAACTAGAATCTAAGAATTTAAATAATACCAGATATCCTTAAACCAAAAAGCATAATTACCCAAAGCATAAATAGCCCCATAACACACACACACTCCCAAACCACAGCGGGGGTGATTCATTGAAGCTACAGTTGTCCATTGTTTAGTAACTGGATCATAGCATTCAGTACAGTCAAAAATCATTGAATCCTTTTCACCTGAGTTAAATAAAAGAAACACATATAAGAAGTTTTAATAATAATGCTAATAGCCTAGAACCATAATACAATCAATATTCAGTAGCATTCCACGTTATCAGAAATTCAACTATTAAGTCTGATTTTATGCTATTCATTAAAATTAGTTTGCCCAGTATTATTATAAATCAATAGCACTGTCATTTATTAAAGCCCATTTAATGAAGCAAGGCATCACTTTCCTATTATTTCTAATTTTGCCACCCAAATAATCCATGTAATTTTTGAGGATAAAATTTGTACTTTAACACTTCTATATTTTTTCATGTATTAGTTTGGATACCTGGCTCTGGTATAATTTGAATTTTAATCCAATCCTTACCTAGTAACAAAGAGAAAATAAAAATTTCTAAAAAGGTACCACTTAAAATAGAATTTTAAAATAGACTATACCTAGAAGTTAGTCTAATCAAAGATTGTACAAAACCTCTGGCATATAGAATTTATAAACTTCATTTAGGTAAAATTTTAAATTAAGGAAAAGCTAAATAAATGAAGAGATATATCATGTTCATGAATTAGAAGAGAGAATGTATAGATGGTTATCCCCAATCTGATTTATAGATTTAACATAACCACAATTTGACACACACTTCTTTTTATTGTGTTAAAATACAAGTAACATAAGATTTACCATCTTAACCATTTTTAAGTGTAGAGTTCAGTGATGTTAAACACATTCATATTTTTGTGTAGCCAAGCCACTATCCACTCCCCAAATTCTCTACATCTTATAAAACTGTAATACTATCCTGATTCAAATGATAAGTCCCTATTCTCCCCTCCCCAGCCCCAGACAGCCACCACTATACTTTCTGTCTTTTATAATTTTGACTAATGTACCTCATATAAGTGAAATCATACTTTATTGTTATTTATTTTTTCCAACTAACATTTTTAAATTTAAATTCAATTAATTAACATATATTATTGGTTTCAGAGGTAGAGGTCAGTGATTTGTCAGTCTTCTATAATACCCAGTGCTCATTACGTCACGTGCCTCCCTTAATGTCCATCACCCAGTTACCCTAACACCTCACCCCTCTCCCTTCCAGCAACCCTCAGTTTGTTTCCTATGCTTCAGAGTCTCTTATGGTTTGTCTCCCTCTCTGATTTCATCTTGTTTTATTTTTTCCTCTCTTCCCCTATGACCCTCTGTTTTGTTTCCCAAATTCCACACATGAATGAGATCATATGATAATTGTCTTTCTCTGATTGACTGATTTCACTTAGCATAATACTCTCTGGGTTCCATCCACATCATTGCGAACAGCAAGATTTTTTTATGGCTGAGTAGTAGTCCATCGTCACACATTATTTTTAACAACAGATTTGACAGAAGAAAACAGATTTGAGGGGCGCCTGGGTGGCTCAGTGGGTTAAGCCGCTGCCTTCGGCTCAGGTCATGATCTCAGAGTCCTGAGTCCTGGGATCGAGCCCCGCATCGGGCTCTCTGCTCAGCAGGGAGCCTGCTTCCTCCTCTCTCTCTGCCTGCCTCTCTGCCTGCTTGTGATCTCTCTCTGTCAAATAAATGAATAAAATCTTAAAAAAAAAAAAAAAAGAAAACAGATTTGATGAACTAGCTCTAAAATTTACATGGAAGTACATAGGACCCAGAATAGCCATGCACTCTCACACAATAGTAATAGTAAGGGAAGAAACTGTCCTATCAGATAATCTTATCAGAATTAAAACAGAGCTATAGTGGGGTCCCTGGATGGCTCAGACGGTTTAGAGTCTCCTTCAGCTCAGGTCATGATCTCCAGGTCCTGGGATGGAGCCTTACGGCGGGCTCCCAGCTCAGCAGGGAGTCTGTTTCTCCCTCTCCCTTTGCCTCTCCCTCTTTCTGTCTCTGTCTCTCTCTCGAATAAAAAAAACAAACAAAACAGAGCTATAGTAATTGAGATAGCAATACACAGAGAGACCAAAACAGAAAAGAAATTCTAGAAACAGATACCCACATATATGATTACCTGATATATGACAAAGTTTGCTCTGCACAGCAATAGGCAAATAAAAGCTTTTTGTGCTGAGATAATTGATTACATATACAAGGAAAAGATGAAACTGTTCCCTACTCCTATTATCTCAATTCCAGGCAGATTACAGACATACATTTAGTTCTAAAACTAAAATTTTAGAGAACAATAAAGGTATATATCATCATGACTTTGTAGTAGGGATGGATTTCTTTAAAAGGATACAAGAAACACTAACCATAAAGGGACAATAAATAACAGAGTTAGCCCCATTAAAATGAAAAACATGTTTATCAAAAGATATAATAAAGGAAAAAAAGATATTTCTTAAAAAAAAAAAAAAAAGAAAAGAAAAGAAAAGGGGGCACCTGGGTGGCTCAGTCCTTAAGCCTCTGCCTTCAGCTCAGGTCATGATCCCAGGGTCCTGGGATCAAGCCCCGGATTAGGCTCCCTGCTCAGCGGAGGGGAGCCTGCTTTTCCCTCTCCCACTCCCCCTGCTTGTGTTCCGTCTCTCATTGTCTCTCTCTCCATCATATAAGTAAATAAAATCTTAAAAAAAATACCATAAAGAGAGTGAAAGATGAAGCAGCAGAGTTGCAAAAAGTATTTGCGACATATATAATTTTATGAGGGCCTAGAATCCTGAACATATAAACCTACGGTGCAGAAAAGAATCAGCACAGCAGGCCTGAGAATTCCTAACCTTAGAAAGGCCTGCTTGCGGGCACCTGGGTGGCTCAGTGGGTTAAGCCGCTGCCTTCGGCTCAGGTCATGATCTCAGAGTCCTGGGATCGAGTCCCGCATCGGGCTCTCTGCTCAGCGGAGAGCCTGCTTCCCTCTCTCTCTGCCTGCCTCTCCATCTACTTGTGATTTCTCTCTGTCAAATAAATAAATAAAATCTTTAAAAATAAAAAAAAAAAGAATTTAAAAAAAAAAAAAAAAGAAAGGCCTGCTTGCAAGACTGACCCTTGGCTGGAGTCTGTAAACAGAGCTCGTAAACAATTCCTTACACTGATATAAAAATTTCTCTAAATAATAAGAGTGGCTTTTGGCAGTGGTAAAAATGTTCTGGAATTAAACAGTGGGAATAGTTGTACAATTTTGTAAATATGCTAAAAATCACTGAACCATATACTTCAAATGGTGAATTTTATGGTATGTGAATTATATCTTAATTTTTAAAAATAGTAATTAGAATATTAACCCAGATATGTATGTATGTAGAAGGAAATAAACCAAGTATTGTGATTATCTCTGGGCGATATGGTCGGAGTATGGGTGATTATTACTTCTTTATATGCTTCAATTTCAGCAAAATTTTCTTTTTTTTTTTTTTTTTAAAGATTTTATTTATTTATTTGACATAGAGAAATCACAAGTAGTTGGAGAGGCAGGCAGAGAGAGAGAGAGGAGGAAACAGGCTCCCTGCTGAGCAGAGAGCCCCATGCGGGACTTGATCCCAGGACCCTGAGATCATGACCCGAGCCGAAGGCAGCGGCTTAACCCACTGAGCCACCCAGGCGCCCAAATTTCAGCAAAATTTTCTACCACAAACCTGAATTACTTTGATAATAAAAATCGTCTTAACATTATACATTATAAAATATCTTAGAATAGCAATGTTGATAGTATTAATAATAGTAGGCTGAGTTGGGGCACCTAGCTGACTCAGTTGATAGAGCATGTGGCCCTGCATCTCAGTCATGAATTTAAGCCATACACTGAATGTGGAGCCTACTTAGAATAATAAATAAATAAATAAAAGTTAGTGAAGTCATAGCATTTTTGAAGGGTGCTCCTAAGTATTTCTGTGGCATCAGGAAAGGGGACACATACATATGAAAATGTCACACAGGACACTGTGACCCTATATTAAACAGGAGCGTACATGCATTGAGACTATCCATAACTGCCAAAATGTATATAAAAAGAGCTATTAGTGTTCTAGTCAAAGATTATATACAATTATGGTCTTTATGCTGACAGGAAATTTTGCTTAAACTCTCATTTCTTTGTTGGGACTTTTAGATTCAACAGGGCATTTATTGATTTAATAAAGAGGTAGAGGAAGAGGGACGCGTAGACTCTGCACTGAGCAGAGACCAATGTGGGACTCAACCTCACAACCCTGAGATCATGACCTAAGCCAAAATCTGAGCCACTCAGCTGCCTTTTAATGAACTGTTTTTAGCAAGAATTATGTTCTCTCCAAAAGAGAAATAAAAACCAAATATTCTCCATCTCTCTCTCTCATTTTAAACTGATAATATCATAGTCGAAAAATAATAATAACATTTTCAAGAGGTATCTGGGTAGCTCAGCTGGTTAAGGGACCAAATTTGGTTTCGGCTCAGGTTGGTGATCTCAGGGTAGTGAGATCATGCCCTACCCTGGGCTTAGCACTGAGTCTGCCTAAGATTCTCCCTATACTTCTGTTACCCCCACCCCACCTGCTAGTGCTCTCTCAGAGTCTCAAATAATAAATAAATATTAAAAAAAATTTTTTGATATATAACTTCTTGTGTTTTAGACTAACCTATAGAAATAAGGCATAAAGATTAGTTGTAAGGGTTAGAGATTACCTATCTAGACTTGTTGCTATCAACACAAATTATCGAGAAGTAAATATTGATATAAAAGTGTTAACCACTGGGGCACCTGGGTGGCTCAGTGGGTTAAGCCTCTGCCTTTGGCCCAGGTCATGGTGTCAGGGTCCTGGGATCGAGCCTCACATCAGGCACTGTGCTCAGCAAGGAGCCTTCTTCCCCCCCTCCCTCTGCCTGCCTCTCTGCCTACTTGTGATCTCTCTCTCTGTCAAATAAATAAAATCTTAAAAAAAAAAAAGTAGGGGCGCCTGGGTGGCTCAGTGGGTTAAAGCCTCTGCCTTTGGCTCAGGTCATGATCCCAGGGTCCTGAGATCGAGCCCCACATCGAAACCCACATGGGGCTCTCTGCTCCGCGAGGATCCTGCTTCTTCCTCTCTCTCTCTGCCTGCCTCTCTGCCTACTTGTGATCTCTGTGTGTCAGGTAAATAAATAAAATCTTAAAAAAAAAAAAAGTGTTAGCATTTATTTCTCTTTAGATCCTCCTCTGATATTTAGTTCCCTCCAACATCCAAAACTCCTTTTATTTAATTTTATTAATCATTTTATAATTCATAATAATAGTTTCAGAAAACACAGTGATTTCAATTAAGAAATATGTCCCAAAGTCTAGCTGACTTAGTTTTTATAGATCTCACTGTCCAAGTAACTATGTTAATTAAAAATTATTTGTAATACAACTTCTAGTATGTGAAATTAAATTTCAAAATTAAAATAATTTTTATTACAAACATTGACCTAAATTTTGGTTCCACATTTTATAAACAAGTTTTCAACAAAACCAAACGTAAATATTCTGCCTTGGGATAAATCATAGTATCCCCCTGGTCTGAAACATTCAATATCTTCTGTTTCCTTTTTCTTCTTTTCATTAATTTATTCATTAAATATTTATTGAGGATACCATATATATGCATACCCCATAGTACCTAGAAATACATATAAGTCATATAAGAATGCAGCCAATTTACAGAGAGCAACTAATGAGAGAAAAAAGACATTATTACCTCCAATAGCGTAAACCATCCCTCCCAGAACTGCTACTCCTAGCCCACATCGAGCCTGATGAAGTGAAGACACAGTGGTCCAGTACTGGCTAAAGGTGTCAAAACGCTCTACACAGCTGAGGGCTCTGCTATCACTCCAACGACCCCCCTGCAACCGAGTATATCCGCCTGAATGAAGGAAAGAAGATACACAGCGAATCACTTACTGCTAAATATGTAAATGAAAGTAATGAGAAAAATCTAACCGTCTACATCTAGACATTTAATCCATAATTATTTCATAGCAAAGAAAAAGTACTTTAGAGCCTGCCATGTATACAAATATTCTTATATGCTCCAAGTCCTGAAAGATGATGGCTTAAATGCAATGAAGTCAACCAGCATTCTACCACCTGGTTTTGGTCATAAAATGTTAGATAAAACATAAAAGGAGCTGGTTATCTGTCTAGTTTGGAAGTCTCATTATGACTTCTATTAGTATATTTTTCAATTAAAAATAGTGAGTTGAACAGCACATACCATCAGTAAAAAAACTGCAGCATGCACTAAAAGTTACATATTTATATATATGTAAAATATAAAATTATAACTATATAAAATATGAAATATAAAAAAAATAAAATCACATATTTTATATATATAAACTCATACATATAATTATATACAGATGATAAATTATGTTATGAATATATTAATATATGCATATAAATTTGGATAATGTCTACATATACTTCACATGTTAATAAGACTTACTGCTTTTTAAAATAAAAAAGATGGGGCGCCTGGGTGGCTCAGTGGGTTAAGCCGCTGCCTTTGGCTCAGGTCATGATCTCAGGGTCCTGGGATCGAGTCCCGCATCGGGCTCTCTGCTCAGCAGGGAGCCTGCTTCCCTTCCTCTCTCCCTGCCTGCCTCTCTGCCTACTTGTGATCTCTCTCTGTCAAATAAATAAATAAATAAATTTTAAAAAATAAAAAAATAAAATAAAATAAAATAAATAAATAAAATAAAAAAGATGTTTTAATATGTTCACCTGATACTTCTGTGAATTATCTTATCCACCTACACTTTAGTGACCACTGGTTCCTATTATCCCTAATCATCTAAGATGCCATGAATAGTTAAAAACGTTGAGATTTTCCCTATATTTCACTATAATTCACATTTTTAACTTTTAAAGCAGCATTTCGTAAGTCAGTTATTTGGCAATAATTGGACAATCTAAGAACCCAACAATTTGGATCACAGAATAATAGATGTCAAACAAATAGCTATTTATTCTTAGATGTATCCACTGTATAAAACACAATTAATTTGTAGCCTATATGTGAAATTAAATATGCCTATTTGACACACTTGCATATTCTGATGTGTAAAATAATAACAAAATATTAAAGGTTTTAATCCTAAAAAAAAAAAGATTATTTGCATCACCTTTTAAAATATTCTCACCTACTGCATACAGGTACTTTCTTGCTTTCTTCCGAGGCCGAACCTTGGATGTCTGCAGAAAACTACAAAACTTGTTTTCTTTGGGAGATTTGCACACCTCACAGTACTCTTTCAAAAGTGTTTGCAGTGCAATGCGAAGATTAAAATCAGATACTCCTAAAGCAAGTTTGACAAGATACTGTTTTAATCAACTTTTAAATAAATATTGAAAAGACATGTTCCCATAAAGATAGAACATATTTATCAAAAAATATAAAAACTCATCATCAAGCAATGGTGATTGTTTCCCACAATACCAAATATTATTTTTCTCATTGTTACTAAAGAATAAACTTTCCTTAAATCAAAGATTGTTTTTAACAATATGCTTCATAATACCTAATTTAAAAACACATGTGTGAGGATTTCTAAACAAAGATGGCAAGGTAAAACAGGATCATGATTATCCAACAAAACGGAAAAATAAAATAGCCCCATATTCTATACCTATGGCTTAACAACAGAAAGATATAAAATTATGTCACAAAATTTTAAAAATGATAGTCAAATCAAGAAACAAAAGATTCCAGTGGGATGAGGTCCATCTCCCAAAGAGACTTTGAGCATGATTGGGTAGACTCTTCCTGCTCAAGGATGATTAGCTGAGGTGAAGTGGGGATGAAAGCCAACCTATGTCCCACTTGCTAATCCATAAGACCTGGCCCCTTGAGAGGGACTATTTTCTAATTGAGACAAAGGTACCATACATGCTGGCAAGGGACTGTCTCCAAGCTTTGTTCCTATATCCCAGAAGCAATATTAAGGAAAAAAGGTCAATTAACCAAATCTTGAGAATTTTCACTAATGACTAAGAATTTGGAAAGGTAGAAGGAGCAGGTAAGAAGCAGAACTGAGAAGTTCTGGTCCTTTACAGGACCATCGAGGTAAAGACAGAATCACCATGCCTTGCCATCTAACAGGGTACAGTTAGATGTCCACACTAATGAGACATATCCTTAACTGGGTTAAGGAAGCCCTGACACAAAAT
This sequence comes from Mustela nivalis, assembly GCF_964662115.1. Taxonomy (NCBI): domain Eukaryota; kingdom Metazoa; phylum Chordata; class Mammalia; order Carnivora; family Mustelidae; genus Mustela; species Mustela nivalis. The sequence goes on from NC_139029.1 coordinate 33,973,664, forward strand.
CAGTAATAGGATCTTAGGGAGAGCTCAGAGTCCAGGTCCCTAAGCAAATATCTAAGCCTTAGCATATCTCTGTTCTGCCACCACCTTCATACCTCAGTCTAGAAAGAAGTGGCAAGAACACAACACAGTCCTCAAATTCTAGCTGGAAGTTACACTAAAGTAAAAAGGGTGTCAAGGAGAATTAGCTCTTCCATTATCAGAGTAAACTGGTTTGAAGAGAGTCACCCATGTTATACATGAGCAATATACCAGTAAGTAACAACAGCACTATTAAAATATACCCCAGGAAAAAGAGAAGAAATAACTCATTCTGGAATAAAACATTAGCTACAAACACAAACAGACTTCCCACACATGCTTTCCTAGTCATTCATAGACATGCTACAGAGTAGAAAAAAATTTGAATCACCTAACATGCATGTTTCTAGGTAGGAACTGAACAAGATGACACTTTGCCTCATATTTCAGCTCTCATATTATAAATAAGTGTCCTTTTCACAGTCTCTTTAGTGCTGTGGTTTTCACATTTTTGGGCTTTTTCTTGGTGATATTGTTGAAAATGACCCCACCCATACTGTTGAAGTAAGTACTATCTAGTGTTCTCAATTGCAAGAAGCCTGTGATGTGCTTTATGGAGTAAATGCATGTATTAGGTTTCATTCAGGCATGAGTTATAGTACTATTGGCTAGGAGTTCAATGTTATGAGTATATATATTAAATTAAGTATATATTTATATTAAGTATATATATTAAATAAGGTGTTTTAAATAAGGAGCGCCTGGGTTGCTCAGTGGGTTAAAGCCTCTGCCTTCGGCTCAGGTCATGGTCTCAGGGTCCTGGGATGGAGACCCACATCAGGCTCTCTGCTCAGCATGGAGCCTGCTTCCCCCTCTCTCTCTGCCTGCTTCTCTGCCTACTTGTAATCTCTGTCAAATAAATAAATAAAATCTTTGGGAAAAGAAAAAAGAAGCTATGATATTATATCAATATAAAATTAAGTTTATAATGAGAAGATGTACAGAATTTATTGAGTTTGGGTTTTGTTTTTAGCATATGAATTTTCCTCACGTGTCAGGTTTTGCTATAATTTTTAGAGGAATAAGAAGAAATCTTACACTGAAATAATCAGTACTACCAAAAATAGCAGTGGTATTTTAGGTCTGCCAATAATTTTATCTATAATTCTAATCTCCCTTAGTATTTAAACTCAAGAAAGGTATGTCAGAATTTGATTAAAATAGTGGGTAGAAATACTGAAACACTACTATCTGCAAATCACAAAAGTTGTATCTTACATATAGAAATAATTCAATAAATGTCCATTATTGAACTGAAAAACGAAAACATTATCACATTTCAAACAGAGAGAAAGCCACTGGATATTCACGCATTTGATATATGCAAAAAAAATTTACCTTCTATGTACTTTAAAAGCCTCTGAGGAGGTAATAAAGGGAATCGAATTGGTTCTAGCACTTCCACCACATGTTTTCTTCTTTTTCCCAGGTCCTTCAGAATCCATTGCATAGCAGCTAAGAAGACCTGGTATTCATCCTCAATACTGAGTTCTTCGCTTCGCAAAATTTTGATCAGTTGATCTTTTGTAAGCGCTAGGAACTCCTCCCCACTGTGAACCTCCAAGAAATGGACATGAATGTAGTTTTCTGTGAATTCCAAAAGATCATGGCATGCAATTTGCTCAGAGAACTGAAAGATTCCAATGCAGTTCAATGGATCAATTTGTCCTTTTAGAAATTCACAGCACAGATTAACAACTTCAGTCAACTGTAGCATGTCTGCTGCAACAATCAGCTCCTGGACATTATTCACACCTATGTTCACTATACCTAGGGAAGTAGGGAGACAAAATAACCAACAAAGTAAAAACAAACATTTGACATATTTAAAAACGTTATATTTAATTCCACGGCTAAAGCTTAGTATTTGGTGAGTAGATAGATCCTAAGTAAAAAGGCAACAAAGGATTTGTAGAAAGAGCACAAAACTTAAATGATACCTAACATTTATGGAACACTTATAATGGACAGAAACATTAACTGTTTCATACATTCATTTAACCGTCACTACAACCCATATAATACTTGTAATTTCTGTCAAATAAATAAATAAAATCTTTTAAAAAAATGTTTTTTAAGTAGGCTCCACACCTAACATGGAGCCCAGTGTGGGTCTTGAACTCAAGACCCTGAGATCAAGACCCAAGCTGAAATCAAGAGACAGATGCTTAACCAACCGAGCCACCCAGGTGCCCTCAAGAATCAGAAAGTTTAAATAATTTGTCTCAAAGTGACATGGTCAAGTGATTGAGGGTAGAGACTGACATCAAAGTCCATGCTTTTAACATAAGGTTATATGCATCTAACATTTACTGAGGCACTGGGGTGAATAAGACAGGGTCCCCATCTTCAATCTGATAAAGTGCCATACAAACATTATTCTTTAATGCTAGGTATAACCAAGAGTCCATGACATATGAGATGTTATTAAATACTTTTTTTTTAAAGATTTATTTATTTATTTATTTGACAGGCAGAGATCCCAAGTAGGTGAAGAGGCAGGCAGAGAGAGAGGAGGAAGCAGGCTCCCTGCTGAGCAGAAAGCCCAATGTGGGGCTCGATCCCAGGACCCTGGGACCATGATCTGAGCCAAAGGCAGAGGCTTTAACCCACTGAGCCACCCAGGCGCTCCTTAAATACTTAACATTTAAGTAACTACGTACACCACTTTCTTTCTAGATGTCTTTACTTTTATATTAACATATATGACTTTGGGAGAACACTAAATAGTTAATTATATTTAGAATGGAAGAAAAACCCTGTAATGCTCCTACCTGATAAGGATAAACTCTCCATTCAATCTTATATTTCCCTTAATCCCTTTTAGGATATTCTCTCCATTATTTGGCTGAAGTTTATATTTCCAACAAGATTTATAAAGTCTGTTGGGGGAAGGCTTTCCCTTTTATATTCTCAATGCCTACTGCCCACTAGGTACTCAAAAATTTGTTTTAAATAGGGGCACCTGAGTGGCTCAGTAGTTTAAAGCCTCTGCCTTTGGCTCAGGTCATGATCCCAGCGTCCTGGGATCCAGCGCCTCATCGGGCTCCCTGATCAGTGGGAAGCCTGCCTCTCCCTCTCCCACTCCCTCTGCTTATATTCCCTCTCTCGCTGTCTCTCTGTCTGTCAAATAAATAAATAAAATATTTTAAAAAACCAAACAAACAGATTTTTCATATTCTGTCATCCAGAGATAAACACCAACATTCTGGTCTTTTTCCTGTGCACCAAGACAAATGATTTTTTTTCTTTACAAAATTAGAGCGGTACTTATATTCAATTTTTTTTCATTTGAAATATTGTAAACACTCTTCCATAGTATATATTTAAGTAATTTGAGAGATCTAAAAAATATTCCATGATATACACATATGCCATAATTTATTTAATCATATAATCTACTGAGGGATAATTAGATTGTATTCAATTATGTAGTTATAAATAATGTTACTGTAAACATTCTGGTACATAAATATTTGCAATATTTGGCAAATACAAATTTATGTAAAAATATTTGTACATAAATATTGTATCACTAAGTAGTTCCTTATGAATAATTCCTTCCTAGAAAAGGAATACTGGGTCAAAAGATATGAAACTTTCAAACACTCATAATAACATATTGTAAAATTACTTTCCATAGAAGTTGTATCAATTTATATTCCCACTGCAATGCATGAGTGATTATATCATTCTTCACGCAAAACTTTAGGCTCATGTAACATACCTGTATAAATGAAATCTAGAAGTATTTGAAAGATTCCAGCTTCAATTCCTAGAATCTGTACAACATCTTTTGAGGACTCTTTCATTCCTCCAGTGAATAAAGCTGCAAAGTAAGGACTACTGGCAGCCAAAACCAGCCGATGAACTTTAAAAGTCTCCTTCCCAACTTGCAGCTGCACATCACAGAAATGCTCTCCATTCCTCATTTTATTGATCTGGGCCAAGATGAGTTGGGCATGTTTATCAGATGAAAATGGATTATTACCAGCCTTGGGACAGTCCTCATTAGCCATGTTGACAGATTAATTAAAAGGACTGTTGCCCATAATCTGATCCTACCCTGAAAAACAAAATAGGAGACCAGAAAACATATTTTTGTCTTTAACATGTCTTCTATTGACACACATTCCCTATCCTTTAGCTTAAAATCTACTTAGGGACATAAAATACACACAAAACAAATATGGGTTTCAGGGAAGGGAATAAGCAATGGGGCCTAAAATAAATGGAGAATGATTCACAGTAGAAATGGGACCTGACTGGATGTTGCAAGATAAAGATTAACATATGAGGAGAGGGCATAAGCCCTTCTGGGTGAAATAAAGAAAGAAAAGGCACAGGGGCACCTCGGTGGCTCAGTTGGTTAAGAAAAGGCACAAAGACAGAAGTTTTTGTACACTGTAGTTAAGAAAGCATATACTCTAACCAAAATGAATTTTCAAAAACCAACTGTGATTGGGCCAACTGTCTGCTTACAAACCTTCACTTGGCACACTTCTCTTAGTACACAAAGTCCTTCAAATCTCACCTCTGTCTACCTGTCCAGTCCTATCTCCCATACTCCTCTTTGAACTTAATACTCCAACAAAACCTAACAATTTGCAGTTCTCTAAAAGTGTCTCTTTCAAGGCACCCTTCCCCACCTTTTCCTTTTGGGTCTTTGTTATAATCCAAGACTCTGTTCAAACATAATTTCCTGCAGAACCTTCCCTGTTCCTCTCTCCCTGGATTTGGTGGCCATCCTAAACTCACCTATTTTTTTTTTTTGAACTTACCTATTTTTTGGCTACATCACACTATACCTTGTCAGACACTACCAAACCTATTTTCTACAGACACATATATTCTCTGAAATCTTCCTGAGAGTCTTTTAAGGGCAGGGACTATCTTTCATAGTAGTAGCACCGGTACCTCACATATACTAACTTTTCAAATATTTGTGAAATGAACGAGTACAATGAGAAATAACAATAGCTTATGTTGTTTTTGTCTAACTATGATAGCTTTTCCACACATTCTGCCAATTGCAATCCTCACAATAATTAAGAGGTGGGAAGAAAAGATATTGTTATTTGAAATGAGAGAGAAGGAAACTGAAGCTCAAAGTTTCCCAAAGACACAGTGTCAGTATAATGACAGTCTCAGTATTGGAACACAGGTCTTATTACTCTAAATCTTGGGCTATTCCCACCATATCACATGCATAGGAATTATTAGGACAGGTTATAGAGAAAAGGCTTTGAAACCCAAGGACAGAAACTTAGCCATTATAGACTCAAGAGTAACTAGACAACAGTCATGTTTCAAAACTGTTATATGAACCTTCCAGGGAATGAACTGAGAGGTAGCAAAGTCCTTGAAAACAGCCTTATACAGCCTCAACAATGAAAATGGAACGGATGAATCCAACTTACTTTTTAAATAAAGAAACCATGAGATCCAGTAAGCACAAGGGAAATCCAAGATGACTATGGTTTTGTAACCCAGGCATCAAAGGAAACTAGTAATAAGACTGACAGAAAGTTGTGGGCTGATGTTAGAAAAAAGTGGTTAATTTTATCGCATTCAGTCAAACTCATCAAAAACTAATCATCATGATTATCTAGGAATTGAGAAATTTGATTGAGAAGTTCCAAGACAGCTGCTAAAACTTCACATTAGCATTTACACAATGTCAACATACTACATTTAACTGGCATATAAAAGCAAACAGGGCATTTGTCTCTATACTGAAATTTGACCTGCAGAATATTATCAAACATCACATGGCTGTTAGGCTTTTTTTGTTTCAGATTTCTTCCCGTCAGCAGATTTTGGACCCCAGCGGCTTGATTACAAGGTACCTCCTCTGCCCCCAACTTCAAGGCATCAAGCACAGCCACTGAGCTAAAATGCTGCCTCCTGCGGAGTTCAGTCAATACCCATCCACTCCGGTAGCAGACAGCAAAAATGCTAACGTGTTACCTGCTTCTTAGCAGTTGCTGACACTATCCCACTACCAGTGAAGAACTTCATTGCAAAAGGCGACACATGTGTGACCGTATTTCCAAAATGAAAGAGCATAACTCCGGGACACTGCATATGGATGTGAGGGACGTGCCTCAAGAGACCCAAACTTGAAAGGGAGAGATTATCAGGAAAAGGTGGAGATGCCCAGAAGAATTAAAGAGGACCTATGTTTGACTTTACTCTTCAGAGCATCGGGAAGCTGTTTCAGCAAAGGGTGGCAGAAAAAACAAGCGTCAAGAAACCGAGGTTCTTTGTGCCTGAGTCGGGGACCTGGAGAGTTACCCCTAAGCTGCTACGACACTACAAGCCGATAAATATTCGGCGCCACCTAAATGGCGGAGAAGGCATCTCCCACTGGTCCGGGGATAGTTGACAGGCTGGGGGCTCAGCCTTCGGAATCCCTGGTGGGGGCGGGGAAAGGAGAGGCAGGAGCCGACCAGACCAGACCAAGCGAAAGGTGAGGGCGAAAACACTTGACTATCAGAGGCACGCCTGAGCGGCCAGAGCAAACGGTTCCAGAGGCTCCTCTCCTCAGGGGTCCCAAGAGCCGTAAGAGCGAAGAGGTCATTCCCAACCCCGTCACAGTCGCACCCGGACGCAGGCCCTTCTTACCCGCCGCTTCCCCTTCCCGCCGGCGCCCGCTAAGGCCCTGCGCGCGCAGTCGCTACCAGCGCCGGCGCCGAGAGGGCGGGGTGAGCCCGGTTGGGCGGACGAGGCGGAGGAGACTGTGGCCGACCGAGGGCTGGAGGTGAGGCCGGGCCTGTTGACAAGTGTCTCTAGCGTGGCGCCGGTCCTAGTCGGATTGCGCGTGCGCAGTGTTCTTCCGCTGGCGGGTAGAGGCGACACCCCGAGCCGGACGGCTGTGACCCGCGGATGGTGTTTGATTCGCCGCAGGCGATCTGCACAGCCACGAGTCCAAGCTCTTGCCTTTTGGGGCTGGCCTGCTCGACCGTTCCCCTCAACCTACGTTCTCTCCATTCTTGTGGCGTCCCAGATAGCCAGCGAACTTTAGTGTTTGTTTGTTTGTTTGTTTAAGATTTTATTTATTTGACACAGAGAGAGATCACAAGTAGGCAGAGAGGCCGGCAGAGAGAGAGAGGGAAACAGGCTCCGAGAGAGAGAGAGAGAGAGAGAGAGAGAGAGAGGGAAACAGGCTCCCTGCTGAGCAGACACACACACACACCACCACCACCACCACCACCACCACCCCACCCCCCGCCACAGGGGGCTCGATTCCAGGACCAGGAGAGCACGACACAAGCGGAAGGCAGAGGCCTAACCGATTGAGCCGCCCAGATGCCCCGAACTATAGTGCTGAGGAAAGACAGAGATGAATCCCTGGCGCTGCGCATATATATATATATATATATATTTTTTAATCTATATTTATATTTTTAACTTGAGATGTTACTTGACGTGTAACTTTAGCTTCATGTGTACAACATGATTCGATATTTCTATCTTCTCTTATTTTAAAAAATCTTATTTATTTATCAGAGAGAGAGAGTGCATGCACACAAGCAGGCAGAGTGGCAGGCAGAGGTGGAAAGAGAAGCTCCCGGCTGAGCAAGTAGCGGGACTCGATTCCAGGAGCCTAGGATCAAGACCTGAGCGGAAGACAGGGACTTAACCTGATCCACCTAGGCGTTCCAATCTCTTTATTCTTTACCATTCACTCAGATCATTTTCTAGGGTTGCCTAAGCCTGGCATTTGAATGGATGCCTACTTTGAGGAAAGGGAGAACTCCAAACATCTAGTTCTTTTCACTGTTGAACCTCGTAATATGTCACGTTCATGATTTTCAAACATTTTGACCCCAGCCGACAGTGAACAAAAACATGCTACTTCAAACCCAGTAATAACACATATGTCTATAGATGTATATATCTGAAACAAAAATTTCACAGAACCATATACTTACTGCCAGCAATTCACTGAATTTCTATTTCTTCTTTTCGATTCATTACCAAGAAGTGTTAAAAGAGACCCATTGTCTGAAAAAATTATTATCCAGGACTTGGAAATGAGCAAAAGCGATTATCTGGGTGCGCTTTTACTGTAAGGCTGGGCATTGCCTAGCAGACTTTGGAAGGATTTGAGTCCATCGGGATCTCTGACTTTCTATTTGACCAAACTATTTTGCAAGAAAATGGGCATTTAAGATCTTGTCCACTCTATAGAAAAGATAACACAAAAACATTAAGTTATATTAATCGATGGCATATTAAACCATTTTTTCTCTCAGCAAATTCAACATTCCTGGTTCTTAGCAATTCATACAGCATTTCTGTAACATTCTGTTGGCTCTCAATTAATATAAATAATATTTTTGACATGTGTTAATTTTATATTTTTATGACAGCCATAATTTTACCTTTTGGAAAATTATACTTCAGCACCACTAAAATTAATTTCCCAATTTATTATTGGATTGCACCCAGCAAATTTGAAAACCAGTGTAGGGGCGCCTGGGTGGCTCAGTGGGTTAAATCCTCTGCCTTCTGCTCAGGTCATGATCCCAGGGTCCTGGAATAGAGCCCCACATAGAGCCCACATCCAGCTCTATGCTCAGCAGGGATCCTGCTTCCCCCTCTCTCTCTCTGCCTGCCTCTCACCTACTTGCAATCTCTGTCAAATAAATAAATAAAACCTTTTAAAAAAGGAAACCAGTGTATATACATGGGAGCAGAACTGCTGGAATATATGGCACGTACATCTTCAATTGCACTAGAAAATACCTCTTTTCAAAACTTCAACCTATTTACATTCCCACCAGTAGTGAATGAGGTCCTTTCCTCCACAGCCGTGCCAACCCTTAATATCATTAGATGCTTAAATTTTGTGTAACCTGGTGAGTGTAAAATGTTTCATTTTGTTATAATTTATATTACGTGATCACTTATGAGATCAGGCATTAAAATGATGTTTATAAGATGCTACAGACTAAATTGTGTCTGTGCCCCGCCCCCCCCAAATTCATGTTGAAGTTCTAACTTAGAATGTGATGGTGTGGGCACCTGGCTGTCTCAGTGGGTTAAGCTGCTGCCTTCGGCTCAGGACGTGATCAAGTCCCGCATCGGGCTCTCTGCTCAGCAGGGAGCCTGCTTCCTCCTCTTTCTCTCTGCCTGCCTCTCTGCCTACTTGTGATCTCTCTCTGTCAAATAAATAAAAGCAGGCTCCTGCTGAGCAGAGAGCCTGATGTGGGACTCGATCCCAGGACCCCGAGATCATGACCTGAGCTGAAGGCAGCGGCTTAACCCACTGAGCCACCCAGGCGCCCCGATCTTTCATTTCTTGTCTTCTTGTCTCTTTCGATAAATGAAAGTTCATCATTTTATCAATTTATCAGCCTATTTATGTTTTGCACTTTTGAGGTGTTGCTTAAGAAATTTTTCCTCTCTCCAGTGTCAAAAGATGTTATTTTATAGTTCCTTCTAAAAGTGTTAGAATTTGGAGCACCTGGGTGGCTGAGTTGGTTAAGCATTTGTCTTTGGCTCAGATCATGATCTCAGGGTCGTGGGATCGAGCCCCACATCAGGCTTTCTGCTCAGTGGGGGCCTAAATAAAATCTTTAAAAAAATTTAAAACTTTTCTGAAAAATAAAAAAAAGTGTTATAATTTTATTTTTCACATTTAAGTCACTAGGAATCGATTTTTTTTATTTTTTTTAAAGATTCTATTTATTTATTTGACAGAGAGAAATCACAAGTAGACGGAGAGGCAGGCAGAGAGAGAGAGGGAAGCAGGCTCCCTGCTGAGCAGAGAGCCCGACGAGGGACTTGATCCCAGGACCCTGAGATCATGACCCGAGCCGAAGGCAGCGGCTTAACGCACTGAGCCACCCAGGCGCCCCAGGAATCGATTTTTTAAAAGATCTTATTTATTTATTTGAAAGAGAGAGTGAGAGAGAACCAGACTCCCTGCTAAGCAGAGAGCCCAGTGCGGGCCTCGATCCCAGGACCCTGAGATCATGACCTGAGCCAAAAGCAGGCACTTGATGGACTGAGCCACCCAGGCACTCCAGGAAACATTTTTTCCAAGTAGATTAAGATAGGTGTTCAATTTCTTTTTTTGTTAATATGCATAAGTAGTTATCACAACAGTACTTATTGAATAGTTCATATTTCCCCACTAATCTGAAATGCCAGATCTCTCTTTTTACATTTCCTTTAGGCCTGGGATCAATTCTCTGTTCAATTTCTTGGTCTATTCACCCATGCCCTACTGTTTTAATTACTGTTTTGTAATAAGTCTGGTAGGACAAGGTTCCACTGTGTTGTTCTTCAGCAGTGTCTTGGCTGTTCCTGGGACTGTTGGTTCTTCTACATGGATTTTAGAACAACCTTGTCAAGTTGTACACACACATATATGCAAGGTGGGGGTTCTATTAGAATTTCAGTAACTCTGTAGGACAATTTGGAGAGAATTAACATCTTTATAACATTGAGTATTCTTATCCATTAACAAAATTAAATTTTATATTTTTTATATTTTTAAGTTTTTATTTATGTAATCTCTACACCCATTGTGGGGCTCGAAATCACAACCCTGAAATCAGGAGTTGCATGCTCTTCCTTGAACCAGTCAGACTTCCTTAAATTTCAGAAATTTTAGAAGTTTTATAACTTTATCCATAAGGGTCTTATATATCTTTTATTAAATTTGTTCCTAAGTACTTTTATCTTTGTGTTACCATACATTATATCTTTTTAAGAATTACACTTTATCTTTGTTGGGTAAAGAAACTAAATTCATGCCTGTACACTAATTTTATAGACAACAAGTGTAAGTCCCTTATTAATTAAAAAGATATAGGTTTGTGGAGTGCCTGGGTGGCTCAGTTAAATGTCCGACTCTTGATTTTGTCTCGGGTCATGATCTCAGGGTTGTGAGACTGAGCCCTGCATGTGGCTCTGCACTAGGCATGGAGCCTGCTTCAGATTCTCTCTCTCCCTCTCCCTCTGCTCCTCACCCCCTAAAAGAAACAATTAAAAAAAAGAATATGCACATTTGTATTTATAAGTGAGGCTGACCTTTACTTTTTCTTTATTACACTATTCTGTTCTGATTTGAGTATCAACATGATACTAACTAACCTTCTAACTCAGATTTAAGAGTGTTTCCTTTTTTCCTTTTCTTTCTCTGCATGAGTTTAAGTAAGGTTGAAATTGGGTAAGATTGGAAGAGGTTGAACTTGCCTATAAAATTATGTGGTTCCATTGTTTTCTTTGTGCAAGAATTTCTATATGTTGATTCAATCTTCTTAATGAAACTATCATGTTTTCTCTTTATTCTTGAGTCCGGTTTGCTAATTTATATTTTTCTAGAAATTTTTCTTTTTAATCAAATTTTCAAATTCATTAGCACACAATAAAAAGTACTATCATTAATAATATTCTGAAATTTTAATCTCTGTTGTATCTATAGTTATAGCTTCTTTTTAATTCATTTTTTTTCTTTAAGTAGGCTCCACACCTGGCATGGAGTCCAACACAGGGCTTGAACTCACAACTGTGAGCTGGAGAGCAAGTTAGATGCTTAACCATTAAGCCACCCGGGTACCCCTCCTTTTTAATTCCTAATATTTATTAATGGCATTTTCCCTTTTATCTTCATCAGTCTTACTATAGATTTCTCAATCATCTTCTTTTCAAAGAACTAATTTTGGCTTTGCTGATCCTCTCAATTATATCTTTGTTTCCTACTTCATTAATTTCTGCTTTTATGTTGATTATTTACTTATTTTAGTTTTCATTGAAATTATTGTTTTCTTATTTTTAGTTTAAGTTTTTGAGTTGCTTAGTTCCTGATTTTCAGTCTATTTTCTTTTAGAATCTAAGTTTAAGGTTATAAATTTTCCTCTCAGTATTGCTTATAACATAAACATGAATAGTATCCTTCTGGAAGCTGGGCAACCAAAAAGCCCTGTTGGTTATAGTTGGTGGTAGAGACAGAGTTGTTTAGGGAAACATAATGAAATTTTCTGGCAGTAAGGGTTAAAAGCTTAAGTGCTAGAATCACAATGCCTGAGTTGAAAATTAAGACTCCGTCCTTGGGTGCCTGGGTGGCTCAGTGGGCTGGGCCTCTGCCTTCAGCTCGGGTCACGATCTCAGGGTTCTGGGATCAAGTCCCGCATCGGGCTCTCTGCTCAGCAGGGAGCCTGCTTCCCCTCTCACTCTGCCTGACTCTCTGCCTGCTTGTGATCTCTCTCTCTGTCAAATAAATAAATAAAATCTTTAAAAAAAAAAAAGACTCTGTCCTTTACTAGCTGTGTTACTTTTGGCTAGTTATTTACATTTCCTTTTCTTCAACAATAAAATGCAATGAATATTTACTTTATGGTGGTTTATAAGTATTAAACGCATTCATGCATATAAAGAATTTTATATCATTTTTAGGAATAAACATTTAGCTATTATTTTTCTTATTTATCTCGTTTTCACTGCTTGAAATAAGTAACCATGAATTTATAGTGGCATGGATTTACCCAGTTGAATGATTTTCCTTCATTAGTGCTTTGCTGCCTGCCTAGATACAGAAAAGCAACCATTTTGATTGATCCAGGATTAAGGTTTTGCCGCACAGATAGAATGAAAAGAAAAAATGGGTCAAGGTCCTTGAGGATTTTATGACAGTGGTTGAATGAACTGAAAGAGTCATTCTTAAAAGCCCCAGCAAAGTTGTTCAGTAGAGTATGTCCCAGAAAAGTCTGTGGCGGAGGTCTACTGCTTGCTGAGATTCTTGCTAACTTTTTTCCCCCTGTTTTTACAGAGAGGAACTAAAGGAAAAAGGGAAAGCAGACATGAGAGTGAGCTTCATTTATCCATTTATTCAACCAGTACTTAATGAGGGCTAACAATATAGCAAACACTTTAAGTTGCAGTGATACAGTAGTGAACAAAAAATGTTCCAGGGGCACCTGGGTGGCTCAGTCGTTAAGCGTCTGCCTTAGGCTCAGGTCATGATCCTAGGGTCCTAGGATCAAGCCCTGCATCAGGCTCCCTGCTCCTTGGGAAGCCTGCTTCTCTCTCTCCCACTCCCCCTGTTTGTGTTCCCTTTCTCACTGTATCTCTCTCTGTGTCAAATATATAAATAAAACCTTTATAAAAAAAAAAAAAGGAGAGGGTTCCTATTCTTATGGGATTACATTCTAAATAAGAAGGCAGAAATCAACAATAAGTGAATAAATATGTATCAGGAGATGATAAGTGTTATGAAGAGGATAAAGAAGGATAAAGAGATAAAGTGACATATTAGGGAAGGGGTACTATTCTAGACAACGTCGTCAAAGAAAGCCTTTCTAAGAAGATGACACTTGATCAGAGGACTGAATGGAGAGAGCCATGTAAAGGAGAATTCTAGACAGAAAAGTAAATGCAGGGGTGCCTGTGTGGCTTAGTCGGTTAAGCATCCGACTCTTGATTTCAACCCAGGTCATGGTCTCAGGGTTATGAGATCAAACCCCGCACTGGGCTCTGCACTGGGCGTGGAACCTGCTTAAGATTCTCTCCCTCTTCACTTGCCCCTTCCCGCCTCTGCTCATATGTGGTCTCTCTCTCTAAAAAAAGAAAGAAAGAAGAGAAAAGAAAAGAAAAGAAAAGAAAAGAAAAGAAAAGAAAAGAAAAGAGAAGAAAAGAAAAATAAATTCAGTGGCACCTGGCTGGCTCAATCAGTAGAGCATGCAACTCTTGATCTCAGGGTCATGAGTTCAAGTTCCACATTGGGAATAGAGTTTAGTTAATAAAAATAAAGAAAAGAAAAGTAAATGCAAAGGTCCTATAGTGAGAGTATGCTTTAGGATATTTAAGAAATAATAAGGAATCCATTGTTACTGGAGGAATATTAGCAAGGGGAAGAAGAGTCTTAGGATATGAAAGTAAACAGGTAGCTAAGAGCAATATCACCTAGTGTCTTGTATACAGGAAGGGCTTTGACTTTCTTTCTGGGTAAAGTAGCTATACTGTATAATGTATATAATAAGTTTTGTTTTCTGAATGACAAAAGACAAATGGCTTTCACACATTTCTGCTTATAAAAACCTGAATTACCAAAGAATTAAAAACATAAATATGAAAAGATATATATGCACCCCTATCCTATGTTTATTGCAGCATTATTTACAATAGCCAAATTATGGAAGCAACCCAAGTGTCTATCCATAGATGAATGGATAAAGAAGATGTGATATATATATATATATATATATGAATATTATTTAGCTATAAAAAATGAAATCTTGCCATTTGCAACAGCATGGATGAATCTAGAGTGTATAATGCTAAATGAAATAAGTCAGAGAAAGACAAATACCATATGATTGCACTTATATATGGAATTTAAGAAATGAAACAAACGAGCAAAGGAAAAAAAGGGACAAATCAGAAAACAGACGCTTAACTATAGAGAACAAACAGAAGTTCACCAGAGGGGAGGCAGACAAGAGGAAGGATTGAATAGGGGATGGGGATTAAGGAGTGTGCTTGTTGTGATGAGCCACACAGTGATGTATGGAACTGTTGAATCACTATATTGTACACCTGAAACTAAGATTAACTACCTGGATTTAAAACAAAACAAAAACAAAAACAACCCACCCAGTTAAACTGTCTGAGTTCAGTTATTTGAGTTCTTAAAGAACTACGTGTGTTTCAGAGATCTGATTGTTGAGCAGAAAATGGAGGGACTCCAGGGCCAGTTTTTTTTTTTTTTTTTTTTCAATCTAGCCTAGGCACTCTTCTCTCATGCCCTGATTTCTCACCTTTTCCTTGTATATTGGTTGTAAACATTGTGTCTCTGGCTAACCTTGAGACCAGGATGGACAGACTGAGGGAGCAACTGAGCAAGGGAGTTGTAAGATTGGGTGCCCTTATTTTTCTCTATTTTGTATTCCTATATTTTCAGTATCTAGCACAGTGGTTGGCACATGGGATTTATTCAGTATTTATAAAGTGAGGGGCGCCTGGGTGGCTCAGTCAGTTAAGCATCTGCCTTCTGCTCAGGTCATGATCCCAGGACCTGGGATTGAGAGCTGCATCAGGCTCTTTGCTTTGTTGGAAGTCTCCTTCTGACTCTGACCCTAAGCCCTGCTCATGCTCTCTCTCTCTCTTTCATAAACAAATAAAATTTTTAAAAAATATTCATTAAATGAACGAATGAATAAATAACACTTCACTCTTTCTGCTTCAAGTTTATTCCTGCTCCAATTCATCTCCACCTGCAAATCAGACATGGGATTATATCACACGTGAGATTATATCTTCCTACACATGGGAAGATATATCTTCCACCCTTGCTTATATTCCTTCAGTAGTTTCCAATTACGTTCAAGAAGAAATACCATGAAATATTTAAGAGTACAAATCAGAGTCAGTGTGCCTAGGTTTGGGGCAATTTGCCTTTGGGCAAGCTATTTAACTTTATTGGTAAATAGGAATAGAGAGCCTTTCTCTTAGAGTTGTGGTAATGATTAGATAATCTTATATGTGTAATGTTGCCTAGATAATTGCCAAATCCATTATTTCTTTAGAGGTGGCAAAACATTGGCTTTTAAATTCTGTCACTTCTTTATCATTAATTTACTAGCAATGATACTTCTATAAAGAAATTTCCCACTTCATACTGAAAGTATAGTCTATATAGTAAAGACAGGATAGAGTTGGATGCTTACTATTACTTATCAATTTTTCAGAGTAATGATTCAGGGACCTAAAAACTACCAAAGGTGACCAAAGAATAAATGTTAGTGTCATTATGACATAATAGATATTTATTTATTTTATTTGGTTTAATTCCTTGCAGTCATTATTTTCATTGATATTCAGGTTTTACCATTTTTGGTAAGTAGGAATCCCTTTCTTGTTGGCTCCTGTATCATTTTGATATACCACCAGTAGTCTTTGATAAGTTCTTTGCTTTCAGGCACAAGATATTTTAGGCTCATCTTAAAGTTTCTTGTCCCTGGCCTGAAACTGGCCATTTATCCAAAGATCTATCTCTAGGTCCTTTTTAATGGGAAATCGTATTTAGAGACTAAACTTTGGACACCAGAGGGAGCTAATTGCTACTGGGTTAGAATATACTTTTTTTTTTTTTTTTTAAGATTTTATTTATTGATATGACAGAGGGAGACACAGCGAGAGAGGGAACACAAACAGGGGGCATGGGAGAGGGAGATGCAGGCTTCCCCTGGAGCAGGGAGCCCCATGTGGGGCTTGATCCCAGGACCCTGGGATTATGACCTGAGCCGAAGGCAGACACTTAACCTTCTGAGCCATGCAGGTGCCCTAGAGTATACATTATTTTAAAAAGATTCTGAGTTATTCTGAAAAGATTCTCAGCAGCCCTGGTTGCCCATTAGAATTAGTTTGGCTAATACCATTATTTTCCTTAGAAAGTTATGTTAAGACTAGAGAATTGAGACTTTCCAACTTAGTAAACTACTTCACAATGAAGTAGAGTAAATTTATTAATCAGAAGTTCAATACTATTTGTATTTTTCTTTTCTCTCTTTTTGTTGTTTCCATTTCTCCTGAGAAATAATAGTGTGGTTGGAAATGAGGATTAGGGAAGAAAAATGGTTGATAAGAGAACCTGCTTTAAGGTTTGAGCAGAACATGTGCTGTAGAATTACCAGAGGCAGAGACAAACAGAATTTCTCATATTAACCAAAGAAATACATAACTCTGGAATGCAGAGAAGACAGAAAATATAGTGGTTCTTTCAGGAGAGGGTCATGGAAGGAAAGTATATGATTCTTTTTGGTGCACAGCCCAGAAGTGCTCAATAATTCCACAGCCATTGTATATTCTAATTTGGTAAGCAGATCAACAGAATATCAAAGAACAAGTAAAGTAGCTTCTTTACACATGGGAAGAGAACTGACCTCAAAGTTCACACTCCACCTTCTCCTTACTTCCCTCAAAATTTAACCTTGAATCTTGGTTGAGGACCACTCTGCATTCTAAAACATATGTTGGTTTTGACGTCTATTTAATGCCCATGATTTTATTTTGGCTAAGAAAAGAGAGACAAATCTGGCTAGACCTCTTGTGATTTGGATTATATTTCCTCTACGGGTCAGTTTCAGGGCTTCTAGGAGTTGGGTTTAGCCAGAGAATCACACCCCTCACAGGACTTTTTTTCAAATAGGTCTTTTTTCACAAAGTACTTTTCAGACAGTTGCCTGTTTCGAAGGCAATAGTTCTCAGCCCTGATTGCCCATTAGAATAACCTGAAGAGCTTTTAAAAATAATACTATGCTGAGTGGCTTAGTTGGTTGAGAGACTGACTCTTGATTTTGGCTCAGGTCATGAGCTGAGGGTCGTGGGTTCACAACACGGCAGCTCACAACATGACAGCTTATTCCTTCCAATCTAGCAATTAGAGATAGTCTCCTAGTGAAACAGTTACAATCTTATGCAATATAATCACAAACAGATAATTACGTACAAATACAGTCAACTTTGCCATATTCTATTGGTTAGAAACAAGTTACTGGTCCCATTCACATTTAAAAGGAAGGTACCACATAAGGCAGAGAACACCAGGGATCATGGGAACCACCTCAGAGTCTATCCACCGCTTGAACTAAGTAACTAAATAAAGAGTGAAGGAGGTAAAAGAGAAAGCTTTTGTTTCTGGTAACAGATCAACTAATAAATGTAGAAGAATGATAGGTAGTCACTATTTTCAACAATCACAACAATAACTGATATAAATAAAAATAGTTGGGGCGCCTGGGTGGCTCAGTGGGTTAAGCCGCTGCCTTCGGCTCAGGTCATGATCTCAGGGTCCTGGGATCGAGTCCCGCATCGGGCTCTCTGCTCAGCAGGGAGCCTGCTTCCTCCTCTCTCTCTCTCTGCCTGCCTCTCTGCCTACTTGTGATCTCTCTCTGTCAAATAAATAAATAAAATCTTAAAAAAAAAATAAAAAATAAATAAATAAAAATAGTTAATGGATGCTGAAACTATTGAGTAAAAAGGTGTCGGAGAACAGGATATTTACGTCCTCTCAAAGTATCTCCTCCTAAACTTTCACTTCCAACCATAATTTACACTCAAGCATAAAACAGGTAATAATTTGGACAAAATATTTAGAAGAATATTTTTCAGATATTGAAAAACAGGTAGAACAAGAGAGTGATTCTTGAGAGAAGGGAATCAGATGAAGTGAGCCCTATAATTACCCCAGCTTACTGCATGGAGAGAATTTCCTGCGACAGTTCAAGGAAGGAGAACACACAGCACAGCAGTTTTACTGAGTTGAGGAGACAAAGTTGTTTCCTACTAGTGTAATTTACCTTGATCTGTCCCTTATTTTTCTGTAACTAGAAGTTAGGACTAAAAGTTTGCTTAAACTCAATTAAATATTGAGATTAGAATATCTAGTAGGTTTTACTGGGTCCTTTATACTGTATAACAATATGATGCCCATAATGTTAGGTTGTTTAATTAATAGTGATGCTAGATTTGATCACTTGGTTAATGACCCCCAGATCTCTAAGTTGTAAGGATACATTTTTCTTTTGCAATTAGCAGCAAAATAATCTGTTGGTAATGGTTTGGCATGGTGCAAATATCTTGTCCCCCAAAGGCTTTAACTCGTGATTTCAGCATCCCCTGGGTTTTCTCGTCTTCAACAAGTATTTTACAGGGAGTAGAAAAATGGCAATTTCTTAATTCAATTATTCCTTTTGCATTTAATAGCTGATTTCCCATAAAGAGAAACTTTCCTTACCTGCTTAAAAGGTAAGGTGAGAGGGGCACCTGGGTGGCTCAGTGGGTTAAAGCCTCTGCCTTTGGCTCAGGTCATGATCCCAGGGTCCTGGGATCGAGCCCCACATCAGGCTCTCTGCCCAGCGGGGAGCCTGCTTCCTCCTCTCTCTCTGCCTGTATCTCTGCCTACATGTGATCTCCATCTGTCCAATAAATAAATAAAATCTTTAAAAAAAAAATGTTAAGGTGAGGAAAAAAAGAAAAGGTAAGGTGAGTGCTTAATCTCTTATAGTTGCTAATTTTCAGAATAGTGTGGATTGGAGCCTGGTTGGCTCAGTTGTTAAACGTCTGTCTTTGGCTCAGGTCATGATCCCAGGATCTACAGATCTAGCCCTGCATCTGGCTCCCTGCGCTGCAGAAAGTCTGTTCCTCTCCCACTACCCCTGCTTGCGTTACCTCTCTTGCTATGTCTATCTCTGTAAAAAAAAAAATAATAATAAAGTTTATTTTCAGTTAATTCCGTCTCTTTTTCTGTCTCTAAACAGTGCTATGGACTTGCTAATTATTATGTATTCAGTATTTTAAAACCACAGCCATTATTCTTTTTGATTCTAAAGTTATCCCAAATTTGGCCAATGAGAATTCCTTCAATCTGCTTCCTTGTGCTTATGATATGTTTCCATTAGACTTTGAGAGATTCCTTGTTTTCTGGCACAACAAGATAACCCAGGTTTACCTTATACTTTCCCTGCCCCATACCTCTCATAAGCTATTTCTTTAAGAAATAGTGGCTCAGGGTATCTGGGAAGCTCAATCAGTTAAGCACCTGCCTTCAGCTCAGGTCATGAACCCAGAGACCCGGGATCCAGTCCTATATTGTGTTCCCAGCTTGGTGGGAATTCTGCTTCTCCCTCTACCCTTCCTCCCTGCTCGTGTGCTCTCTTTCTCTCTCTCGAATAAATAAGTGAAATCTTTTAAAAAGATAGAAATTGTGGCTCATTTTAATGAAAGATAATAATTAAAGATCACAATGTCAGTGCTAGGTATACCGATTACTATTGGAGTTTGTCCTCATTGGATTCCCCTGAAAGCAAACCCTGAGACAAGGATTTGAATGCAAGTATTTTCTTTGGAAGGTGATACCAGTAAGTATAAATCAGGAAGTGGTAAAATGAAGCAGGAAAGGGAAAAAAAAAAACCATAAAGGGTGTATTAATGAAAACATTACTGTTGTGAGCAAATTGGGCTCAATCCTGCTGGGAATCCTTCGAGGAGCAGCCTAAAATATGCCCCAGAACTATCCAACACAGGGACAAAAATGCTGGGATATTTATCCACTAACTTCCATCCTCACTGTTTTTTTTTTTTTAAAGATTTTATTTTATTAATTTGACAGAGAGAAATCACAAGTAGACAGGCAGCCAGAGAGAGAGAGAGAGAAATTTTTTAAAAATTTACCCTTTACTTTTTTAAAGTAAACTCTAGGCCCAACATGGGATTTGAACTCAGGACCCTAAGATCCAAAGATTCATTTGCTCTACCAACTGAGCAAGCCAGGCACCCCCAGGCACCCCTGCTTTTAATGTTTTGATGAACTGCAGAACAGTGGCTGTTCTAATTGAAGGTTCTAATGAAGGAGGTTCTAATTTTTCTACATCTCCACCAACACTTGCTATTGTCTATCTTTTTGTTTCAGTCACCCTATGGATGTGAAATGATATCTCATTGTGGGTTGTTTTTGTTTTTTAAAGTTTATTTATTTCAGTATTATCTGCACCCAATGCGGGGCTTAAACTCCCAACCCTGAGATCAAGAGTCACATGTTCTACCAACTGAGCCAGCCAGGTGTCCCACCATTGTGCTTTTGATTTGCATTTCCTTAATGATTTTTCATGTGCTATTGGCCATTTGTATACCTTCTATGAGGAAATGTCTATTCATACATATGTTTTGCCCATGTTTTTAATCCTTTCACATTTTTAAACTGGATTATTTGTCTATTATTGAGTTGTTAGGGTTTTTTATACATTCCAGATACAGTCAGAAGATGTATCCTAAGGATACAAAAATTTTGAAAAAATCTTCAATGTTATTCAATAATCTTCTTATTGTTGTAATTATTGTTATTGTTGTTGTTGTTGTTGTTGTTGTTGTTAAGAGCGGGAAGCGTGGAAGGAGAAAGGGAAGGGGAGAGAGAGAATACCAAGCAGTCTCTCTGCTGGGTGCAGACCCCAGTGAGGGGAAGCTCTATCTCACAACCTGATCATGACCTGAGCCAAAATCCAGAGCTGGACACTCAACTGACTGAACTACCCAGGTGCCCCAATAATGTTACTATTGTTAGTAGTAATATTGGTAATGTAGTTTGAATTTAATGATGTGTATTATATGGCAAAACTATGGAAAGAGCCCAGATGTCCATCAACAGATGAATCGATAAAGATGTGGTATATATACACAAAGGAATACTACTCAGCCATCAAAAAAATGAAATCTTGCCATTTGCAATGATGTGGATGGATTTAGAGGGTATTATGCTGAGCAAAATAAGTCAATCAGGGAAAAACAATTATCATATGATCTCATTCATATGTGGAATTCAGGAAACAAAACAGGATCATAGGGAAAGAGAGGGAAAAATAAAACAAGATGGAATCAGAGAGGGAGATAAACCATAAGATAGACTCTAATCATAGGAAGAAAACAGGGTTGCTGGAAGGGAGGGGGTCAGGGGATGGGGTAACTGGGTGATAGACTTTAAGGAGGGCACAGGATGTAATGAGCACTGGGTATTATATAAGACTGATGAATCACTGAACTCTACATTGGAAACTAAAATTACATTATATGCTAATTAATTGAATTTAAATAAAAAACAAGTGAAAAAAATGATGTAGTTGTAGGATAAAGCAAATGAGTAAATTTTATCAGTATTAAAAACCAGGATTTGCAGTAAACGAGAAGAGAGATACAATATAAAATTTAAAAATAAAGAAAAAATCCTATAATGTTCATTTTGAGTTGGAAATTATTATGGATTCAGTTTTGTCTTCTGAAAGCACCTAGAGGCTAATTTGTAATAGATTATATGGATGGTCTATACTATATTCCCTTCTGCCTGCCCTGTGAAGTTCAGCTGAAGCTACAGTAAATAGTTCCAGTCATGCTTATGCATTCAAACCTCTGAAAGAAGTGCTGGAATTTAACAATCTCAACAGTCCTTCAAACAGTGAGGATGGGGGCACCTGGGTGGCTCAGTGGGTTAAGCCGCTGCCTTCAGCTCAGGTCATGATCTCAGGGTCCTGGGATCGAGTCCCGCATCGGGCTCTCTGCTCAGCAGGGAGCCTGCTTCCCCCCCCCTCTCTCTCTGCCTGCCTTCCTGTCTACTTGTGATCTCTATCTGTCAAATAAACAAATAAAATCTTTAAATAAATAAATAAATAAATGAAATGTTAAAAACAGTTACCATATAATCAAACAATTTTGCTCCAGAAGAAATGAAAATATATGTCTGCACAAAACTTGTATATGATGGTTCACAGTGACATTATTCATAATAGCCACAGAGAGAAAACAACACAAATGTCTACCAACTAATGCACAAATAAACAAAATGTGGTATCTCTATTCGATAGAATATTACTTAACTATAAAAAAGAATGAAGTACTGATATGTGCCACAACATGGATGACCCTTGAAAAAATTATGCTCAGTGAGAGAAACCAGTCACAAAAGACCACGTATTACATGAAATCTCCAGAATAGGCAAATCTGTCATAAGTATATTTCATCAGTCAAGTCCAGGATCAACTCCTCCTCCACCCTCCTCACTTCTCCTCAATTCTTCTCCCTCAGTTCAACATAGCCCAAGAGGTACTTGCACCCTGATTTTTTAAAAAGATCTTATTTATTTATTTGTGTGAGAGAGAGAGTAATAGTGAGGGAGAGCATGAGCGGAGGAGAGAGGAAGAAGCAGGCTCCCCGTTTAGGAGGGAGCCTGATGCTCGGGGCTCGATCCCAGCGCCCCGAAGTCATGACCTGAGCTGAAGACAAACACTTAACCAACTGAGCCACCCAGGAGCCCCTGCACCCTGATTCTGATGGAAGAGTCCTAGAGGGGTTTCTGCCTTCCTTCTCTCTGTCTGAGCTGAACAAGCCCAGGTGCATTACATTGGGCAAGGTTTCTAATACATCTGGACACCTCCTGAGATATTCTGCTCCTGGGTTCCCTCTATCCCAGCTCATACAAGGATCCCTGGATGAATTGTCGGGAAGAGCATTATGTGGCTGTGCTGAGGACCCAATCTATTTGAGGAAAATTAAGTTATTGGGCTTTATAGGGTCCAATGAGGTAGATCCTTATTTTTTCAGGAACCCTTTTTTTGGGTTTGGTTTGTTTTTTAAATATTTTATTTATTTATTTGAGAAAGAGAAAGAAAGAGGGAGAGAGAGTGGGCACAAGCCATGGGAGTGGCAGGCAGAGGGAGAAGGAGAAGCAGACTTCTTGCTGAGCAGAGAGCCTGATGCAGGGACTTGATTCCAGGACCCTGAGATCATGATTTTAACCAAAGGCAGATGCTTAACTGATTGAGCCAACCAGACACTCGTCCAGGAGCATGCCTGTAGGAAGGGAGCATTGAGGACACCAGTTTAGGAAAGGAACTAGAAGAGACAGAATTTTCTGGTTTTGGAGACAGACAAACATAGGATTCTAGTCCTAGCTGTGTCACTAACCAGTTATACAACCACAGGAATATCACTTAACTTCTAAGCTTACATCACTTTAACTGTGCAATGGATATGACACTGCCCCCAAGGGCCCAAATGAGGCCCAAATGAGATCATACAGTTAAAGGGCCTCATAAACTGTTTGTCCCTATGCAAGCATATGCCATTGTTATCGCAAGGACTATTGCTTCCTGTATGGCCAAAGTGGCTAGTGGATTTCCTGTATGTGCAGTGTGCATCTGGTCATACTCTGGCTGTTATACTGGATCCCAGGGAAGCCATGCTGAGTTTTTGCCTTCAACCAAGGAGTTTATTTTGTAACTTGGCCCTGTTCACCTTGGGTTGGCATCGAACAGGACCATCCAGAAAGTTCTGCCTGGCTGATCTCAGCCTCCTAAGATAAAGGATTGGAAAATCATTATCTGGATCCTATATATTATAGAAAAGGGCTTCTCAATTCAGTTCTTGGCTTCAGTTAGTTTTTTTTTTTTTGATATGTAGAAAAACATGTATAGTTGACACAAATGTGATATTAATTTCAGGTGTATAGCATAGTGATTTGACCCTGTACATTATACTCTGCTCACCACAAGGGTAGCTACCATCTGTCACCATATAACACTATTGCAATATCACTGACTATATTTCCTATGCTATACTTTTCATCTTTGTGACTTATTCATTCTATAACTGGAAGCCCATAGCTCCCATTCCTCTTCATCCATTTTGCCCAACTTCCAACTCCCTTCCATCTGACAGCCACCAGTTTGTTCTCTGTATTTATGGGCCCGTTTCTCCTTTGTTTGTGTGTTTGTTTTTGGCTTCAGTTTTTGAGCTGTCCACATCTGCTTCACCTCCTTCCACTTTCTCTGCTTCCTGTTCCTGCTTCCCCTGCTCTTGTTCATAAATATGCTTTTTAGGCTCTGGTCTTGGCTCTGCCTGGCTGGACAATCAATCATCTATTTGATGATTGAACCACACCAGTCTCTATACAACTGGCTCCAAGAGGAAGGGCTGCCTGGATAATTTGTCCCTGTAATTTCTCTCAGATCCAAAATCACAGGGTAGCTTTAAAGAAGAGACCTCTGGGCTTGATGAAAGTTGCGAAGGAGAACAAGGCAGCCCCACTCCTCCATCCCCATAGACTGACACTCTTGTCCACAGACATGCACACACGAACACATACACATAGTATACACACATCATGGACAGACAGAAACATGCACAATGATGCGATCCCACACATACATACATAAATACATACTGACACTAATACCTTAAGTTGGAAGGTCTACATGGGGGAGGGAAAGTGATTGGCTCTGATTCCCTTTTATTCTCAAAGTCTGAGACAGACACTTAAGAACCTTACACAAAGAATGACTTGGCTTTTTTTTTTTTTTTTTTTTTTTTTAAGTAATCTGCACACCCAATTTGGGGCCCCAACTCACAACTGTGAGATTAAGAGTTGCACCTCCACCAAATGAGCCAGTCAGGTGCCCCAGGACTTGGCATTCTGGAAGATGTGCCTTCTGTCTTTTTTTTTTTTTTTTTTATTCTGAGAAAGAGAGTGAGCACAAGCAAGGGGAGGGCAGAAGGAGAGAGAGGAGCAGTCTCCCTCCTGAGCAGGGAGCCCAATGCAGGGGAGGGAGACTTGATACAGGGCTCAATCCCAGGACCCCTGGGATTATGAGCTGAGCCAAAGGCAGCAGTTTAACCGACTGAGTCACCCAGATGCTCCTGTAGATACATTTTTTTGCCTGAAGGTCACTCAACCTTTGTATCAGGCAGGCTGCAAGTACACTGACAGGAGTGGTAGGGAAGGGAATGAGCTCCCCCCACCTCCCCAGCAGTCCTCAACCAATGACCAATGGGAGTTGGTGTATATATATCCCAGTTCCTCACCCTTGACATGCAGTAACTTTGAGGCTTATATTCTACATAGTTTCCTACAGTTTCTCCAAGAAATTAAGCTCTAGTAACTACTGTGCTAGTTCGTTTGACAGTTTGTTCTTTTTTTTTTTTTTTAAGATTTTATTTATTTATTTTACAGACAGAGATCACAAGGAGGCAGAGAGGCAGGCAGAGAGAGAGGAAGGGAAGCAGGCTCCCTGCCAAGCAGAGAGCCCGATGCTGGGCTCGATCCCAGGACCCTGGGATCATGACCTGAGCCGAAGGCAGAGGCTTTAATCCACTGAGCCACCCAGGTGCCTTGACAGTTTGTTCTTTATTGACCTTTCCTTCCCTTTCTCACTCCTCACTTTCCTGCTGGTGTTTCCTAATAAACAGCTTGTTGTTGAATCCTTGTTTCAGGGTCTGTTTCAAGGGGAATTCAGATTAAGACACCCACTCTCCAAGTAGACATCAGTCTCTCTGGTGTATGCGTCCTTGGTGTTTCCTCCTTCCAGCTCTCATCTCTCCCGGGGAAACTTTCCTGTGTTAACTCATACACAGAGCACACACTAGCCCACTAGCTCCATCACAGTCCAGACTCTGAGTGCAGTTTGGGCTAAACTGGGACATCACACTATACCTGTAAGTAGATGGAACTGAGGGTCAGAGAAGGAAAGTGATGTTTCCTTCTGGTTGTATCTGTGCTGAGACTTGGCACACCTGGTCTTGGTGTAGATCTAAGAGGCTATTTTGAACTGCTCCTGGGTTGGAGCTTTGAATGTGGAAATGTAGATCACAATGCTGTCCTTAATCCCAGCAGCATGGTGACATGAGGCTCCCACTTTCAAAACGGCTTTGCCAAAGCCTTGAAGGTGACACAGGAAGTAAATGCAGAGAGTTCCATGATATTAGACCATCTGTCTCACAAATAATAGTTTGTTTTCTTCACCCAGAGACATTCATTTCCATTCTAACTCTGAGATACCTCCATGCAGTGTACTGGGCATAATCTGCCCTCTTTTGACCTGCCTGGGGGCTAGGCTGCAGACTTTTCACTGTCTGGACACTGGAGTGATTATGATTTTCCAGACTTCTCGCTATCAAAATATCTATTGACTGAATACAGCACATAATCCCAATTCATTTACAAGCAACAGAGACTTTCTTACACAAGATGAGATCTCAATCAGCTTTTCTTTTCTTGATCGAGCCTCTGCCTGCTCTGTGTACAATGGCCACTGGGTATCTAAGAGGCAGCTTTGGCTGCTCCCTTTGCTTTGCTTGCAGTTTTGTCTCAGTTTCCCCTCACTGTCACTCACCAAATGTCTGGATTTTCTAAGCAACGCTGTAATTGGCTCTGCATTCCCACCCATTCTGTTTTTCATTTGTCCTAATGCTTTGGAGGAAGATTTTATCTTATGTCGTAAGAAGATCACAGAATAATCTTTTCTATCCTTATAAGGCTTTGACAGGTTGAAGTTTCATGCTAGAAGACACAGCTGTATGGTTGCTCAAACAGTGCCATTTGTATTCCTGTCTCATACAGAGCAAGGGCATGTTTAAGAGTCCACACCGAGTTCTGGGTAGATACAAGTGCTATAAGCTCCATTTACAAGTACCTGAGACCTCTTAACTCTCATCCGGTAGTTTTCAGAAAAATTGTGGCTGAGGGTTGGCTTACGTTAGCCTAAGGAAATGGTGTTTATAACTTTCTGTGACAACATAACAGAGCAGAGATGAGGAAACCCAGGGGGACTATTTCTTTGGCATTACTAAGAAGCCATAGTTCTCAGAGATACGCTTGAACAATTGACCTTGCTATTGGGCTCACCTTGCTATTACTGTTGCTGCTAAGTTACAGAGAAAGAACATTGCCAGCTGCACGAATATAGGCGGTGGGGTTAGAACCACCCACCCTTGGGCCAAAACCCAAATTGAGCATATACATGCACATGTGCGAAGTCAGTTACATTCCACTCCCAGAGAAAAAAAATGCAACTGTATCTTTTCCAAGTCCCCAGTTGTTTAGACAGTCCCATTTACTTACTTGATTGAAAAAATTGTCCCGTCATTTTGTGTGTGTGACTGAATCAGAAAAAGGATGGGTCAGGGGACCTGGAAACCACACCTAGTAAGTCAGTCTTGCCTTGTTCAATGTTCTGCAGACCTGAGAGTCAGGTCTGGTCTGAAAAGACTCAGCAGAAGGTTTCATGTGGTCAGGTCGACATCTGCAGATTCAATCTTCTACAGGCTTTCTACTCTTAAGGTTTTTTAAGGTGCCCAGCATAGTCCTAGTACGTAGCAGGTATTTACTTTTTATTTTATTTTATTTTATTTATTTATTTGTCAGAGAAAGAGCGAGTGAGAGCAAGCACAGGCAGACAGAGTGGCAGGCAGAGTCAGAGGGAGAAGCAGGCTCCCTGTGGAGCAAGGAGCCTGATGTGGGACTCCATCCCATGACGCTGGGATGATGACCTGAGCTGAAGGCAGCTGCTTAACCCAGGCGTCCCAGGTATTTACTTTTTTAAAGATTGTATTTATTTATGTTAGAGAGAGAGAGAGAGAGAGAGAGAGCGCCAGCACATAAAAACAGAAGGCCAGTGGGGGACAAGAAGACTCCTCGCAGAGCGTGTATCTAGAAGCAGGGCCCTATCTCACGACATTGAGATCATGACCTGAGCCGAAATCAGGAGTCAGACACTCAGTTGGCTGAGCCACTCAGGCACTCCCATGGAGGATATTTAATAAATTATTTTTGAGGAAATGGATGAACAAATTTCTATAGCAAATCTCTTTTTTTTTTTTTTAAAGATTTTATTTATTTATTTGACAGAGAGAAATCACAAGTAGACGGAGAGGCAGGTAGAGAGAGAGAGGAAGGGAAGCAGGCTCCCTGCCGAGCAGAGAGCCCGATGCGGGACTCGATCCCAGGATCGATCGATCCTGAGATCATGACCTGAGCCGAAGGCAGTGGCTTAACCCACTAAGCCACCCAGGCGCCCCTATAGCAAATCTCTCTTAAACGGTAAATGGAGAAAATGGCTAGAGGAGAATGAATTTCAAGGTCACATTATCATTTAGTGAAAGAGGACTGGGAATGAAGGTGGTCAGATAAATGGGGGTGTGACTGTGTTTTGGTGTCAAAACAACCGAAACTGCTTGGGGACTTACAAGAATTCTATCCAAACGCCAAATTTCCTATCTACAAACTTACTAATGGGAGTAGATCTAACCAGAGATGCTATCTAGTTTTCTTGATTATTTCAGACCAGGCCCAGTATTCAAGGCTTGATTAAAAAAGCATCTTCTCTTTCAACCATAAAGCTGAAAAGGTCCCTTAAGATTTTTAAATCCATCCCCTCAGGGTACAAGAAGGCAGTCTTTAGAGTTTGGCGCCCCAGGCTGTCCAGGACCTAGAGTGTTGAAGGAGTGGCTCCCGAGGCAGACAATGACTCCAATAATTTTTAGCTCTGGTAGCTAATGCTCTTGGCTATTTAGCAAACTTTTTTTTTTTTTTTTTTTTTTTTTTTTTTTTTTTTAAAGATTTTTATTTATTTTGACAGAGAGAGAGAGAAATCACAAGTAGGGAGAGAGGAAGGCAGAGAGAGAGAGAGAGGAGGAAGCAGGCTCTCCTCGGAGCAGAGAGCCCGACGTGGGGCTCGATCCCAGGATCCTGGGATCATGACCTGAGCCGAAGGCAGAGGCTTTAACCCACTGAGCCACCCAGGCGCCCCTATTTAGCAAACTTTTACATTCACCCATGTGGATAACAAAACTTGCTCCTCTTTTTATAGGAAACATAACTCAGCCATAGCCCATTGTAGAAGTCCATTTTCCTGGCTCAGTGATTGGTCCGCAGGGGACATGTGACCAAGAAGAGCTAATAGGAGTTCCTCCTTGGCTTAAGCTCCACACTGTAGGTGAGAAGCCCTCTCCTTTTTTGTGGCAGGTTCTTTTTCCTGAGTTACTGTTAAGTCTGGGGCTGCAGGCTACCATCTTTCCTATGGCGCAGAAAGCCCAAGAACTGTAGGAGAGAAACCAAGGGAGCAAAAGTGTACCGAATAATAAAATTGCCTAGCATTTAGAAAATGTTGGCTTCCCTTCACTATCAGTCTTGTAAGTTCAATCTTCAGTCAAAAATCTTTCAGTTCTTGGGGCGCCTGGGTGGCTCAATGGGTTAAGCCGCTGCCTTCGGCTCAGGTCATGATCCCATGATCCCATGATCCTGGGATCGAGCCCCGCATCGGGCTCTCTGCTCAGCAGGGAGCCTGCTTCCTCCTCTCCCTCTCTGCCTGCCTCTCTGCCTGCTTGTCATCTCTCTCTGTCAAATAAATAAATAAATAAATCTTACAAAAAAAAAATCTTTCAGTTCTTTAGTTTTTTGAATAACAAATAATCCATCTTGGGCCTTTACCTATGGTCTGTATTTTTTATTCTCCCCAGCCGGGGAGCTCTGAGGAAACGTTGGCAGAGCAAGTCTAGCAGAGGAGTTTCATAGAACTAAGGACACAGATAAACAAGATAGATATTGTCTCTATCTTTAAGGAGTTAATACTTCAGGGAGGAAAAAGACATTAGCACAGAAAATGACAACACAATATGTCAAATGCAATGACAGAATTTTGCACTAGAGGCTGTAGTGGGATGGGTCCAACTTCACGGACAAATGCAGTGCAGGGGAATGAAACTTTGGTCTTCATAGTTGCATGTTCCATCCATAAGGTCAGCACAGTTAAAAATCTCCGGGTAGCTATTTTTGGTGCCACATATAAGTGTCCAGCGTCTATACTGAAGTATCCACTACTAGAGTGTTGGCTCCTGTTAGTGGGGACTTAACTTCTGAACTGACTTCCCAGAAGACAGAGCTGTCCAGACAGCCCAGGACTTCTTAAATTTCTTTCTTTTCTTTTCTAAGACAGGGTCGGGGGGAGAGGCAGAGGGAGAAAGAGAGAATATTAAGCAGGCTCCACATCTAGCACAGATGTCAATGCCAAGTCCATCTCACGACCTTGAGATCATGAACTGAGCCAAAATCAAGAGTCAGATGCTTAACTGTCTGAGCCATCCAGGCGCCCCAGACAGCACAGACTTCTATCCAAACTCAGCTATAGCTCCTAGAGAGGAGGGCAGGACTTGGGAGAACTGGTGGTACAGTCAGGGAGTGGAATCAGGCAGGAGACAGCAGTTGCTGGAGAACAGGTGTGGGTAGCCCAGAAGAAATGCAGATGTTTAGCTAACAGCTCCAGAGGTCTCATTTACTCATCTGCCCTGTAAGAAAGCCTGACTCTTCAGCCCAGTAGCAGAAATCTTCACTTTCTTTACCAAGCAGATGGGAAGAAACCACACAAAGTTCTGCCTTGGACAGAGGAAGCACTAGTTCATAAATACCTGGAAAAATACTCAGGCTTACTAGTGATTAAAAAAAAAAAACAATCCACAAATTAAAACAACAACAAGATACCACTTTTCCCCTTTCACATTAACCACTGTTTCCTTAAAGTTAACAGGTATAAGCAAACAGGAATTCCTAGTCACTGCAGGTGAAAGAGCAGGCTGATACTCTTTCTGGAAAGCAATTGGCTTTAAAATGCTTATATCATTTGATCTTATGTTTTCACTTACCTATCTATTCTAAGAAGGGAAGTTGACATATGGAGACCATGGTAGACATCTTCTGATTTATATTCTCAGCTCATGATGTTTCACCTGTCTTTGAGAATGGAGGGTCCTGTTCATGTCATCACCCTCCTTACTCCAGCCTCATTGATCCATTGACCTTGATCCATTGGCTACTGTTGACTGGACCAGGGTAGACACCTGACCAAACTAGGTTAATTATCTTTCTCACCTAGGAATTCTGAGCTGATATCTTGGATGGACGGAGTGTGAAAAATCAGGAATTATGTCAAGGCTATTATCCTCCAGAGAGACTGAAGAGCAGAGAACACCAGTTTGTAGAGAGAGGAGAATGAGGCAGGGATGTGGAGAGAAGCAGGGAAAAGAAACAGAGATAAAACATTCTCCAGAGCATTCCATTGCACATTCTAGTTACTTTATGCATTCCTGCCTCTTCATTCTATAAAACACAGGATCCTTTTAACAGCTTATAATTTTTGCTTTAAGACAACTTAGTTTTGGGCGCCTGGGTGGCTCAGTGGGTTAAGCCGCTGCCTTCGGCTCAAGTCATGATCTCAGGGTCCTCGGATCGAGTCCCGCATCAGGCTCTCTGCTCAGCAGTGAACCTGCTTCCTCTTCTCTCTCTCTCTGCCTACTTGTGATCTCTCTCTTCAAATAAATAAATAAAAAATCTTTGGGACGCCTGGGTGGCTCATTGGTTAAGCAGCTGCCTTCGGCTCAGGTCATGATCCCAGCGTCCTGGGATCGAGTCCCACATCGGGCTACTTGCTCCGCAGGGAGCCTGTTCCTCCCTCTGACTCTGCCTTCCACTCTGTCTGCCTGTGCTCGCTCTCACTCTCTCTCTCTCTTACAAATAAATAAATAAAATCTTTTAAATAAATAAATAAATAAATAAGAAATCTTAAAAAAAAAAAAAGACAACTTAGTTTTAATTACTTGGAGCCAAACACTAATAATAGCTTTATAGCTATGGGAATGGTTGAATAAATAATCGTACATTCTTTGTATGTAGATTATCTGCCATTAAAAATATTTTAGAAGACCATTTTATGATATGAAAAATGTTCATCCTACAACAATTAGTACAAGTACCAGGATATACAATTTCCTGTGCCCTGAAAAAGTTTGAAAACACACTAAACTTTTGGCATTAGTTACCCTGGGGTAAAATCTCACTTTTACTTTGTAAACCTTGTTTTTATTTGAATTTGTACTTGGAGCATTGCTAATATTATTAAGGTTATGTTATAAACATTTTCTCTATATATACTTTTTAATTGCCATCATTTTAGTGGTTACATAATATTACATTATAAGAGAATATCATAATTAAACCAGTCCTTACTATTTATTAAGTTTTTAATAATTTTCACTATTTTTTAAAAAGTTTTACTTATTTAAGAGAGAGAAAGAAGC
>NC_139029.1:34006342-34146594 GCF_964662115.1 Mustela nivalis
CATCCAGGGTAAGAGCAGCTGTTTCAGATTACAGAATATCATAAAAGACCAGGCTTCTCTGTCTTCCTGTTCCACTATCCTTAGTGTGAGAAAAAATAGAGGCTGTACCTCCCAAGTAGAGTCTGCTGCTGCCTTATCAAAAAGAGAAGGAAAGGATAAAGAACAGAGGACTAAAGGAATACTTCTGGAAACCTAACTCTGAAACTTTCTTTTATTCTCTCAATGGTCAGAGTTGGGTCATATGGTCACTCCTAAGTACAGATTACCCACATTTTCACTCTAGAAAGGTAACAATTTTTAGCTGCTATAAGCACTGCTGTCCTGTATAAAATTGGTATTCCTTCACATGGAAGACTGAAGAATGGATATTGGATAGAAAATTAGCAGTGTGTTCTGTGCTTACCTCCTTGAATTAGGTTTTGAACACTTGAAACCAGATACATTCTGACTAATAACAGCCTTCATCATCTCTTTACTAGATTTTTGTATTGAGGCCCCTTCAAGTCTCCCTGCCACTGATTCTTGAAATGGTGATGCAAATGCAACCAGCCTTCCCAAAGCACTTCTCTGCCTGACTATTCCATTGCCTAATACAGAGGTCAGCAAACCTTTTCTGTAAATTCTAGGCTTTGGGGGGCGCCTGGGTGGCTCAGTGGGTTAAGCCTCTGCCTTCGCTCAGGTCATGATCTCAGGTGAAAGGATAGGTTGATATTCTTTCGGGAAAGCAATTGGCTTTAAAATGCTTATATCATTTGATCTGATGTTTTCACTCACCTTTCTATTCTAAGATCTTAGAAAAAATAAACAAAATTAAAAAAAAATTCTAGGCTTTTAGGCCAAGTGGAAAAATTGAGGATATTACA
This sequence comes from Mustela nivalis, assembly GCF_964662115.1. Classification (NCBI taxonomy): domain Eukaryota; kingdom Metazoa; phylum Chordata; class Mammalia; order Carnivora; family Mustelidae; genus Mustela; species Mustela nivalis. Next base: position 34,007,206 of record NC_139029.1, read on the forward strand.
CAGGTGTTCATATAGCAACAGAGAAAACAGATTTCCACAGACTTCTAAAAAGTTTTTATTATTTATTTATTATTTTTTTAAAAAATATTTTATTTACTTATTTGACAAACAGAGATCACAAGTAGGCAGAGAGGCAGGCAGAGAGAGAGGGGGAAGCAGGTTCCCTGCTGAGCAGAGAGCCCAATGTGGGGCTCGATCCCAGGACACTGAGATTATGACCTGAGCCGAAGGCAGAGGCTTTAACTCACTGAGCCACCCAGTTGCCCTTATTTATTTATTTTTAAGATTTTATTTACTTGACAGAGAGAGACACAACAGGAGAGGGAACACAAGCAGGGGGAGTGGGAGAGGGAGAAGCAGAACTTCTGTCCAGCACAGAAGCCAATGCAGGGCTCAATCCCAGGATCCTGGGGTCATGACCTGAGCTGAAGGCAAACACTTAACCAGGTGCCCCAAATTTCCACAAACTTTTATTGAAAATATATTAACTGGGTTGTTTGGCTTTTCTGTGTGTTTTTGTTGTTGTTGTTGTTTCTATTTTTATTTTTTGTAATATAGTTCTACTCATAAGGAGAATGGAGTTCTTTTTTGAGGGGAGCTAACATTTCATTTAACTAGGGTTCAAAATTAGTGTTTTCTATCATTAAATAGATTACAAATGTTATTCTGTCACATGGGCCTAGCAAAAATTGGCAGCAAGCCAGGTTTTTAGTTTGCCAACCCATGGCCCAGTGCCTAAAGCTTCTACATTCTGAAGTTTGGTATTCAAAGAGTTTCTAAGATTTGGCTATTTATTGCCTTTCCATCTTATTTCTCAAGACTTCTATTCACATACTTTACTAGTCAAACTAAAATATTTACCATTCACTATAGACCACCTACATATACCCAAGTCCACTCCTTTGTTCATGTTGTTCCATCCAATGCCAATAGGCATTGCCTATTTCTCATGACTTGTACATGTTTTAGTTTTTATGATAGACTCTGAGATCCTTCAGTGCAAGTATTATGTCTAATTCATTTTGTTACTCCTTCAGGATACAGCATGAACAGACATTCAATAGATAGTTGTAGAATTTAGGACTGGATACTGGGAGAGAATGATTCATATTGGGGAAATGCCCTCTGGAATTCTATAATCAACAATAGTAACAACTGTGTGGTAAAGCTCTTATCTAACTCACTGCTATGGGAACTCTTTAGTTTTAGTGCTCACTTCCTTGTCTTTTGATGGATGATTGAGTAACATTAATTCTCATGGTATATATACACTACACAGATTATTTATATCTGCTAGGGTCTGGTCAGAGAAACAGAGCCCATTCCAGTAGATAAATAGAAGGAATTTACTATAGGGAGCTAATTAAAAAGAGATTAGTGTAACAGGGGATGGGGAAAGCAAGTCAGAAATTAGGCACAACAGGAAACCTCTACCACCCCCAGGGCTGGAGAATGAGAGGAGGAGGAGTTGTTAACAGATCCCATGACCTGAGACAAACTCAGTGGGAACTGAAACCATAGACTCAAGAATTGCCCTATAGGAGCTGAGAGAGGGAGAAAGGGAGGCTGGTGAGATCTGGTATCATGGAAAAGACATAGCCTATGTTGGAGATTCTGTCTGTAACAGAGAGCCTCCAACATCTTCCCCACTAAATAAGAGTAACCATGTTAGGAAACTTTAGATATATAATTTGCATGAGCCAATCCTCTGTAAGATAGAGCAAAGCAGTAGAAGGCCAAGAAATCAATCTGAGATTAGCACAGTTAATTACGGATGAAGTTTACAAAGATGTCCCCAAGTGCATAAGATTTTAATTTTATTTTTATTTTTGAAAAATTTTATGTATATATTTGAGAGGGAGAGGGATAGAGAGAGAGAGAGAGTGAGTGAGTACGCCATTGAGAACACAAGAGCGGGGAAGGGAGAAGCAGACTCCCTGCTGAGGAGGGAGCCCAAAGCAGCGCTCAATCCCAGGACCCTGGGATGATGACCTGAGCCAAAGGCAGGTGTTTAACCAACTGAGCTGCCCAGGCATCCCTGCATTAGGATTTTTAAAAATCTAACCTAAAAATTATAAAACATTAATAATAAAAATAGAAATGTCAGGGCTAAATGGACTTTCCTATTCTATTTGCTATTGATTTCTTTTTTTTTTTTAAGATTTTATTTATTTATTTATTTGTCACAGAGAGAGAGAGAGAGAGATCCCAAGTAAGCAGAGAGGCAGACAGAGAGAGAGAAGAAAGCAGGCACCCCGCCGAGCAGAGAGCCCAAGGTGGGGCTCCATCCCAGGACCCTGAGATCATGATCTGAGTTGAAGGCAGAGGCTTAACCCCCTGAGTCACCCAGGTGCCCCGCTATTGATTCTTCAATATAGGTCATATTTTAAATCGCTTCATCTTTGGACTATGACTTTTTGTTTTTCTGGAGATTCTAATAGCCTTTCTTTTTTCCTTATTAAGAAACTTGTATTTTCTTTTTTAAAAAGATATTGTTTATTTATTTGAGAGAGAGAGTATGAGGGGGGCGGGAGCAGAGGGAGAGGGAGAAGGAAACTTCCCACTGAGTGCAGATCCTCATGCAGGGCTCAATTCCAAGACCCTGAGATCATCACCTGTTAGCTGTCTTCCATGTGATAACTCAACAATTCCATGTTTCCAGTGAGTCTCTGCAGTCACCTACAGGGAAGGGAGAACATGACAAATTTATACTCCCTCTTTTTACATTTTCGTTTGAAACTTACATATCTTAGTTCCTTTCATAGCTCACTGGTCAGTTCTGGTCAAATGATCCCACTAACTGCGAAGAATGATGGGAAATGTAAGGAATCATATGGATATTTAGTGATCAATAAATGTGTCTTGCACATATCCAAGCAAAATAAATGTGTGTAACATGTATGTAAGTTTAAAGCATAATAAAATAGACACTAGGAAATTTATCACCTCACCAAATAACTACAACATTACCAGGACAATTGACCCTGTCGGCTTTTGGTCTTCTAGGAATTTGTCACAAACTGGAATTTTAATTATTTATTTATTTATCTATTTCTTTGTTTATCAAATTCGATGAAATTTTTAGAAAGGGAAATTGTCAAAACATGTGTTGTAGTAAACACAGCCTCTTGACTTATACTTTCAAAAAGACAATGCTGGTTGAAGAATAGATTAGAAGGGGCAAATAGAAATGGGTAATCTAATCAGAAAGCTATTACACTTGTACAGATGAAAGATGATAATGGCCTGGACTAGAGAGGTAGCAGTAGAAATAAGAAATGAAGAAGTTGAGGTCTTTCTTTCTTTCTTTCTTTCTAAAGATTTTATTTATTTATTTGAGAGAGGGAGAGAGAGCATGAGAAGGGAGAAGCAGACTCCCCAAGGAGCTGGGAGCCTGATGTGGGACTCCATCCCAGAACCCCAGGATCATGACCTGAGCTAAAGGCAGTGGCTTAACCAACTGAGCCACCCAGGCATCCCAGTTGAGGGCTTTCTATAGATAGACCTAAGAGAATTTGGTGATTGGCTGCATGTAATGGATAAGGAAGTCAGTGGCATAAAAGATGACTTCCAAGTTTATCGCTTAAACAAATAGCTAGATAAAAGTGTCATTTTTCAAATGTTAGGTGAAAAAATATAACAGGAAGGAGGGAATGGACTGATTCCAGGTTCGATGCAGGAAATATGCAAGATTATTGTGTGATGTCCTCTTTTCTAGAAAGCAAGGAAACTACCAAAGACTCCTGCGGTTTGTCAAAAGGATGAAAAGATACAGGAGGCAACCCAAAGGATGTCCCACTGGCCAAAAATGGGGCATTCAAACACTGAAGAGTAAAACCAACAAGGATTGAAACCAAGTGCCCATAACTAACCACGAAAATCCTCTAACATCCACTGGTCTCCTTTGGAGATAGCAGGGCAGTCACTATTATGAAAATTGTTAAACAAAGAGAATCAGGGACTATGTTGGCTTTTCCATTAAATGAAATATTAGACTTAGATTCCTTCATGAAATAATAGATTTAGGCAACAATTCTCATTGTCTCCAAAACCATTAGGATAGTTGTTGGGAAAATCTAGTATAATGGATAGATCAAGTTCACTATTTGAATTTGAATGTACTCATCAGCCTTATTGTCATTGCAAGTAGAACCACAAATTATTATGTGTCTCCTCACAGAATGTAGGGAGAATTACACAGCACCACTTATGAAGTACTTTTTCCAAGAAAAATGAACCTGAATTTCATCAAGCTTCCAGATATAACTACCAATTTACAGAGAAACACTAGGGATAGAGGAATATAAGAATGACACCACGAGGATCCCAGTCAACTAAATGTGGAATGTGGAAAATTCTATATGACAAATAACCTGGTTTCTTCAGCAAATAAATGGCATAAAAAGGAAGGAGGGAAAATTGTTTTATATTAAAGGAAACTTAAGAGATATATCAACCACATCAATGTATGAATGGTGCTTGAGAAGAATTTTCCAAACAACTGCAAAAAGATATTTTTGTGACAAAAGGAGGAAATTGAAAACAGACTGGGTATTAGATGATATTAAGAAATTATTATTAGTTCTGTTAGGTGTGAAAATATAATATGGTTATGTTATAAAAGTTCTTATCTGTACAGATATATGTTGAAATTATATATTATCTCAGATTTCCTTTAGCTACTCCAGAGGATAAAAACGAGTGTGGAGCATAAATAAAACATGAATGACAAAATGTTGATAATTATACAAGTTGGGTGGTAATGGTGCTTGGGGTTTGTTTTACAATTTTCTGTAAAAATAGAAGAAGTAGGGAGGGAGCAAATATATAAAATGCAACAGAGAGAGATGTCAAACAAGATGAAAACTGATCATTAGGTTTAACAGCATTGTAGATACTGATGATATTGATCAGAGAAGTTTGGGTGGAGTGGTGTAGGGGGAAGCTTAATTGGGGTGCATTTAAGAGAATGGGTAAACCAACTGTATAAAGACAGTTTGAAGACACTTTGAACAATTTGGATGTGGCCCAGTTATCAGTTAATTTTATGGAGCTATTTTTAATTTTGTAAGAGGTGATAGTGATACTGTGTCATGTAAGAAAATTTTCTGGTTTTTTAGAAATATGTATGAGTATTCAGAATTGAAATGACATACTGTAGGGATTTGCTCTAAAATACTACAACAACAAAAAGAAATACAAAAAGAGATAAGATGAAGCAAATATGACAAATGTTCATAATTGAACATTTGGGATGTGTGCATAGGGATTCACTGTACTATTTTTAATTTTTATTTTTTTAATTTTTTTAAAAGATTTTTTTGACAGACAGATCACAAGTAGGCAGAGAGGCAGGCAGAGAGAGACGGGGAAAAGCAGGCTCTCCCCTGAGCAAAGACCCCCTCCCCATGCGGGACTCAATCCCAGGACCCTGGGATCATGACCTGAGCCAAAGGCAGTGGCTTAACCCACTGAGCCACCCAGACGCCCCCCCCCTTTTTTTTTAAAGATTCACTGTACTATTTTTTTAAAAGATTTTATTTATTTATCTGACAGAGGGAGAGATCACAAGTAGGCAGAGGGGCAGGCAGAGAGAAAGGGGGAAGCAGGCTCCCTTCTGAGCAGAGAGACTGAGGTGGGGCTCAATCTCAGGACCCCAAGATCATGACCTGAGCCAAAGGCAGAGGCTTAACCCACTGAGCTACCCAGACGGCCCTATTCTCTTAATTATTGTATTATGTTTGCAAATTTAGTAATAAAAAACTTTAAAAAATAAGATGGAGGAGTGGGATTAGATATAGCACAAATAGACAAATATTTTTAAGAAATTTTGCTGCACAGAGGAGCAAAAAATATTAGGAGTAGGTTCTTCTAGGTTTTTATTGGGAGTAGCTGGTGGTAGAAGTGAGGACAAGGGGAACATTAAAGTGCACTGATAGAATGATCCAGAAGAGAGATGGAAAATTATGATATTAGAGAGAGAGGGCAGCATTTCTGGAGTGATATTCTTCAGTAAATGACAGAAAATGAAATTATTGAAAATAATAAATAATGATAATTAAGAAATTTAAACTAAAGTTATAAATTTGTGAGTCAGCAGTATATAGAAGGTATTTTGTTATAAGGATGTCTGGTACTACATTATAATGGATGAATAGAAAGTAGAACTTAATAGAAATTCAAGACATAGAATTAAACCCCTATAAAAATTGAAGTTCCCCTTAGAGTATAAATTCAGTGGGGCCAAGGACCATGTTCATCTTAGTTTACTCAACAGAAATAAGCCCTTACATGTAGTAGGCACTCTTTGAATGTTTGCTAAATGAATGAAGGAAGGAATAAATGGAAGTAACATAGTAAAATATAAAGAGTATGAGCTCTGGAGATATTTTTCAGGCTAACATCTACTCAATCATCAGGTTAGCTTAGTTTTGATTTCCTCAGAGGGTTCTGAACAGCACAGTGTCTAAAATAAGAGAAATTCAAGAAATTTGCATTTCTAACAAATTTTCAGGTGATGTTGCTGCTGCTCTAGATCTGTGCTTCTCAGCTACCTGAGACTTAAAATAATTTTTTTGATTGCATAGACTGATATTTTTGTAAAATTCAATAAAAACAACTTGACTAAACTTGAAATACAAGTATGGAGCTTTCTCAAAAAGTAAAAAAAAAAAAAAAATAGAATTACCATGTAATCTGGTAATCCCGCTTCTAGGTTTTTTGTTTTTTTTTTTTTCATTTATAAGTATTTATCTGAAAAAAATAGAAATACTGATATGAAAAGATACTGGCACCACCATGTCCATTGCAGCATTATTTACAATAGCCAAGATATGGAAACCACCTAAATGTCCACTGACAATAAATGAATGGATAAAGAAGATGTGGTGTATATGTATTGTAGAATATTATTCACTCACACCTCATAATTTTTTAATTTTTATTTTATTAAGTTTTAAATTAAATAAAATATTTAAATGTTTTAAAATTTTAACTTTTTAAAGATTTTATTTATTTATTTTAGAGAGAAGAAGCAGAGGGAGCGGCAGAGGAAGAAGGAGAAGGAGAAACAGACTCCCCACTGAGCAGGGCACCTAACACGGGACTCACAACTCTGAGATCATGACTCGAGCTGAAACCATGAGTCCCATGCCCAACCGAATGAGCTACCCAGGTGTCCCTTAAGGATTTTATTTTATTTTATTTTTTATTTTAAATTTTATTCATTTATTTATTTGACAGAGAGAAACCTAGCGAGAGAGGGAACACAAGCAGAGGGGGTGGGAGAGGGAGATGCAGGCTTCCCACTGAGCAGGAAGCCCGAAGTGGGCCTGGATCCCAGGATACTGGGATCATGGCCCAAGCTGAAGGCAGATGCTTAACGATCGAGCCACCCAGGTGCCCCAAGGATTTTATTTTAAGTAATCTGGATAGCCAACGTGGGGCTTGAATTCATGACCCTGGGATCAATAATCACCCACTCCACCAACCGAACCAACCAGGTGCCCGCAAGTCATACTTTAAAAAGAATGAAATCCTGGGCCATCTGGGTGGCTTAGTTGGCTAAACATCTGTCTTCAGCGTGGGTCATGATCCCAGTGTCCTGGGATCGAGTCCTACACTGGGCTCCTTGCTTAGTGGGGAGACTGTTTCTCCCTTTCCCTTTGATACTCCCCTTGCTTGTACTCTCTTGCTCTCTGTCAAATAAATAAATAAAATCTTAAAAAAAGAAAAGAATGAAATTCTGCTGTTTGCAACAACATGGATGGACCTTGAGGGCATTATGCTAAATAAAATGAGTCAGACAAAGAGAGGCAACTACCATGTGATCTCACTTATATGTGGAAGCTAAAAACAAACCAACTGAAAAAACCAAAAAAGACTGAGCTCATAGACTGGTAGTTGCCAGAGGCAGGAGATGGGCAAAATTAGTGAAGTGAATCAAAAGGCATAAATTTCTAGTTATAAAATAAGTAAGTCATGGGGATGTAATGTATAGCATGGTCATGGTGGTTATTAATACCATACTGCATATTTGAAAGTTGCTAAGCAAGTAGATCTTAAAAGTTCTCATCACAAGAAAAAAAATTTTGTAACTATGATTGGAGATGGATGGAGACTGAGAGATCATTTTGAAATAGATACAAATATTAAAATATTGCCTTGTACATCTGAAGCTAATGTAATATAGTGTGTCAATTATACCTCAGTAAAAAAAAGAATAAAGAAAAAACTAGAAAAAATGAAATAAGACCAAGACATAGAAAATTTCTTACAAGTAGATTCACAGACATAAAATTACTCTGCCAAACTGTTATAAATGTTTTGTGAGAGCTTGCTCTCAGTTTCTTTACTTTTCACTTTTTGGATCAATAACAGTTTGCCAGCTGGTTCAAGTCTTGAGGATAACACTTGGAGTAGCTCTGCTCCTCATGATATCCAGATTCCTTTTTGCTCTGAGCAGTCAAGAGTTTTTTTTTAAGATGATAAACTTCTAATTTTTATCTTTATTATATAACTTCCTTTCTTTTAAAAAGATTTTATTTTAGTTTCAGTTTTTAAATTTTTATTTTATTTATTTTTAAAGATTTTATTTATTTGTTTGACAGACAGGGAGACAGTGAGAGAGGGAACACAAGCAGTGGGGAGCAGCAGAGGGAGAGGGAGAAGCAGGGTCCCCGCTGAGCAAGGAGTACTATGCAGGTCTCAGTCCCAGGACCCCTGGGATTATGACATGAACCGAAGGTAGATGCTTAGGGACTAAAACAGGTACCCCTAGTTTTAGTTTTTTTTAGTTTTTTTCGTGCATATGAGAAGCAGGGAGACTGCTTCTCCCCATCTGTTTGCTGTTTCCCCTGCTTGTAGTTCCCTGTCTTTCTGTCTGTCAAATAAATAAATAAAATCTTTAAAATAAGTAGAACAAAAATTTAAAAACTGAAAATAAAATCTTTTTTAAAAGAAAATAAGTTATATAATAAATATAAAAACTAAAAGGTCTCTTTGTCTCTGACAATTAAATAAAATCTTAAGAAAACCCCAAACGTGTAATTTAATTTTTTCAATTTTTTTTAAAGATTTTATTTATTTATTTGACAGACAGGGATCACAAGTAGGCAGAGACAGAGGCAGAGAGGAGGAAGCAGGCCCCCTGCTGAGCAGAGAGCCCGATGTGGGGCTCGATCCCAGGACCCTGAGATCATGACCTGAGCCGAAGGCAGAGGATTAACCCACTGAGCCACCCAGGCGCCCCTAATTTTTTCAATTTTTATTTATTTATTTTTTAAAGATTTTAAAATTTATTTGACAGAGAGTTACAGAACACAAGTAGGCAGAGAGGCAGGCAGAAGGAGAGGGAGAAGCAGTCTCCCCTCTGAGCAGGGAGCCCGATGTGGGGCTCGATCCCAGAGCCCTGGGATCACAACCCGAGCTGAAGGCAGATGTTTAACCAACTGAGCTATCCAGGCACCCCCAAACCTTTACTTATAAATAAAATTTTATCTCTATTATTTATTGGCTTTAAATAATACCTTTTTCCCTCTCCAAAGTGAAAGACGAGGAAGTCATGTTTTAAAATTTTCTCTATTTCTTAATCTTTATTATATTATTATTTCATATTGCATTAATTCTGTGCATTAATAGCATTAATTTTGTGCTCCAAAAATTATAATGCTCATGGTTATTTTAGTCTCAAGCTGCCATTCGTTTACAATGATGGAACATCTGAATGTTTAAGATGCTTTAGAAGTTGTAAACTTCCTCGCTTTTCTTAAACAACTGTTCATCCATCATCCCTACCTTAAATGTTGGACCTTAATCTTTCTACCTCAGCTACGTACCCTGAATGACATACATATACACAGAGCAACGACTTCAATTTCCATGTGCTCCCAAATTTATATATAGCCCTTAATGAATGAGAGAGGGTAACATAGCACAATATTTGCATGGAATCATATTTAGAGAAGTACATAGTTCAGCAGCCAAAAGTAACTTCAAAATGATGCAAATCAAAAACAAAATGATGCAAATCATTACAGCATTGCTTGGGAACAGAGAAGAGGGTTTGTAGCAATACTTATTACAGCTCCTCTTCCTCTCCTACCCACTTCCTCCACAGACCACAAAACAAGTACTCCCAGCCATCCCTATAGTTTTCTTCTCTTTGCTTCCTTACCTCCAGCTGTCTACTTTCCTTCCTTTCCTCCCCTCTTATAGCTCTTTTTAAGTAATTCAGCTTAGTCTCTCGAACTAAGTTCTACTTCTTTTATCCCTTAAATTCTTCTTCGTTCTCTTTCTCATTATTCTGCATTCCCAAAGTCCAAAGAAGCAGCCTTGCATCCATAGAACTCTCTTGGCCAGGGGAAGACTCAGGGTGGGGGAGAGAAGGTTGGGAGCATTTGCTTGTTAGCATTCTCATTCTGTCACGTATATGTCTGACTGAGAGTGTTCCCTGAATTTTAGACCCATTCATTCATCTGGTAGATCTCAGAGAGGCTGCACAATCAACATGTTTCAAAATTATGCCTCTTTTTAACATCCAGTGATTGTATTTGTTCAATATTTCCCTCCCTGCAAGATGAAAAAATACTTGTTGAGGTAGCATGTTTCCACTCCACTCCACTCAGAGGAGGAAGAGCTATATAGCCCCTGCCCCTCCCAAAGCCGAAGCCAAAGCAAAGGCTTTGAAAGCCAAGAAAGCGGTGCTGAAAAGGGTCCACAGTCACAAAAAAAAGAAGATCCGCACATCACCTACGTTCCGACGACCCAAGACTCTGCGTCTCGGAAGGCAACCCAAATACCCTCGAAAGAGCGCCCCCAGGAGAAACAAGCTTGACCACTATGCCATCATCAAGTTCCCCCTGACTACTGAGTCAGCCATGAAGAAAACAAGAGAACAACACACTTGTGTTCATTGTGGATGTCAAGGCCAACAAGCACCAGATCAAACAGGCTGTGAAGAAGCTCTATGACATTGATGTAGCCAAGGTCAACACCTTAATCAGGCCTGATGGAGAGAAGAAGGCATACGTTCGGCTGGCCCCTGACTATGATGCTTTGGATGTTGCCAGCAAAATTGGGATCATCTAAACTGAGTCCAGCTGGCTAAATCTAAATACAGTTTTTTCATGATAAAAAAAAAAAAAAAGAAAAAGAAAAAAAAAGAAAAAATACTTGTTGAATGTGAGAATAAATGAGTGAATGAAATTATGAAATTTTTTCTTCCTTCAGTATTCTCAAGGATATGAAAAACATCACCATTGACCAGATTATTTAAGCCAGAACCCTGAAAATCATCCACGACTCATCCCATTTGCTTTTTTCCCCTTTCTGACTATTCATTAAGTCCTGCAATTCTACATCTTTAATATTTTTTCAGTCTCTCCCTTCCCCTTTAGCTCTACCTATAAAACTGTGACAAGAGTCTGAATACTTTTATTTATCCATATAGACTCCAAAGTAGTTTTTTTTTAAAGATTTTATTTATTTATTTGACAGAGAGAGATCAAAAGTAGGCAGAGAGAGAGGAGGAAGCAGGATCCCCACTGAGCAGGAAGCCTGATGCGGGGCTCGATCCCAGGACCCTGGGATAATGACCTAAGCCGAAGGCAGAGGCTTTAACCTACTGAGCCACCCAGGTGCCCCTCCAAAGTGGTTTTTGGTCTCACTTTCATTCTCCTCCAATTTATCTGTCCAAGACATTTTACTCATAATTCCAGAATTTTATTCATAATTCAAGATAAGAATACCATTCCCCTTTATGGAAAATTATCCCTTCCATATCTCTGTCTAGGGATGGTTTTAGGCAGTCATATTCTGTACCACATAACATCGACTTCCCAATTCCTAGACATTGCTGATTGGACCACGAAGGTATCCCTGAATAATGTGTTAAGATATCCAGCAACTATAAAGTAACTTGACAGGTAGAGTTTGGCTAATTAGTTTCTCAATCTTAAGCAAATGAATTAATAAGAAGGGAATGGATCAGGCATTAGAAACAAGAAATGATTTTTTAAAAGTTGCATAAAGAGACCAATCAATTGAGAAAAGGCCATGATTGATACAAAATTTTGGCTAAGGAGAGAATATTGGTAGGCAGAAGTGATGATATAAAGCAATGATAGGTTACAGAGGATAAAAAAAATTAATTCTGGGAAGAAAATCAAAAACATGCATGAATTAAAGCAGAGCTCAAGAGGGAAACTTAGTCATGGTAATAAATAAATAAATAAATAAATAAATAAAATGCTCTAAACTCCTACTGCTGAGGAACCTGGAGATGCTTCCACATCCAAATTCACTGAGGTCAGATTATACTTTTATTCTTGGATTTCCCCGAGACTCCTGTCTTTTTTATTGACAAGTGTATCCTGCTATATTGAATATGACTTCAATTTCCATCTGTAGCTGGTGCCCTGCCCAAGATTACGTTTGTGAACCACCAGCTTCTCTAACACAACAGGTATTAGAAATCATCATATTAAGTGATAACAGTGGAGGTTGGGTTACATGTAACACACATCCAAATTTACAGTGACTGAAACAAGATAGAAGTGTATTTGTCCATTGCATAGTAGTACAGAGGACAAGGATGCTGGCTGTGCTCCATGAGTTCATCTCGGAACTTTCTTTGCTTTTTATGAAAAAATTAAAAACATTAAAAAAATTATTTATTGTTTGTTTGAGAGGAGAGCACGCTCACTTGAGCATGCAGCAGGGGAGGGGCAGAGGGGAAGGGAGAGAATCTCAAGCAGACTCCCCACTGAGCACAGAGCTGGCGAAGGTTTGGGCTTGATCCCATGACCCTGAGAGCATGACCTGAGCTGAAATCAAGAGTTGAATGGTCAACTGATTGAGCCACCCAGGCACCCCTCATCTTGGAACTTCCTACACTGTTGCACTGTCATCCATCCTAGGATGTTTTCTCATCCCTGTGGTCCAAGATAGAGTACTACTATGACTGCTTTCTAAACAATAGGCTGGAAGAAGAGAAAAAAGAAGAAAGGTAATACCTTTAATAACATAATTCAAAAGTTGCATTCAACTTTTATGCTCACATCTCATTGGTCAGAGCAGAACTTAGTCACAGAGCTACATGAATCACAAAGAAGGTTGAAGAAACTTGTCTTTATTCTAGGTGGCCATTTGTCCAATAATCAAAAAAGGGGAAAATGAATATTGGGGATCAAGATCTGGTTTTGCTATTATTATAATAAAGAATCCTTGAAGCTGACTCTTAGAAGAATAATACGGGCCCCTTTGAATTACCTAGGGAGTCTTTCTTGGAAGGGTTAGATCATGTTAATATCACTGAAAGAGGTCTTCTGCAAGAGGATATGTGTAGATTCTCCAGGATTAGCAAGCAATCATTGCCCAGACAAAGGGAGCATTTTGAGTGTTTGAGAAGTAAAACTGCTGGTCTCTAGAATGTGGGCTCCTTGGGAAACTTGTCTTGGGAATGTTTGTTTTTCTGGCAAGTGACTGTGCTATGTATGGAACTGAAATAGTATAGCACTAAGAGCTTCGGTTGTGGGAACTCTGATCTAGGCATCTTTGGCCAATCTTGGCACTGATAGAATGGAATTGTCCTCCCTCAAAAAACATTTTTCAGATTAGGAAGACCTTGTTTTATGTTCTGTATTGGTCTGCTTGAATTGCCATAACAATATACCATGGACTGCATGGTTTATTTATTTTTATTTTTATTTTTTTAAAAGATTTTATTTATTTATTTGACAGAGATCACAAGTAGGCAGAGAGGCAGACGGGGAGGGGCAGGGGAAGCAGGCTCCCTGCCAAGCAGAGAGCCCCAAGAGGGGCTAGATCCCAGACCCTGAGACCATGACCTGAGCCGAAGGCAGAGGCTTTAACCCACTGAGCCACCCAGGTGCCCACAAATGGCTGTTGTTTTAAGCAGCAAATATTCAGGTGGTTTGTTATATTACGGTAGGTAACTGCAATATCTTTTAGAATATATAAGAACCTTGGAGTTTTTAGATAACCAAGGAGGAAGCACTAGACTTCCTGATAATAGGACATGAGGAGCCTGAGTGATGAAATAGAAAAAAAGCAAAGAAATGTGGTCTCATTTATATTCCAAGATTACAGGACAATTTATGTTAGTAACACATCTAAATACTGGTAGCCCTCATTTCTAAGCTCTAAGTCAATTTATTTATTTTTTTTTTAAAGATTTTATTTATTTATTTGACAGACAGAGATCACAGGTAGGCAGAGAGGCAGGCAGAGAGAGAGGAGGAAGCAGGCTCCCCACTGAGCAGAGAGCCCGATGCGGGGCTCGATCCCAGGACCTGAGATCATGACCTGAGCCGAAGGCAGAGGCTTAACCCACTGAGCCACCCAGGCGCCCCAGCTCTAAGTCAATTTAATAAAAAAAAAAAATGCACTGGAGATTTTCATTTGGGCTTCTCCCTTAAGAACAAACATTTAAAACAACCATAATCACCTTCAAATTTCTTCTCCACTGCTCCCTACCTCAACTGCCCATGCCAGAACTCAGAAATGCTCTCATCTTCTCTCTTTAGACTGTAGGGCCTGTTTTTCTACTTTATGAGGCTAAAATCCATCCACTTTCTTCCTTCACCACTATTGTTCTTTTAGTGTTTGTGATCATCACCTCTCTCCCAGATTTTGTAATATCCTCTTAATTTGCATAAGACTTGCTAGTGGAGTGGGTGTGATGTGTATGAGAAAGAGAATAATTCTGGATCATGATCAATGGATCAAGGATCATTCTGAGGTCTTGACCTAAGCAACTGAAAAAAAAATGGCTTGTCATTCATTAAGCTGGAGAAGACAGGGATAAGAGTAGTTTCAGGCCAGATTTTATCACATAGTCATCTCTGACTGATGGGAGGCTGAGAAAGTGAGTATTTGGCTGTATTTGTTTTCTATTACTGTCCAATTACCACATACTTATCAGTTTAACATAACACACATTTGGGGTGCCTGGGTGACTCAGTTGGTTAAGTGCCTGACTCTTGATACCAGCTCAGGTCTTGATCTCAGTGTCATAACTTCAAGCCCTGCATTGGGCTCCATGCTGGGTGTGGAGCCTATTTAAAAGGTAAAAAACCCAAAACCCAAAACCAAACCAAAACACACACACCCACAGTTTCTGTGGTTCAGGAGTACAGGTATGGCTGGGCTGTGTTATCTGGAGACTCAACTGTAGAAAGATCTATTTCCAAGCTCACTCAGGTTGTTGGTAGAATTAATTTCCTTTGGTTGTAGAACAGAACACTTTGAGGTTTTTTAGTTAGTTTGTTTGTTTTGTTTTCACTTTTTTCCTGGATCCTTGGCCTCTTACTCCTAGCAGTTATTTGTAATTTCCTGCTACATGTCTCTCTCTATAAGCAGTTCCGAACATGTAGCTTGCTTCTTCAAAACCATTAGAAGAGAGAGAGTAAGTCTGCTAGCAAGACAGACTCTTAAAAATGTAAAGTAAGGGGTGCCTGTGTGGCTCAGTGGGTTAGGCCTCTTCCTTCGGCTCAGGTCATGATCTCAGGGTCCTGGGATCGAGCCCTGCATCGGGCTCTCTGCTCAGTGAGGAGCCCGCTTCCCCCTCTCTCTCTGCCTGCTGTTCTGCCTACTTGTAATCTCTCTCTCTCAAATAAATAAATAAAATCTTTAATTTTTAAAAAGATTTTATTTATTTGACAGACAGAGATCACAAGTAGGCAGAGAGGCAGGCAGAGAGAGAGGGGAAGCAGGCTCCCCACTGAGCAGAGAGCCCGATGCAGGGCTCGATCCCAGGACCCTGGGATCATGACCTGAGCCGAAGCCAGAAGCTTAACCCACTGAACAACCCAGGTGCCCCTAAATAAATAAAATCTTTTAAAAAAATGCAAAGTAATCAGGATAGAGATATCATATCATCTTTGTTATATTCTATAGGTTAGAAGTAAGTCATGGGTCCCACCTACACTCAAGGGGAGGGGATAACTCAAAGACATGAATGCTGGGGAGGAGACAGATCATGAGGGCCACTTTAGAGTCTTTGTGCCACATTAACTTTCGTAGTTCTTATAGTGGAAGGTGAAAAGTTAGAATGGATTTCTGGTCCCTAAATTACCGAGGCTGAGTCAGTGGATTCTCTTGCCAGAGACTGTGAATCTGGAATGGTGATGTAATTATGAAGAGATTAGAGTCCTTTTGCAGAGGTGCATGGCAGCAGCATAGTACATTGTCTGGTGGTGTGTGTGGGAGTGGTGGTCACAGCAGTGTCCTGACATTGTTCCTGATTTTCAGTTTGTAGAACTTGTTGTTTCCTGTCAGTTTCATAAGCCTGCTTCTCCAGTCTCTGTTCAATTTTGTGAGACCCTCTATATAGCCTTCAAATAAATTCTACCTTAGGTCTAGGATACTCAGAGGTTGTTTCTAATGTTTGTAACCAAGAATGTGGCAGCTCCCGTACATGCAGATAACTATAGACAGCTGGTGTAACTGTAAATAGTTGGTACAGCAGGAATTAATAGGAGGAGAAGTAGACAGAGATTAGATCTTAGATAGTCTTGTCAAATATAATAAGTGAACATTTAATCTTGGAGGTCATGGAAATCCATTTGTTTTAAATAAAGGCATAACATCATCTTTTTTTTTTTAAAGATTTTATTTATTTATCAGAGAGAGAGAGAGGTGTAGAGAGCGAGCACAGGCAGACAGAAGGGTAGGCAAAGGCAGAGGGAGAAGCAGGCTCCCTGCTGAGCAAGGAGCCCAATGTGGGACTTGATCCCAGGACGCTGGGATCATGACTTGAGCTGAAGGCAGCTGCTTAACCAACTGAGCCACCCAGGCGTCCCAAAGCATAACATCATCTTATATGAAAATTCCTTTAATGGCTTTTTGGAGGATGGGTTTGAAGAGAAAAGGAGTGTATGTAGGTGAACCAGTTTAGAAGGTTTCTTTTTTTTCCTGAAGATTTTGTTTATTTATTTGTCAGAGAGAATGAGAGAGAGAGCGAGAGAGAGAGTGCGCGCACAAGCAGGAGGAGCAGCAAGCAGAGGGAGAAGCAGGCTCCCCACAGAGCAAGGAACCCAACATGAGACTTGATCCCAGGACCCTGGGATCATGACCTGAGCTGAAGAGAGATGCCCAACCAACTGAGGTACCTGGGGGTCCCAAGTTTTGAAAGTTTCTCAGTCAAGTAGGTGAGAGAAGGTAAGACTTGAGCTGAGGTGGTGTCAATGGAATGGAAAGAGGAGACAGTAGAGAGAAAGGAAGTTTACAGAAGTAATAATGACTTGTTAATTGGACATGGGGGCAGAAGGTAAGGAGACAGTCTAGGATGACAACGAAATTTCTGGTTGACACAAATGGATGGTTGGTGGTGAGGAACTGAAACAGGGTATACAACAGCAGACTGGTGATAGGCAGTATACTTGATTGTGTGTGTAGGGCCTGGTATCTGACAGACCTTGGTTTGAGTCGTGGCTTTGCACTTATAAACTATGTCATATTGAGCATGTTAGGCAACTTGAACCTCAGTTTCCTCAACTATAAACTAGAAATAATATAACTTAACTCTTGTTTTGTGTGTATGAATTGAATGCACAGTGTCTGGTTTCCAGTAGGCACTCTATAATGCTGGATATTATTACTTCTCTAAGAAGGTTCAGGGAGAAGGCCTAGGAAAAGTGGGTGAAAGTGGGTGAAGAAAATCTTCAAGAAAGGTTTCTAGGAGAAAACCGTGTTCAAGACTAAAGAGGAAAAATACAAGGTTGTGGCAAACCAGCTGAAGCCAGAAGGAGGCCAGACAAGGCTGAGCTACAGCCACGTTGCTGTGAAGATGAGTCACTGCAAGTGCAGGCAGGGCTGCCCAGGCCACAGCTGGACTGGCTGTGGCCAGGCTGGACTGGGCTATAACATGACTTCATTGTCAGTGGGGAGTCATAAGGATTGTTCCAGAACAATCCTTTTTGTCCTCCCCTTCCTCCCAGAAGGAATCCATCATTTCTTCCTCGTTTATAGGACTTTCCATAGCCTGTCTTACTTTCTGGAAGCAGCAGAAAACTGGAAAGGGACAGAAAGCAAGGTTTGAGTCCTGTCCAGTTTGGTCACAGGTTGGCTGAGTGACCTGGTGCATGTCACTTCACCTTGGTCTTCTTATTTTAACAGGAGAATGAGCAGACCTGCATCCAAAGTGTGATGTGAAAACAGCTGGTGAGTGCTCAATAAAAGGGCACACATTAGTATTCCATTCATTAATTGTATATTTTGTTTCCTACTTGTTCCTCGACCCTCTTCCCCTAGATCCTTGAAGACACTCATCAGTTCTAACTCATTTTCAGATCCCTAGCGCTTAGCTTGGCGGGGAACACGATTTCATGAATGGATGAATGAAAGAATCAATGAGCGCCCTCAGCCGCAGTAGCGGCGCCAAGAGCCCCGCCCCCTTCCGTTCTACTCACGGCGTTGGGAGGCACGGGCGGGTCGGTCGCGGCCGTTCTTTGGCGCGTGCGCGGGAGGCCGCGCGCGACCAGAGGCGGCGGGCGGGCTTCCCGTGCGCGCGCGCGCGCGCGCGGGACGGGGAGGGGAGAGGCGGGGCAGGGCCAGAGGCGGGCGGGCCGGCTGGCTGCTGGCTGTAGAGCCGGCGGCGGGTGGCCGGCCGAGCGTGTGCCGGGTGGGAGAAGACAAGGCGGCGGGGATGCTGACGCCTCTCTAAGGAGCGCCGAGGAGGTCGCGGCGCTTGAGGCCCCAGAAAGCGCGGAGGGGCGGCGAGCTGGGGTCGGTGGCTTCGGGCACCCGCCCGGCCATGGTGGCCGCGGGCGGTGGTTGGCGCGGCAGCGCTGCGGCCCGGGGCTGTACGGGGCTGGGACAGTCGCAGTGCTGACGCCCGCGGGGCCCAGCCACAGATAATGAAGCGGAGCCGCTGCCGCGACCGACCGCAGCCGCCGCCGCCGGCCGGCCGCCGGGAGGATGGGGCTCAGCGGGCGGTGGAACTGCCCCAACCCCAGCCCCTGCCGCCGCGCCGGCGGGCGCCTCCCGGGAGGCAGCTACTGGAGGAGCGGACCGGGCTCTCGGGGCCCGAGGTCAGGGAGCAGGTACGGGGGCCAGACGACGTCCGGGAGGGATAGGATGGGGAGCGGGAGCCTGAATGGGAACAGTGGGGGAGGGGATCGCAGGCGGGAAGACTTGGGCCAGGGCATTTGAGGGGTGGGGACTGTGTAGTTCGTGGGGAGAAAAGGAAGGTCTGGAAAGGCAGAAAAATGGGGAGTGGAGAAATGGAAGTCATGGCCTGGGGTTGAATGGGAAATGGGGGAATTGGGGTTTGGAAAAATGGTCCTGTGGGCGTTTGTAGTCAGGGATTCTGGATGTGAAGAAGGGACGCTGGAATGTAGCCTGGGAGTAAATGAACTGCAAAGAATAGGCTTACTCAAGGGATTCTGAGGAGTTAGCCAGAGGGGTAAATAGTGTGAGGTAGGGAAAATTAATATGAAATAGTAAATGTTACCCTATTTCCTAGAGGTTGTCTTGACAGTTATAAAAACCGATGTCATTTCTAAGCATTCTTTGATTTGGCTATGACCGTATAGTCTGGTAGGAAAGTGTTCAAATCTTGAAGATTCTCTTTGGTAACTATCTATTTCATGAGAACGCACTTATAAAAACACTTGGATATGTGCAATTCCAAATCCAGCACCGTGAGCCCTGAATTTATGTGGATAGGCTCTGTCTTCTGGGAGTTTACCACTGAAAACATCTTCATGGGAAAACAGAGCTAGAAAGCAATGTAAAAGAATTTAAGGAGTTTCTGAATGGACAGGATGTGTTTGTATAATTCATTCATCAGGCTTAGGTGTATTTAGAAATAAGGGATAAAGCTCAGTTTTATCAGGGAGAAGTTGCCACCAGTAGCTGTAGGAAGTGTGGTGAAAGGAGAATGTGTTACTGACCTTGTAGGATTTGCATAAAAAATATTCTGTAGTAAGAACTGTAGTAACAGCTTTCCTTTTGCAGAGCCCTCCTTGAGATCCTAGTAACTTCATCCTTATCGTTTTCAAGACTTATTAGACCTACCTCTTTTCCATCACTTAAATAAGTATTTTACTTAGACATTTTTCATTATATAGATAGATAGATAGATATACAGAGAGAGAGTGAGCACAAGTAGGGGGAGCAGCAGGCAGAGGGAGAAGCAGGCGCCCCACCAAGCAAAAAACCCCATGCAGGGTGCAACCCCAGGACCTTGGGATCATGACCTGAGCCAACTGAGCCACCAGGGCACCCACCTCTTTGAAACTTTTAAAATGTATTTAAAGCTCTGATCCTTTCCTGACTCATTTTACTTGATCCAATTGACCTTATTGCATTCTTTACCAGAGAGTTCAAGGTTACTTGATTTTCCCTTCTTTTCTATCTCACAGTTTTTTATTTGTTTATTTAGCCAGCAAGCCAGCAAGCTCTCAGCCCAATGTGGGACTTGAACTCATGACCCCTAGATCAGGAGTCACATGTTCTACCAACTGAGCCAGCCAGGTCCTTCTCTATCTCAAAATTTCTGTGTTTACTCATCCTTTGCTTCAATCCTAGAAAAGGAAGTATTCATCCTCCATTCTGAAGCTCATCCCTGAACTTAGGTCCTTGATTTCATCCCCTCTCATCTGAGGTAGGCCCTTGTTATTATATAATTTTCTTTTTGTCCTATACCTCAGATAAGAACAAAACAATACAATTACCCTGCATTGTGTAGCCCACCCAAGTTACCTTGTTATCTCTTCTTTGCTTCATTAGCAACCTTCTTGGAAAATGAGTTTGTATTCACTGTCTCAGCTTACTCACCTGTATGCATTCCTCATATTACACTTTGGCTTTTTTTTTTTTTAAAGTTTGTTTATTTAAGTAATCTCTACACCCAACATGAGGCTCCAACCCATGACCCCAAGATCAAGAGTCGCATGCTGTTCCAACTGAGCCAGCCAAAGCACTCCTTACAGTTTGAGTTCTACTCTTAAAATATTCCAAAACTATTGTCTTCAAGGTCACCAATAACTTTGTATATTTTTAATTTTGTATGTTATTTACTTTTTTTTTTGAGGTATGACTTAAATATGATGCATAAGTCCAAAGTTCATTCAGCCTGTGAATTTTTTTTTTTTTTAAGATTTTATTTATTTATTTGACAGAGAGAGATCACAAGTAGGCAGAGAGGCAGACAAAGAGAGAGGAGGAAGCAGGCTCCCGGCTGAGCAGAGCCTGATGCGGGGCCCGATCCCAGGACTCTGGGATCATGACCTGAGCCGAAGGCAGAGGCTTTAACTGACTGAGCCACCCAGGTGCCCCTAGCCCGTGAATTTTTATAGAATGAATACACCCATGTGTCCACTACTCAGATCGAAATGTAGAACATTTCTAGTACCCTACATTGCCTCTTTGTGTTTTCTCCTAGTTACTACCCTTCCCCAAAGGTAACCACTTTCCCAGCCTCTGTCACCATGGATTAGTTTTGTCTCTTCTTGAACTTGTTATAAAGGGAACCATACAGTTTGTACTCTTCTGACTAGATTCTTTCATTAAATCATGTCTGTGAGATTCATCTATGTTGTTGCTTGTAGAAATAGTTCTTTTTCATTGCTGCGTAGTTTTCCACTGTATGAATGTCCACAATGGACACTAAAACTTCTTTTTCAAATGAAAAAATAATGCTGTTTTTCATAATGAAGCTTTCATTGTGAAAGAATTATGCAGAGAGATATGTAGCAGTTAGGGAATTTTAATGACTAAATTTGTTAGACTTCACCCCAGTCCACATTCTGTCTGACTTTTGTGAACTATTTGTCACTGTTGCCCATGTGTTCTTCTTGGTATTTTTATTTCTTTTTTCATAATGTCCATTACAGTTCTATCTCTCCGACTGCTTCCCGTGTGTCTTTTTTGGTTTTTTTTCTTCCAAATGTTTCTTGAGGATATGTCCTCTCTTCTTGGCTCTCTCCTTTATTGTACTGTTTTTTTGGCAGGTCTACCCTATTCATTGCCATGAATAGGGTAGAAGGATGTGGAACAGGGTCTCTGGTCTTTTATTCATGGCCTTGTGTCACAGAACCTCCTTGTAGAGTGATCTGAGTTTCCAGGTTTGACCTCTTTCCTTAGCTCTACATTTCCATTTTTGTGCTTAATGTTTTCACTATAGACTCAGCCTTCGTGATCTTAATATTGTGATTTTTATAATTTGATAGTGTCCTTGAAAGCCCATAACTTGTAATTATTTGATTTTGAAAAGATAAAGATTTCACATGTGTGTTATGAGGTCAGATGGATTATCTTTATTCAGGGAGTAAGCTTAGCTAATCAATAAATTTCAAATTCTCACAGATGACTTTGTTTTCCTCTTCTCATGACATGGAGTTATGCTTGTTATACTTTATACTATATTGGTATTTAGGAATAAGTTCTGAATAGGATGCCAGACTTGGATCTATGAATCAGTGGCTTGCTATATCCTTAAAACAGAATCCATTATTTCTCCTTTGAAATGTGCTTTTCCCTGTCTTTCCTTTTTCTTGTCATCCAAATTGAAATTGTATCTATGGTCTTTGACTCTCCTTTTCCTTGACCCCCTTATCCAGGTTTTTGCTGATTCTACCTTCATGACACCTTTCAAATCTTTATTCTCACAGTCATCACCCTAATTCACCATTTATAAATTTGTATTGGTTGTTGTAATACCTTAACTGTATTTACTCTGCTTTTAGTTTATTCTAGTTTATTCTGCATTCTAGTAAAAAAAAAAAATTATATTCACTACCTGCCTGAGTTCCTATAGTAGATAAATATTTGTTAAATGATCACTTCATTTCTTTTCTTTCTTTCTTTCCTTTCTTTTTTTTTTAAAGATTTTATTTAATTGAGAGAGCTAGAGAGCACACATGCATGAGGTGGGGTGGGAAAGGAGAGGGAAAGGCAGAGGTGGGCTTCCCACTGAGTGGAGCTTGGGGCTAGATCCTAGGACCCTGTGATCATGACATGGGCTGAAGGCAGACACAACCTACTGAGCCACTCTGGTGCCCCTCATTTCATTTATCTTCAGAAACCTTTGTTAGCTTATTCTCTATAGAATAAACTCTGGAGATCTTGGCATTTAAAGTCTACTTGATATTTACCACTATTTATTAGAAGAATTGAAGTTAGGTTCCCCTTCTCTTGGTTCCCGAGACTTGGCTTTATAAATTCTCTGAGGCCCACATTGTTTATTTACTATTGTACAACTAAGGCCCACTATGGTATTTGAAACATAGTTATTAGTCTGAATGATTATTAGAAACATAGATATGTGGTAGTGCTTGAAACAGATACTTGCTCAATGAATATGCTAATTGTCTTTAAGTGTCTCTTCAGAGAAGAAACTCCTCAGAGACTGTCTTATTCATCATTGTATACCCTTAGTGTTTTAACTGGTACAGTAATGGGCAGTCAGTAAGTATTTGTTTACTAATGGGTATTTTTGTATACTTATTTTAATTTGTCATCCATCTGAAAAACTCTTCTCTGCTTCTTCCCATTGAAATTCTATTCAGGCTTCCAGGTCTAACTCAAATGCCTCAGAAACTGTTCTTTGAAGTTGTTTTCCATGTGAGGTCCACCTAAGAGGATCCTTGATTGTGCTTAATACATCTTTAAATCTCCTGAAATTTCAGTTCTCAAATTTTGTGATTCAGAAGGTGAAAGCTTGGGTTCTCTGAGATTAAAGGAAAAAATGATTAGAAGCACATAGTAGATAGGTACTTAATTTAAATACTAATTCTTATCTCACCTTGTTTCTATATTACATTGTTTTGCCCATTACATGGTATATAGTAGTATCTGAATAAAAATATTTGCTCAATGAACAGATGAATGAATCAGTGTTTTAGCACTTTTATACTTCCATATTTTGTATTTCTCATTTTTGTTTTTAAGTTGTAAATGATTAAAGGTAGGAACTATATCATCATTTTTTCTGCCATAATGTGTAGTCAATGGCTTTGCTCACAGCAGGTGCTAATAATTATTTATGAATAGAAAAATGATTCAAATATTTTGAATTTAGGTGATTAGAGTAATAATGGTAGTATGATAGAAATAGCCAACTAAAGGAAATGAGACATTTTTGAGGATGAAGGAAGGTGGAATTTAATTTTGGTTCCTAGAATTCCCTCAGCACCATTGAGAAATTTTCAAAATTCTTTTTATGGGAAGCAGCACCATCTCTTTCCTCTGTGCTATAATGTTAGTACATTGGCAGAAGCACAGAGAAGAAAGTAGACAGAGGGGAAGCTGCATATTATGTGTGGGGAACTAAAATCAGTTTGGTATTGTAGCAGCTTCAAGTTTAAAGCATAGTTGGTGAGTTAAGAAACTGAAGGAGCCTGGATTATAGAAGGTCTTTAATACTATGTAAAAGGGTAATAAGTATGGGAGCAGGATGCTCTTACTTGTGTTTTAGTTGGATTACTTTGTTAACTGTGTGGGGGATAGAATGTTCAACATGGTGACTGAGACATGGACATTTGAGAATTCTGAGTTTTCAGTGTAGAAAATTTTTTAGCCCTTCTTCCTGTCTTATCCACAAGTAAAATGGGTAAAGGCCAGCTCCTAAAAACCTGTTAACTTTGGAAGATTTGATTTCATCAAAGGTGGGGCGGGGGTAGAGGGCCTGGGATGATTGAAGCAAGTAAGACAGTGTTCCCTGATTTTCCTTTCTTTGGCTTTAGGCTAAGATGACCCCTAGCCTAAAGATCAGCCTAAAAAAAACCCCAGTTAATGATGGTGACCTACAGACATGAGTATCAGAAGCAGCTAAATATTGCAGTCAGTATATTTCCTTCATTGCTGGTCCTAGCTGCCATGACTCTGCTAAATTTGTCAACTAACTTTATATTTTCTTGATGAAATCCCTATGGTACCTTGGTAATTATTACTTTTCATCAGCAGGTGTTAACTGTTTTTCATCATTAATACACATACTTGAGGTCCCAAAGGAGTTTGAAAACTGGGTTTGTTGGATCAAGGCTTAGCCTTGGTAAAGAAGAAAAAGTCCTTGAGGGAGAATAGAGGCTAGACATTATTGGGAATAAGGGTTTCCACAAAATGCATCATTAGTGAGACATAGTTGACAATGTTTTCTGTTAGTTTTGAATCTCATTGTTAACTCCCAAAGGTTCTTTCCTCATCTCTGTACTACAGCCGTGTACACAGTGAATATATAGTAAATATTTGATGTAAAAAATCGACATCAACCTGAACCTTCTACTTCAATGTTCATTAGGTATATTTTGTCTTTACAAGTAATTGTCCCACCTCTAAAATCTTAGTTTTGAGCTTGCTACACTCTGACATTCACATCATCTCTATTTTTCTATTTCATACTTCTTTTATTATTTTATTTATTTATTTTTAAAAGATTTTATTTATTTATTTGACAGAGAGGCACAGTGAGAGAAGGAACACAAGCAGTGGTAGTGGAATAGGGGGAAGCAGTCTTCCTGCAGAGCAAGGAGCCCCACGCGGGGCTCGATCCCAGGCCTTAGCTAGGATCATGACCCAAGCTGAAGCTAGATACCTAACGACTGAGCCACCCAGGCACCTCTCACACTCCTTTTAGAATTTCCTCTTCAAAAATTGTTCAAGGTCTTTGGAACTTCTAGTCATTTTTTTTTTTAAACCATCTTTTCATTGACAGTCACCTAATGCTTATACTTTCCTTCTTTGTCAACTTAACATTTCATGGACTATCATGATCTTTCCTGTGCATGTACCTTCAGTTTCTTTGCCATTTCCCCTTTCTGTCATATGTGACTTATCCACAAGTAAATTCCAGCTATCCTTGCACCAACTCTGAGACTTGACTAAATTCCAAACATCATTACACCACCTTTGCTTATTTTGTACCTGTGTTTAAGTAACTGAATGTGGTTGGAGAAAAAAATGACCATATTAACATCTTAGTTTGTGATCAGGAACCTCAAAGAGTCTATCAGGACTCCTCAGTCCTATGATATTTTCCTAGTCCATTCACTGTTTTTTTTTTTGTTTTTGTTGTTGTTGTTTTAGAGGGGTGGTGAGGGGTGGGGGTGGGGTGGGGAGAGAAAGAGAGAGAAAGAGAGAAAGAGAATCTTAAGGCAGCAGCAGGGGCACCAGAAAAAACGGCCCCGAGGAGTTTGATGAGGAAACGCCCATATCTTCTCACTACTTTATGAATAAAACCAAAAATGAAAGAAAGAGGAAGAGGATGTCAGCCTCCCAAAGGCCTAAGAGGAGGAAAACTGGCTTTGGTGGCTCCAAGACCAAAGGAGGGTCCACTGCATGCAGAAGGACATCTTCTAAAAGTAGATCCTCCAACGTATTTGGACCCCAGTCATCTGTGCCTGGTTCTCAAGCAGCATCAGGAGCCCCTAGAAGATTGGGGA
This sequence comes from Mustela nivalis, assembly GCF_964662115.1. NCBI lineage: Eukaryota > Metazoa > Chordata > Mammalia > Carnivora > Mustelidae > Mustela > Mustela nivalis. The sequence goes on from NC_139029.1 coordinate 34,033,611, forward strand.
TTATGGCTCCACCAAAGCCTATAAATAGACCTTTTCTTAAGCCTTCGTATGCATTCTCATAACAACCAGATCTCAATGTACATAGATCTTATTTCTTGTTTGTCAGCATCTCACCATCTGTGACCATAAAGCTGTTAGTTTTGTTAGACCATTTATATTTTTTACCCGTAACTATTAATATTTAAATAAATGCTTAGGGTGACTGTTCTTATTTAAAAAAAAAAGAAGGCTCCACACCCAGCACTGAGCTGAAGCAATTCTGGGCTGATCTCATAACCCTGAGATCACAACCTGAGCTAAAATCAAGAGTTGGAGGCTTTAATTGGCTGAGCCACCCAGGCACTCCTTCCCTAGTCCATTCACTCCCCTCCCTTTTTAAAAAAGATTTTATTTATTTATTTTAGGGAGAGAACGTGAGTGGGGGGAGGGGCAGAGGGAAAGAATGTTCAAACAGACTTCCCACTGAGGAGGGAGCCCCACTTGGGCTCCATCCCACAACCCATGAGATCATGACCTGAGATGAAACCAAAAGTTGGCTGCTTAACCAACTGAGCCTCCCAGGTGCCCTGAGTCCTTTCATTCTTAAATGATAGTTTAATTTTTCTCCACAAACCTCCAACACTCTGTCCTCTTTACTGTCTGTTGATGTCCTTATCTACTATTTAACTGAGGGGGCAAAAATAATCAGAAGAGAACTTCCACAAACTCCCATTATAAGTTACCCAACCTACCTCTATTTGTACCCACATTCTATGCCTTCTGTCCTGTTGCTGTGGATAATCTCTTTCTACTCCTATCAAGGCCAACCTCTACATCAATTAAGAGTTTTATTCTTGAAATTAATTAGTTTTCCTTTTCTGTTGCATGTTGTGTATGTTCTGTTGTCATCAATATACAAACATGGCTATAATATTTTCCATTCTAAAAAAAATTTATTAATCTTACACTGCTGCTTCTTTAATTCATTCTTTTCTTTTTAAAAAATTATTTATTTGAGAGAGAGAGAGAGTGCCTGCCTGTGCAGGGAGGGGCGGGGCAGAGGGGGAAGGAAAATCAGATTCCTATTGAGCAGGGAGCCTGACATGGGGCTGGATTCCAGGACCCTGAGATCATGACCAGAGCTTTGGGCAGAAGCTTAACCCACTGAGCCACCCAGGTGCCCCTTTCATTCATTGTTTGATTCAACAATTTTTGTCTGTTTTGAGTACTCTTGGATTACAGGAGTGGAAAAGCCAGACCACAAGCCCTGCTTTCATGGAGTTTCTATTCTAGTAGAGGGAATATCACACTTGATCTTAGCCAAAGGTGGAGAAGTGATAGTAGAGGGAATATCAGATAATAAAATAAAATATGTTGTATGTTATATGGGGATAAATACTATGAAAAAATAAAGTAAGGAAGGGGGGATAAAGAATGATGGAGGATTATGGTTTTATTTATTTTTTTAGGGAGAGAGAGAGAGCGCGCACGCACAAGAGAGTGGGGTTGGGGCAGAGGGAAAAGGAGAGAAATAATCTTTTTTTTTTTTTAAGATTTTATTTATTTATTTGATAGAGATCACAAGTAGGCAGAGAGGCAGGCAGAGAGAGAGGAGGAAGCAGGCTCCCCGCTGAGCGGAGAGCCCGATGCAAGGCTCGATCCCAGGACCCTGGGATCATGACCTGAGCAGAAGGCAGAGGCTTTAACCCACTGAGCCACCCAGGCACCCCTGGAGGGAAAGAATCTTAAGCAGGCTCCATGCCCACTGTAGAGCTCAGTGTGGCTCCATCTAATGACCCTGAGATCATGCTTGAGCTGAAATCAGGAACTGGTTGGTTAATCCACTGAGCCATCCAGGTGTCCCTGGTTTTAATTTTTTAAAAAATTCATTCATTTATTAGAGAGAGAGAGAGAAAGTGTGCAAGTGAGTAGGAAGAAGGGCACAGGGATAGAGATAATCCTGAAGCAGACTTCCCATTGAGCATGGAGCCTGACTTGGGGCTCGATCCCAGTACCCTGAGCTCATGACCTGAGCTGAAATCAAGAGCTGCTTTTATATCATGGCTATTGTAAATAATACTGCAGTAAACATAATGGTGCATACATCTTTTCAAAATAGCATTTTCCGTTTCCGTTTCTCCAATAGTGGAGTGACTGAGTTGTGTGGTATTGCTATTTTTAATTTTTTGAGGAAGCTTCATGCTGTTTTCCACAGTGGTTATACCAATTTACATTCACATTAACAATGCGTGAGGGTTCCCTTTTCTCTACATCTTCGCCAAAAATTGTTATTTCTTGGGGTGCCTGGGTGGCTCAGTGGGTTAAAGCCTCTACCTTCGGCTCAGGTCATGATTCCAGGGTCCTGGGATCGAGCCTTGCATCGGGCTCTCTGCTGAGCGGGGAGCCTGCTAACCCCACCTCTCTCTCTGCCTATCTGCCTACTTGTGATCTCTGTCTGTCAAGTAAATAAATAAAATCTTAAAAAAAAATTGTTATTTCTTGTCTTTTTTGATATTAGCCATTTGTATTGGTGTAAGGTGATATCTCATTGTGGTTTTGATATGCATTTCCCTTATGATTAGTGATGTTGAGCATCTTCTCATGTGTCTTTGGTCAGTCATCTGTATGTCTAATTTGGAAAAATGCCTATTCAAGTTCTTTGCCCATTTTTTTTTTCAAGTAATTGCTATACCCAGTATGGGGCTTGAACTCAACAACCCCAAGATCAAGAGTTATACCCTCCATGTATCGAGCCAGCCAAGCGCCCCATCTGACTATTTTTTTAATCAGATTGTTTGTGTTTTTTTTTTTCGGTTTTGAGTTGTGTAAGTTCTTTATATAGTTTGGATATTAACCTTTTATCTGGTACATAATTTGCAAATACCTCTCCCACTTAGTAGGTTGTTTTTTTGTTTTGTTTTTGTTTTCCTTTGTTGTACAAAAGCTTTTTATTTTGGTGTAGCCCCTAAAGTTTATTTTTGCTTTTGTTTCCTTTGCCTGAGGGACCTATCTATAAATATATTACTAAGGCAGATGTCTAAGAGATTACTGCTTATGTTTTCTTTTACGGGTTTTATGATTTCAGGTCTCATAGTTAAGCCTATAATCCATTTGTCCAGTTTTATTCTTTCACAGGTAGCTGTCTAATTTTCCTGGCACCATTTATTGAAAATACTGTCTTTTCCCTGTTGTATATTCTTGTCTCCTTTGTTTTAGATTAATTGACCATAGAAGCATGGGTTTATTTCTGTTCCATTGATGTATGTGCCAGTACCACACTATTTTGATTACTGTAGTTTTATAGCATACCTTGAAATCTGGCATTGCAATACTTCCAGCTTTGTTCTTTCTTAAGACTGCTTTGGTTATTTGGGGTCTTTTGTGATTCTATACGAATTTTAGGATTATTTGTTTTAGTTCCATGAAAAATGCTGTTGGTGTTTTGATAGGGATTCCATGGGTATTCTAACAATATAAATTCTTCCAATCTATGGGTGTAGTGTATCTTTCCATTTATTTGTGTTGTCTTCAGTTTCTTTCATCAGAGTCTTATAGTTTTCAGAGTATAGATCTTTCACTTCCTTGGTTAAATATATTTCTAGGAATTTTATTCTTTTTGGGACAATTATAAATGGGATTATTTTCTTAGTTTCTCTTTCTGCTACTTTGTTATTAGTGTATAAAAAATAACAGGTTTCTGTATATAAATTTTGTATCTTTACTTTAACTTTACTGCATTCATTTATTTATTTATTTTTTTTAATTTATTTTTTTACTGCATTCATTTATTAGTTCTAATAGTTTTTTTTGTGGAATCTTTAGAGTTTTCTATATACAGTATCATGTCATTTGCAAATAGTAACAGTTTTACTTCCTTCTTACTGTTTGGATGCCTTTTTTTTTTAAAAAAAATTTTTTTTTAAAGATTTTATTTATTCATTTGAGAGAGAGACAGTGAGAGAGAGAGAATGAGCGAGGAGAAGGTCAGAGGAAGAAGCAGACTCCCGATGGAGCTGGGAGCCCGATGCGGGACTCGATCCCGGGACTCCGGGATCATGACCTGAGCCGAAGGCAGTCGTCCAACCAACTGAGCCACCCAGGCGTCCCTGTTTGGATGCCTTTTATTTCTTTTTGTTGTCTGATTGCTGCAGGTAGGACTTCCAGTACTATGTTAAATAAAAGTGGTGAGGGTGGTCATGTTTATCTTGTTCTTGATCTTAAAGGAAATGCTTTCAGTTTTTTACCATTGAGTATGATGTTCACTACTGGTTTTTCATAACTGGGCTTTATTATGTTAAGGTATGTTCCCTCTACATTCATTTTGTTGAGGGGTTGTGGTTTTGAATAGCATCAGGAAAGGCATCCCATTGGAATGGGATATTTGAGTAAAGACCTGAAGGTTGAGACAGAGGCATTTAGATAATCTGAGGAAAGGCGTACTTGGTAGAGAGAATGGGAAATACCCTCGCCAGAAGCGTGGCTCCACTTTTAAAATTTGTATTTGAGGAGCAGGAGGAGGCCAGGGTGGCTGGAGTGGAGTGAGTAATAGATGAGCTCAGAGGGGAAAGGTGGAGAGAAGAGCTGGATTGTGGAGAGTTTGCAGTTTGTGAAGGGTCTTGTAGGCAGTTGCAAGGATTTCAGCTTTTACATTCAATGAGATGGGAAGCCATTGGAAAGTTTTGAGTAGAGGAATCATGTGAACTAATATTAATTTTAATCCAGTCTATTTGGCTACAGTACTGGGACTGAATGGGTATGTGGAAACAAAGACCAGTTAGGAGGCTTTTTGCAGTAATTCAGGCAAAAGAGCAAGTGATATGAAATAATTGACCACAAGTAGGAAAGTGCTTCTCCTTATAACTACTCGAAGAGTTGTCTGTATCTTTGCTTTCATTTCCTCTCTCCTCATTTTTTTTTTTTAAGAATTTATTTATTTGACAGAGAGAGACACAGTGAGAGAGAGAACACAAGCTGAGGGAGTGGGAGAGGGAGAAGCAGGCTTCCTGCTGAGCAGGATGCGTGGCTCCATCCAAGGACTCTGGGATCATGACCTGAGCCGAAGGCAGATCCTCAGTGACTGAGCCACCCAGGTGCCCCTCTCTGCTCATTCTTTATTGAACCGACTCCAGTCAGACTTTTGTCTCCATTATTCCACTGAAATACTTATGTCAGGGTCATCGTGGCTAAACCCAGTGGCCAATTTGCAGTCTTCATCTCACTCAACCTATTTGCATTTGACACTGTTGATCACTCTATCATTTGACTTCTGGGACCTTGTTCTCTTGGTTTTCTTCCTATCTCAGTGGAGTTTCGGAAGGTTCAGTCTGCTTTTACAGTCTGTTCTCCCTTCTGATATGATCTCATCAGATTGTACTGCTTAAAATTCCATCTGTGTGCTGATGATTCCCACATTTATCTAATCATGACCTTTTTTTTTTTTTTTTTAAGATTTTATTTATTTGACAGACAGAGATCACAAGTAGGCAGAGAGGCAGGCAGAGAGAGAGTGGGAAGCAGCCTCCCTGCTGAGCAGAGAGCCTGATCCGGGGCTCGATCCCAGGACCCTGAGATCACCACCTGAGCCAAAGGCAGAGGCTTTAACCCTCTGAGCCACCCAGGCACCCCATGACCTTTCTTTTGAGCTCTAGACTCTTAATTTCAGTTGTCTGTGACTATGTCTGTTTTCATTTGGATAGTCAATAGATCTCAAATTTAATGTGTATAAAACTGAATTCTTGATTTTTTTACTCCCATTCTGCTTCTTTCCAGTCTTTCCTATGTCAATAAATAGCACTACCATTCTCTCATTTACTCAGATCAGAACTTGGAAGTTGTCTTTGATTCTTTTCTTTTCTTTTTTAAAAGATTTTATTTATTTATTTGACAGAGAGAAATCACAAGTAGATGGAGAGGCAGGCAGAGAGAGAGAGAGAGGGAAGCAGGCTCCCTGCTGAGCAGAGAGCCCGATGTGGGACTTGATCCCAGGACCCTGAGATCATGACCTGAGCCGAAGGCAGCGGCTTAACCCACTGAGCCACCCAGGCGCCCCTCTTTGATTCTTTTCTTAACTTCATATTCCACATTCAGTTTATCAGGTCTGGTTGGTGCTACCTTAAAATTGCATGAGACTTTTCCCCACTAACTTTGCTGCTACCCTAATCTTAGCCTCTATTATCATTCATTTGGATTACTGTAAAAGTCTCCTCATGGTCTGATTTTGTTCCTACTTCTCCCCACCCCATGATATTTTGTATACAGAAAGATCGGTATTGTCTTGTTAAAGCTTAAATCAGAGTTTGTCACCCCCTAATTCAAAACCCTGTGGTGGCTTTCCATTACACTGGAAAGCTTGCTTCGTCCTATAAGATTCTACATGATCTGCCTCTTGGCCTTCACTAGTTTACTTCTACTCTTCCTCTTGTTCAAGAGGTAGTCATACTGGCTGCTTTGATAGTCTCTGAATATATTAAGCATGCTCCTGCCTGAGGATGTTTTAAAAATTATTATTTGAAGAATTCTACACTTGGTAGTTTTCTTTACCTGAGATGTTCTTTTTCCAGATGTATATGTCTGTTGGCTATAATTCATTCAGGTTTCTGTTCACATTATCACCTCCTCAAAGAACCCTTTCTTGACTAGTCTTTTTAAAGTAACACTTAGTCATTCCCTTTATCTCTTTTTTTCCATTTCTTTTATTTACCTGGTATTGTCAGATATTTGTTGTTTATTATCATTCTTCCACATTAGAATATATGGTTTCTGAGGGCAGGAATTTGTATCTACTACACTGTATCTACTACACTGCTCTATCTCTAGCTTCTAGAATTGTATGTAGAAGATACTCAATAAATATTTCTGAATGAATTTATGATTAAGATTGAGTCATTTTCTGGCTTGAAATCCCAGCTCTGTGACCTGAGATAAGTTATTTAAGTTCTCCAAGCCTTAATTATCCCTTATATATAGCATATTATTATATTATTATCTATTTCATTGTGTTATTGTGAATATATATATATATATATATATTTATGATTTTTTATTTATTCGGGCGCCTGGGTGGCTCAGTGGGTTAAAGCCTCTGCCTTCGGCTCAGGTCATGATCTTAGGGTCCTGGGATCCAGCCCCACGTCGGGCTCTCTGCTCAGCAGAGAGACTGCTTCCCTTCCTCTCTCTCTCTCTGCCTGCCTCTCTGCCTACTTGTGATCTCTGTCTGTCAAATAAATAAAATCTTAAAAAAAAATAAAAGAGTATTCATTTTATTTGACAGAGTTCATTCAGGTTTCTGTTCATATATACATATATGTACATATATACAGATATATATGTACATATATATATATTTTAAGATTTTATTTATTTATTTGACAGAGAGAGAGATCACAAGTAGGTAGAGAGGCAGGCAGAGAGAGAGGGGTAGCAGACTCCCTGCTGAGCAGGAAGCCCAAAGGGCTCTATCCCAGGACTCTGGGATCATGACCTGAGCCGAAGGCAGAAACTTTAACCCACCGAGCCACCCAGGCGCCCCGCTATCATCATATTTTTAAGGTTCACACACAGAATGTGTGAATATAGAATTCATATTTTTTTAGTGTTCTCATCTGGTTTTAGAAAGAAATATAATAGGGGCACCTGGGTGGCTCTGTCGGTTAAAGCCTCTGCCTTCGGCTCAGGTCATGATCTCAGAGTCCTAGGATTGAGCCCTACATTGGGCTCTCTGCTCAGCAGGGAGTCCGCTTCCTCCTCTCTCTCTGCCTGCTTCTTTGCCTACTTGTAATCTCTGTCAAATAAATAAATAAAAAGAATCTTAAAAAAAGAAAGAAAGAAAGAAATATAATAGAAAAAGATGTGTCTTGACCTTTGATTTGTTTTATTGAACTCTTCTTTCACTTTGTTCAGTTTGAAAAGGAGGCTTTAATTTGTGCATTTTTCCCTTTAGGGAACCTTTTATGAATTTTTTGTTAAGTAACAGGTTTAGGAGATAATGTAATCTCCCTAGGTTTTGGAATGTAATTAAGAACAAATTCAGGCCAACGTAACCACATTTAAAAATTCTGTGATAACATTTAGGTTTGCTAACTTTAATGTAGCAATACTTCCTAAGAGTGATCCTGAGTAGTAGATGCACAAATTTTTTAACCCTTAATATGTTGAAGATTAACAAGTCACATAGTTTCTCTGCGTATATTTCAGTAAAGCAGAGGTTATATAGACTTGTCAGGCCTTCTAATTTGAGCAACTGTTTGAGGCTTTCAGGAATGTTTTAAAAAGCAGAGAAAAGAAATAGTTGGTATTAATTTTTAAAAAGTCCGTAAGCTATTTCAAATGTGTTTGTTTTTTTTTTTTAATTTTATTTTATTTGACAGAGAGAGATCACAAGTAGGCAGAGAGGCCGGCAGAGAGAGAGGGGGAGGCTGACTCCCTGCTGAACAGAGAGCCCGATGCGGGGCTCCATCCCAGGACCCTGAGATCATGACCTGAGCTGAAGGCAGAGGCTTAACCCACTGAGCCACCCAGGCGCCCCTGCTTTTTCAAACGTGTTTTGTTCAAGATAGTTTCAAGATGGTTTTGTTTAGGTGACCCAGGAACATCTGAGTCCTGCCTTTGACCAATAAGAGAAGGGGACATTTTATTAGTACCTCTCATGTAGTAGTCTTTTATATTAAAGAACACTAGTTGCTATAACAGATACACTCAAAAGAATCTAAACTCGACCATTTTTCTGCACATCACTTCCAAGGTCATCTGGAGCAGGTGGGGAAATCTCGTGGGAGGCTTTGATGGGCCTGGTCTGGAAATGATTACTTCCACCCATCTTGCATTGCCAGAATTCAATCACAGGGCCGTGCCTAACTGCTAAAGGGTTGGGAAATAATCTAGTTGTGCCCAAGAGGAAGGTGGATCATGTTTGGTCAACAAGTAGCTAGTCCCTGCTCCAGGCTTCAAACCACAATATAGCCCTTACCTAGAACTATATAGAAATCCTCTTATTTCGGGTATAGACAGCCTAGGACTATAGTCTCCTTTCATTTCTTGTAGGTCCACAGAGTTTTGGGTAATAACCATTTTGAATGCAAGTAAAGGCCTTTTTCTAAGAACATCTAGGAGATCTGGAAAAGCTTGTTTTCCTTAGCTGCTGGCAGGACTAGTCACTGCCAGCCTCTGAACTCCTTCAGTCTTGGTGGCTAGAGAAGGCTGTCCTCAGGCATTTCTCACTTTGTCGGTGGGCCATGGGGAAGAGGGAAAAAAGCCAGAAGAAGCCAAGAGATGCCAGAGAGAAAAGTGACTGGGTTTCAGCTGTTCTCACTATAATAGGCTCCTGGAAGGAAGCATGTTCTTTGACTTTTTTAAGTTACAGTAACATATGCTTGACATAAAATTAGTGACATTTACTACATTAAGATGTTGTGGAACCATTATCACTGTCTAATTCCAAAACATTTTTTTAAAAGATTTTATTTATTTTATTTATTTATTTGAGAGAGAGCCTTAGCAGGGGGCAGAGGGAGAGTGACAGGCAGATTTTCTGCTGAGCAGGGAGTCCAGCACTGGCTCAATCCTAGGACCCTGGGATCATGACCCGAGGCGAAGGCAGAAGCTTAACTGACTGAACCACCAGGTGCCCCTAATTCCAGCACATTTTCATAACCCCAGAAAGAAATATATATATTAAGTTTGTTACTCCCTGTTTCTTCCTCCCCCCAGTCTTTGGCAACCACTAATCCATTTTCTGTTACTGTGGATTCTGGACATTTCATATAAATGTCATATAAATCATACAATGTGCCTTTTTATGTCTCGCTTCTTTCACTCAGCATAATGTTTTTGAGATTTAGCCATACAGTAGCATGGATCAGTACCTCATTTCTTTTTTTTTTTTCTTTTTTTAAAAAGATTTTATTTATTTATTTGACAGAGAGAGATCACAAGTAGGCAGAGAGGCAGACAGAGAGAGAGAGGAGGAAGCAAGCTCCCTGCTGAGCAGAGAGCCCAATGCAGGTTCGATCCCAGGACCCTGAGATCATGACCTGAGCTGAAGGCAGTGGCTTAACCCACTGAGCCACCCAGGCGCCCCAGTACCTCATTTCTATTTATGGCTGAGTATATTTCATTGTATGGATGTGCCACATTTTGTTTGTCATCAACTGGTGGACTTTTGGGTTGTTTCTACCTTTTGTGTACGTTTGTGTATAAGTTTTTGTTTGAATACCTGTTTTTCCAGTTTTTTTGTGATATGGACAGGAGTGGAATGGTTGGAGCATATGGTAGTTTTATGTTTAAGTTTATGAGAAATGGTCAAACTGTTTTTCATGGTGGCTGTACCATTTTAACATTGCCACTGGCAGTGTACAGGGTTCCAATTTGGCCATGACCTTTCTAACATTTGTTATTTTCACATTCTAACAAAATTTTTAGCCATCCTTGTGGATTAAGTGATATCTCATTGTGCTTTTAAATAATGTTTAAATTAAAATTAAAAAAAATTTTAAAGATTTTATGTTAAGTAGTCTCTATACCCAACATAGGCTTAAATTTACAACTCTGAGATCAAGAACCTCACGTTTCACCTACCAAGCCAGCCAGGTGCCCTCTTTGTGCTTGCTTATGTATGTATGTATGTATGTAATCCCAATGTGGGATTCAAGCTCATGACTCTGAGATCAAGAATCTCATGCTCTTCTGACTGAGCCAAGCAGGCACCCCTCATTGTGCTTTTTGATTTGCATCTCCCTATAGGTCAGTGATGTTGAACATCTTTTTATATGCTTGATCTTTGTTATAGAAATGTTTACTCAGTTCTTTGCCCATTTTTATTTTATTTATTTATTTATTTATTTGCCCATTTTAAAATTCAGTTGTTTGTTGTTGAGATGTTGAGAGTTCTATATTTATTCTGGATACTAGACTCTTATCAGATATATCATTTGAAGGTATTTTCTCCCCTTTGGCAGACTGTTTTTCACTTTTTAGAAAAGGTTTTATTTATTTGAGAGAAAGCAAGAGAGCGAGAGCGTGTAGACAAGTGGGGGTGGAAGGGCAGAAGGAGAGGGAGAAGCAGACTCCCTGCTGAGCAGGGTACCCAACGGGGCCCAATCCCAGGACCCCCCAGAATCACAACCCAAAATGGAGGCAGACACTAAACCGACTGAGGTAGTGAGGAACCCCTTTTATTTTATTTATTTTTAATTTTACTTTTAAGTCATCTTTCCAGTCAATGTGGATCTCAAACTCACAACCCTGAGATCAAGAGTTGTATGCTCCACTGACAGAGCCAGTCAAGTGCCCCTGTTTTAGATTTTAAAGAAGTAAATACAGTTACTGTTAGCCCCTTCCCTCCTCTAGGAGGAAACCACAATCCTGAAAGTGGTGTGTATTTGATGCTGCACAAGTGGGGGAAAAAATTCATTATGAGACATTTATAAGTAAGATGTAGCAGTATTTGTTTTTAAATTTTATATGAATTATGTGTTACTGTATCTATCCTTTCATTCTTACTTTTTTTCACTCATTGTTTTTGAAAATTATGTATATCGTGGATCAACAAACTTTTCCCTATAGGGCCAGATAATAAATATTTTAGCCTTTGTTATACTGTCTCTTAAGTACTCATTCCTTTTGTAGCATGACAGCATCTATATGATAATAGGTAAATATATGATAATAGGTAAATAGGTAACTGCACTATGTTCCTATAATATAGATATTGAAATTGGAATTTTATATAACTTTCATTTTCTTCATATTGAAAATATTTAATGAAATATTATTCTTTGATTTGTTTTCCAACCATTTACAGATGTAAAACTACTTTTAACTTCTTTTTTTAAAAAGATTTTATTTATTTATTTGACAGAGAGAGAGATCATAAGTAGGCGGAGGCAGGCAGAGAGAGAGGGGGAAGCAGGCTCCCTCTTGAGTAGAGGGCCCAATGTGGGGCTTGATCCCAGGATCCTGAGATCATGACCTGAGCCCAAGCAGAGGCTTAACCCATTAAGCCACCCAGGCTGCCCCTACTTTTAACTTCTTGGCTGGACATAAATAGGCTATGGTTAGGATTTGGCCTGGCAGCTGAAGTTTGCTAACCTTTATCTATGTTAATATATTTAAATCCATTTCATTAATTTTTTTAAAAAGATTTTATTTAGGGTGCCTGGGTGGCTCAGTGGGTTAAGCCGCTGCCTTCGGCTCAGGTCATGATCTCAGAGTCCTGGGATCGAGTCCCGCATCGGGCTCTCTGCTTAGCGGAGAGCCTGCTTCCCTCTCTCTCTCTCTGCCTGCCTCTCCATCTACTTGTGATTTCTCTCTGTCAAATAAATAAATAAAATCTTAAAAAAAAAAAAAAGATTTTATTTATTTATTTGACAGAGACACAGCGAGAGAGGGAACTCAAGCAGGGGGAGTAAGAGAGAGAGAAGCAAGCTTCCCACTGAGCAGGCAGCCTGATGTGGGGCTCGATCCTAGGACCCTGGGATCATGACCTGAGCTGAAGGCAGATGATTAACGACTGAGCCACCCAGATGCCCCCAGTTTCATTAATTTTTAATGAATAAATGAGTTTATTCATTCTTATAATAATGGACCCTTAGGTCATTTTCATTTTCCCTATTACAGTGCTGCAGTAAATATCCTTGTGTTTATTTGCTTGTGCATATATGTAGGAGTTTTTCTTACTGGATATTTTTGCCAAATTACTTTCTACAGTGATTGTACCAATTTGCACTTTGGCCACTGATGTTTCTCTGTGTCTTCGCCAACTCTTGTTGTTACCAGGTTATTACTTTTTTGGTAATTTGTTAGGCTTATTTGGCATGTCAGTGTTTTAAATATATTTCCTTAATTGCTAGTGAATTATATATGTTATTTAGATTTTTCCCTTATATCTATTATTTGGATTTTTTGTCTTGTGACTTCCTTATCCACATACTTTCTTATTTTTCTACAGACTGTTTCTTTTTATTTTTCTTATTGATTGTTATGAATTCTTTATTAGTGTCATTTAAATATAACATGGAGAAAAAGCATGCTTTGGACTAAGTTTGAATTCTCCCAGTAGCTTATTAAGTTTGAATATGAAATAAGGATAAGAGTGTCTATTGTGTAGTGTTGTTTTCATTGTTTGTTTTTTTTTTTTTTAAAGATTTTATTTATTTATTTGACAGAAATCACAAGTAGTCGGAGAGGCAGGCAGAGAGAGAGAGAGGGAAGCAGGCTCCCTGCTGAGCAGAGAGCCCGATGCGGGACTCGATCCCAGGACCCTAAGATCATGACCTGAGCCGAAGGCAGTGGCTTAACCCACTGAGCCACCCAGGCGCCCTGTTTTCATTGTTAAATCAAGATTTAGAATTTCTCGTTTGTATTGGATCTCACTAAATGTTTCTATGCTTTTTATAGTGCTTGTTTTTTGTTACTGCTCTAACTTCATGTGTCGCAGAATATACCCTTACTTTTGTAGCAGGCTACTTGTTTTGTGATTATTTTTCTTCTTTCATTTTTTTCTTTTTAACCTTTTTATTATAAAATACAAGTACAGAAAAGCATCCAAAACAAATGTATAGCTTAATGAAAAATTATGAAATGAGCACTCTTACAACCACTCCACTACCCAAGTTAAGAAAAATGATTTTGGGGGCGCCTGGGTGGCTCAGTCATTAAGTGTCTGCCTTTAGCTCAGGACATGATCCCAGGGTCTGGGGTTTGAGCCCCTGCTCAGTGGGAAGCCTCCTTCTCTCTCTCCCATTGCCCCTGCTTGTGTTCCCTCTCTTGCTGTGTCTCTGTCAAATAAATAAATAAAATCTTAAAAAAAAAAAAGAAAAACAATTTTTGCCAGCCATTCTAGAAATTCCTCTCCATGACCCACCTCAATTACAGCCCCATCGTACCTCCAAAAGTAATCACTGTCCTGACTTAAAAAGTAATAGTTTCCTTGTAAGTTCACATCTAAAACATTACAATTTAGTTTTGCCCATTTAAAAAATCTAGATATGGTAAAATCTTTTTTAATCTGTTGGTTTCCCTTCCATCTCTTCTTTTCCCTTAAAATTTATATGTTGAAACCCCCCTCCCCCCCGAGGTGTTTGACATACAGAGTTTCCCACAGTGTAGCTCTGCATACTTAGATGTATTTTAGAACGTTTCTTTGTCCTTTGTATTGCAGTTTGCAGCTGGATACAGAGTCTTCATTGGCCTTAGGTTCAATTCCTTTAGCAAGATTATGGATGGTTGTGTGGTCTTTCAACAGGAGGCATGTAATAATATCTGCTGTTTGCTCTTTGATTTTAGCAGTTGTTGATGCTCATTGCTAATATTCAGTAGTTGGGAGTTGCAAAATGGTGATGCAATTCTATCATTTTGTTTTCGATCACTATATGGAATAACATTTTAAGGAGATGCTTCCCTTCGTGTATTATTTAGTTCTCAGTGGTATAGTACATCTAAGAAAGACTTGATTCTTTCTTTTAAAATTACCTGTTTTTAAGATAATGGATTGGTTCCCTGTCATCTTCAGAAGGTGACCAGTTAATTAGTTTCTTATTATCAGTGTGGTTATACACTTAAATATATTTGTGTTTCAATCCATATATAAAGTGTTCTTGTACTAATTGAAGCTCAGATCGTCTTGTTGTCTAGAAAAGAGCATTGTTCATTACTTAGGCTTTTGGACCTGATCCTAATAGGCTTTTTTTTTTTGGTAGGACTTGCATATTTATTTGAGGGGGAGGGGCAGAGGGAGAGGGATGGAAGCAGAATACTCTCTGAGTGTGTAGCCAGACACAGGGCAGGTCTCCATCTCAGGACCCTGCTATTATATTGGACATTGTTTCTACAAATTTTCAGTGGGTGCAGTTAGGAAATACATAACTACGTTGTCAGTGAACAGTATATTTGCAAAGAACTACAGAGATTTCTTTTTTTTTTAAACTTAATCTCCTGTATATTACATTAGTATTTCTTCTCTGTACCACGAATCATATTTCCAAAGATTCAGGGGGTGAAAGAATTGAGTATTGGAGAATGTCATCAAAAAGATGTGACTGGTTGACCTGTGAGCTGGACCTGGGTTCTGGGAGGTTCCTTACCTTTTGTCCTTAGGATATGGGTTCCACTTGCCTTTCTTGGTCCCACAGGCAGCTCCAAGGACATAGCCTTGAGATAGTGATGTAGTGTTGAAAACACCTGCATGGTACACGTGACTGCACCTAGTTAAAGCCTCTATAAACCAAGTTCTGTCGGGCGGGTGTCCGGATCCATTTTTTCTTGTTGCTCCCAAGATAAGCCTTGTATGTAAGTTCCCTTTGCTTAATAACGCTGCCACCTAACCAACTTGGAGTTCTCTGCCTCTTTCTTCTGCCTCTCCCTGCCCTCTGAGTTCTTATACCCAAGAAGCTCCTGAGAGGGTTTTGAGCCAGCAATTAGAATATCCAGGTATTATTCATTTACTTTGTCATATGTTAAATATATGTCTCTAATGGCATTACTAATATACTATCACCAATGATGATTAATGAGAACTAAGTTAGTTTGAATAAGCTGTCTCCACCTTCCCCTTTCCATTTTGTGGTTGACCTATATCAATCCTTTCAAATTACATAGTCATTATGTACTGTACTCTCCCTTTTAATGTACATTTATTTATTCTACAAATGACTATATTTAATGCTAATCACCATATTAATATCACTTTAGTTATTTTGATTTTATGAATCTTCTTCTCTAGTAGATTCCTTAGGAAGGGCTTATTGGAAGAATATTCAGAGTTATTTTATATTGATAACAGTTTGCCTGTGCCTTTTACGTTGAAGGTTAGTTATCCTGGATATAAAATCCTTGGCTCACATTGTCTTTCCTTGAGAGTCTTATAAATGCAACCTTGTTTTTCTTTCATGCACTGTTTTTTGGATTTTCATTTGTACAATTTGAGCATATTTAAGACAGGCATTTAAAGTTTACTATTAGGTCTAATGCTGGGCTTCTTCAGGCATGGTTTCTGTTAATTTATTTTGATTGTTTGAATGGGCCATACTTCTTCATTTCTTTGTATGTCTTGTGCTTTTGTTGTTGTTGCTGAAAATGGACATTTGAATGTTGGTAACTCTGGAAATCACCTTCTTGCCTTTCTCTAAGTTTGTCCTTTTTTGATTGTTGAAGGCTGTAGTTGTCCATTTATCTAGTGAGTTTTCCCAACTTTTTTTTCCCCCTAGAAATTGAATTCCTTGCTCTGTGTGGTGCTGAAGTCTCTGTTATTAGCTTATGTTTTGATGGAGACTTCCTTGATCACCAGGAGCTAAACAAACATACCTCCTCCAGGAGTTTTTGCAAATGGACTCTGCTTAGCTAGACTAGAGATCAGGCTGAGATGAAAGCTTAAAATCTTTTCAGGTCTTCCCTGAGCATTCATTTTGCCCAGGGCTTGCTCCCCCCGCCCCACTTTATTTATTTAATCTCTACACCTAACATGGGGCTCAAACTCAGGATCCTGAGCTCAAAAGCCCATGCTCTTCCTGCTGAGCCAGCCAGGTGTCCCTGCCTTGGGTTTTCTGAATTACCCTATATACACAGGTATTTTTTTTTTTAAGTTTTTTTTTTTTTTTTTAAGATTTTATTTATTTATTTGACAGAGAGAAATTACAAGTACACTGAGAGGCAGGCAGAGAGAGAGAGAGAAGGAAGCAGGCTCCCTGATGAGCAGAGAGCCCGATGCGGGACTCGATCCCAGGACCCTGAGATCATGACCTGAGCCGAAGGCAGCGGCTTAACCCACTGAGCCACCCAGGCGCCCCTATACACAGGTATTTTTAATTGCCCTAATTTCTCAAAGAAATTCTTCTCTTTTCCTCCATGATTTTAGGCAGTTTATTTTATGTCTCATTTATAATCTTTTGGCCCAGGTCGCTGTGGGTGGTTGGATCTTTTCACAGTGTTTTTGAGCAATACCTTTTGCTTTTCTATCATGAACAGATTCAGAGTTAGGTGAAATAAAGGTATGCCTTGTGCCAGTCCTTCAGGTAGCCTCAGACAAGTTGGAATAGATAGAAACAATAATTTGCAAAAAAGGTCTTTTGTGTTCCTTTTGGAACCAGGGGTCAGGGTCCTGCACTGGAAACACCATTTGACATCTGCAGACCATATCTAGGAGTGGGTGGGCAAGGGCAAGTGAAAATGCCGCAAAGCTGTCCTGCTATTATTTTTTTTTAAAAGATTTATTGATTTATTTTAGAGAGAGAGTGAGCGCATGTGTGTGCATGAGCGGGGTAGAGGGAGACAGAAAGGGAGAGAGAATCTATAGTAGGCTTCTTGGTGAGTGCAGAGCCCAAAGTGTGACTGGATCCTTCAACCTTGAGATCATGACCGAAACCAAGAGTCCCAACACCCAACCAGTGGAGCCAACCAGGTGCCCCTCCTATTTTCAAGTTGACTTCTTGGTTTAGCATTTTCTTGGCTGTAAACCTTTGACTATTTCCCAGAATTCTGACGAAGGTGGTTCTGACATTTTCTGCGTGCTTTTTCAGTTGTTTCTGTGGGGGGATGTTAGCTTGTAGCTGTGGGGTTTTGTTTTTGGTTTTGCCTCTCATTTGATTTTTTTTTTTTTTAACCTCTCATTTGATTTTAATTTTTGTTTCCCTAATGATAAATGATGTTGAGGATGGTGTTGTGTGTTCATTTGCCATAGTTGCCTCTTGTTTAAGTGTCTTTTCAGTCTTTCGCTCATGTTTTTTGTTGACTTGTGTTTTCTTATTGAATTTTGAAAGATCTCTCTATATACTGAATGCCAGTCCTTTCTCACATGTGTTTTGCAAGTATTTTTTCCTTGTGTGTGATTTGTTTTCATTTTTTAGCAGTATCTTTTTAAGAGTAGTAGTTTTTAAATTTGATAAAGTCTTATTTATAAATTTGTTCTTTTTAAACTTATGTTTTGTATCTTATCTAAGAACTCACAAAGTAACAAAAATTTACTGTTGTATTTTCTTCTGAAGTTTTACACTTTTAGATTTTATAGTTTGATTCATGCATTTAATTTTTGTCTGTTTTTGATACGCTTGAGGTATGGATCAAAGTTCATGTTTATATATGTGTATATATATACACATACGTATAGATAAGCAAAGGTTTTTTTGTTATGGATTAAGAGGATGGACTTTGATTAGTGTGGCACCTGGGTTTGACTCTTGGTAGGGTAGATCAGGAAGAATCTGCCAGAAGGTACAGAGTTCTTTTCACCTACCAGTCTTTGGTGGGTAAAGGTAGGAAAGGCAACTCCTAATGAGTCTGGAGTGTAGACTCCAGGTTTCAGCTGTGAATCCTTTACTTTGAATCCTTTCCTTAATAGTACAGGTACAGTGTAAGCACACTAGCTTTCTGGGTAAAGTTAACGAGATTTGCTTTGGTATTGTGGAGGAGGGAGATGGTTCTGAGCCAAGACACAGATAGCGAATCTTTGTGAGGACTCCCAGGGCAATAGGCAAAATAGCCACAACTCAGTACTCTGAATTAAAAGAGAAAGCAGTAAGCTACAGAGTGTATGGATGATCAATTAGTCTTAGTCACAAAAGGAACAACAACCACCAACACAGGACTAGATCTCTACCAATTAAGAGAAAGTCTTATCCTTTTCAATCATCTTATTTCCTATCATAACATAACAAAGAAAAAAAAAGCCAGAATTCTCTCTCTCTCAAAGAAATAAATAAAATCTTTAAAAAATACTAATTTAAAAGTTATATTTCATATCCAGGGCTGCCTGGGTGGCTCAGTGGGTTAAGCCTCTGTCTTCGGCTCAGGTCATGATCTCAGGGTTCTGGGATCGAGTCCCGCATCGGGCTCTCTGCTAGGCGGGGAGCCTGCTTCCTCCTCTCTTTCTCTCTCTCTGCTTGCTTCTCTGCCTACTTGTGATCTCTCTCTGTCAAATAAATAAAATCTTTAAAAAATTTCATATCCAGTTTAATTACTATTTTCTTCCCTTTGCAAGGTTTTGACAGGTGAGACTTAGAATAAGAAGGAGCATGATTTTCTTTTACTTTTCTGTTTTCTAGCTTTTTTTCTTTTGGTGTGTAGGAAATAGGATGATTGAAAAGGATAGGGCTTTCTTTTAATTGATAGTGATCTAGTCCTATATTGGTAGTTGCTTCTTTTCTGGCTAAGACTAATTGCTCATTCATACACGGTAGCAGGCTTTCCAGTGCCGGCTCTCTGATGTAGCTCATTTGTAGTTTATTTTGAGGATGAGACCTTTCCTTCTCCATATTGTCTTCATCTGAGATATTATTTCCATGCTTGATATCTTTCAGGGCTTCCTTATTTTCTTCCACCGAAAGCTGGTTGCTGAGGGTGTTGCCTGTGTGAATGGCCAGCCCTTTTTGGTGGGTTATCAGCATTAGTGTCCAAGCCTGGCTTCCTTCCATGATTTGTCCTTGATTCATAGGTACAGTTTCATTCTTGACACACCAAATGGTGGGAATGTAGACTGCTCTCTTACTGCCTTCTTTCTGTATTAGCTATGCCTTCCAATTCCATCTTTCTGCTCACTCTGTTACAGCTATCTTGACATATCATTTGCCTTAATGATTCAGTGCTTAAATATCCCTCCTTATCATTTTATCCATTTACTACCAATCTATTTATTTATTTATTTTAAAAGATTTTATTTATTTATTTGACAGAGAGATCACAAGTAGGCAGAGAGGCAGGCAGAGAGAGAGGGGGAAGCAGGCTCCCTGCTGAGCAAAGAGCCTGATGTGGGGCTTGATCCCTGGACCCTGAGATCATGACCTGAGCTAAAGGCACTTTATTTAGCTCAGCCCACTGAGCTAACCCCCTGAGCCACCCAGGTGCCCTTTTTTACTACCAATTTAAAAAATAATACTGTTTCCTTGTTTCTTCTGTTATTTTTCTTTATTTTTATTTTTATTTTATTTTATTATTTATTTATTTATTGACAGAGAGAAATCACAAGTAGATGGAGAGGCAGGCAGAGAGAGAGAGAGAGAGAGGGAAGCAGGCTTCCCACTGAGCAGAGAGCCCGACGCGGGACTTGATCCCAGGACCCCGAGATCATGACCCGAGCCGAAGGCAGCGGCTTAACCCACTGAGCCACCCAGGCGACCCTGTTATTTTTCTTTAACTTTACTTTTTTTTTTTCCCCTTGAGCTTATCTAAATTAAATTCTGGATAGCCACCACCAACCAATATTGGCATTTTCCCATGTTTTTGAACCCATCAGTCACACTGTATGATCTTAGAGGGTTTTTTTTTTTTTTTCCTTTAAATCTTATGGAGGCTGGCATTTTCCCATTTTTTCCCCCTCTGAAACCTAGATTTTAGTTATTTCTTTTTATGTTTGTCATTTTTGTCTTTGTACTGTCCATATCACTTTGATGTGCGACTTGTCTGTGTTTGTTATAGCTTCCTTCATTGAAATATGAAAAATATGTCTCATTTACCTTATTTTTTTTTCAAAATAGTTTAGTTACCAGTTAGGTGAGCGTTTGCTTCAAAATGTATGAATTTTAAGATTTTATTAATTTATTTGAGAGAGAGAGAAAGAGACAGATAGTGACAGAGATAGCAAGAGAGAGCACAATCTGGGAGGGGAGGGAGAAGCAGGCTCCCTGGTGTGAGGCTCTATCCCAGGACCCTGGGATCATGACCTGATCATGATGCTGACTTGAGCCATCCAGGTGCCCCCAGAATGTCTGAATCTTGATGATATGTTGAACATTGCTTAGAGTGAAGAGGAGCAGGCATTGGGATGGATTGGGATGAACTGGATTAAAATAAAGGCAAAAGGGACACCCTTTCAATGTTTCATATTGTCTGCATTTTCTCCAGAGTACTTCATGCTTTTTCATTGAAATGTATTTAGCTCTTATTATAGACCTGTAAAGAAAGCTCTACATTTAATTTTAGCATTAGTTGAATGATAGAGGCATTTCTAACTTTGTATAAGAAGTAAAGGAAGTTCTGCCATTTATGATTTTTTTTAAATGAAAAAATATTTTTAAAAACTAGATAAAGGAAGAGTGAACAGAAGGAGAAAAGTAAATAAAAGTAAATAAATAAACATGTACTCTTTATAGAAAAGGACTTATTCTTTACTTTCTTTTTTGAGGGGGTAAGAGAGGGAGAGGGTGGGGGAGGGGCAGAGGGAAAGGGAGAGAGAATCTCAAACAGATTCTCTGCTGAGTGCGGAGCCTGACTTGGGGCTTGATCCCATGACTCTGAGATCAAGACCTGAGTCAAAACTAAGAGTTGGGGGTGCCTGGGTGGCTCAGTGGGTTAAAGCCTCTGCTACTGGCTCAGGTCATGATCCCAGGGTCCTGGGATCGAGCCCCGAGTGGGGCTCTCTGCTCAGCAGGGAGTCTGCTTCCCTTCCTTTCTCTCTGCCTGCCTCTCTGCCTACTTGTGATCTCTGTCTGTCAAATAAATAAATAAAATCTAGAAAAAAAAAAAGGAAACTAAGATTTGGATGTTCAACTGACTGAGTCACCAGGTGCCCCTTTGGCATTTTATAATCAATGTCCCACAGCCTTCATAGCATACCCAAAACAGCTTTTACTAAGAAGTATGTTTCTGGCTTTAGCTGTTGAGCAGAAAGTATAAAATGCTGGCACTTTTTAACTGCAATGAATGTTGTAGAGATGTTTGATATAAAGTCCTTACACTTTTAGAAAAGACATTACAGACTTATATTTTATCTTTTTTTTTTTTTTTCTTTAAAGGAAGTGATAGCTGGGCTTAGTCCCCTGCTTTTTCGGAAGCTCAGTAATCCTGACATATTTTCATCCACCGGAAAAGCAAAACTCCAACGACAACTTAGTCAGGATGACTGTAAGTTGCGGAGAGGAAGCCTGGCCAGTTCGCTGTCAGGTGAGTATCTAATTTTGTTTTTTAAGAAATGTGCAACTGGGGCGCCTGGGTGGCTCAGTGGGTTGGGCCGCTGCCTTCGGCTCGGGTCATGATCTCAGGGTCCTGGGATCGAGTCCGGCATCGGGCTCTCTGCTCAGCAGGAAGCCTGCTTCCTCCTCTCTCTCTCTCTCTGCCTGCCTCTCTGCCTACTTGTGATCTCTCTCTGTCAAATAAATAAATAAAAAATATTAAAAAAAAAAAAAAAGAAATGTGCAACTGTGTTGTCCACACATTCAAGTGTATTTCACTTATATTTAAGGGTATATCAACTGACTTGGCATCTTGACACCTTCTTCTCTGTTGGTAGTCTTGTATAGAACACTTATGGGTAAGGCCATCTTTCTCTCTTTACTATTTCCTCATGACATATCTGAATGGTAGCCTCAATCTGCTAGATATTTTGTAGTTGACCACTATCACTGGTTTTTCTTTTCGAAATTGACTTTTGCTGTCTTCTTATTCTGTGGACCTCAGATCCTTTGCTTTTTTTGATTTTCTTTTTCCTATTTTCAAAATCTTTTCCAAAGCCTAGAGTGCCTCCCCACCTTCCCCATAGAAAAGTCTTTAAAAAATTCAAGGGGAAGGAATGATACAAGGAAGTCATCGTCCAAATAGGAAACAATTAAAATGTGACATAATTTTAAGCAATCAATACACTATTAAAGAATCCACTGTTCTCAGCTAAAAAGATAGTAGAGGGGCGCCTGGGTGGCTCAGTGGGTTAAAGCCTCTGCCTTCGGCTCAGGTCATGATCTCAGGGTCCTGGGATCGAGCCCCGCATCAGGCTCTCTGCTGAGCCAGGGAGCCTGCTTCCTCCTCTCTCTCTGCCTGCCTCTCTGCCTACTTGTGATCTTTGTCTGTCAAATAAATAATAAAAATCTTAAAAAAAAAAAAAAAAAAGATAGTAGAGAAGAAAATAAAATCCTCCTGTATTCCTTTCTAGTTTTAAATTTCTTATTTTTGGTCCTTTTCAGGAGTATTCCCTTGGCTTTATCTTTTCACTCTTTGATTGAAATTGTTTTTTTGCCAAGCATTTAATCACATAGAGCCATTTTTTGCTTTCATAGTATTCTGCCTTTCTTTTAAGGAGGTATTATAAGGTAATAACCTTATAAATACTGTCCAGGTAAATAGAATTTTGATTTTTGTATTAAAAATTTTTTTAAAGTTTTATTTTGTTTCTGAACCAAGTCTTTTGAGCACCTAATAACCAGAATCTATTGCTTTGCTCTGAGATGCCATATTCCTTCTATCCTTTGAAGTGTAATTGGTTATTGGCTACTGGGTGGTACAATGTGGGAATGTGGTTGTGTTTGATTCTTTATAGATTTTCAGTTAATCTGAGTTCAGCCTTACATCTTAATTTTATGTCCTCTTTGGTAGCTTGCATTTCTGAGTACTGAACTTCTCTGAGATTTTGCAGGGTAGCCTACTATCTCATTTAATTGCCATTTAACTGCAGCCTCCTCTATGCTTATTTTACCTTGTGTCTTTCTTTCTTTTTTTTAAGGTTTTATTTATTTATTTGACAGAGATCACAAGAAGGCAGAGAGGCAGGCAGAGAGAAAGAGGAGGGGAAGCAGGCTCCCTGCCTAGCAGAAAGCCCAACTCGGGGCTGGGGGCTGGATCCCAGGACCCTGGGATCATGACCTGAGCCGAAGGCAGAGGCTTTAATCCACTGAGCCACCCAGGTGCCCCACCTTGTGTCTTTCTTTGCCCAGTTCCTTTTTTTTTTTTAAGATTTTATTTATTTGACAGAGAGAGAGAAATCACAAGTAGGCAGAGAGGCAGGCAGAGAGAGAGAGGGGAGGAAGCAGGCTCCCTGGAGAGCAGAGAGCCCGACGCGGGGCTCGATCCCACGACCCCGGGACCACGACCTGAGCCGAAGGCAGAGGCTTTAACCCACTGAGCCACCCAGGCGCCCCTTCTTTGCCCAGTTCCATTGGTTACGATTCATCTGTCTGTTTTAGGTTTTCTCCAAATTTTATTCATCTCCTCAGTCACTCCCCCCTCCCTCATTATAGCCTTTGTTTATTTTACTTCTTTATTTTCATTTACTGTCCTGGGTGACAAAAGATAAAAGTGTGTTCATTCAGCAATATTTAATAGGGAATATTTTACATATTAACCTTTTGAATCATTGTGAGAATAATTAGAAGTTTTAAGTTTTTTTTTTTCTGAATTATTTCTCTACTAAAGGTCTAGTTTCCCCATTTGTTCATATTGTTGCTTCTGTTTTATGTTGTTTGTTTTCCTTAAATTCTTGGCAATCCTTCGTACATTTCAAGGCCAGACTAGTATATGTCCAAATTGGTTTCTTTTGCAAGTGCATAAATCTCTTTCCCCAGCAAGCCCTTATTTTGAAGGGAGATAGAAGTCTGATACTAGCCTTTGTTTATGTGTATAGGGTAAGTCAAGGAGCTAGCTTTCCTTTAGAATATATAGATGAGGATAGGCAGATGATCTGGAGAACTTAGCAACCTTTGTAGAAGGAAAGTGGACAGGCTGTCTCTACTCTGGTCTTAATGGAAGTTTTGAGTAGGGAACTATTCTTTGAGAGGGTTTTGTGGGAAGACTTTCTGGTAAAGCATACATTTACACACAGACTTGGAAGATAACTAGATTTTTAAAAAACATTGCATTTTTCTGATTAACAAAGTAAATATGCCAGTAATAAAAAATTTGAGTTCAAAGACCAGCATTATGTCAAAGTGAAAAGTTCTTCTTAGGGGCGCCTGGGTGGCTTAGTTGGTTAAGCTGCTGCCTTCAGCTCGGGTCATGATCCTGGGTCCTGGGATTGAGTCCCATGTCTGGCTTCTTGCTCGGCAGGGAGCCTGCTTCTCTCTCTGCCTCTGCCTGCCGCTCTGCCTGCTTGTGTGAGCACTCTCTCTCTGACAAATAATTAAATAAAATCTTAAAAAAAAAGTTCTTCTTAATCTTTACTTCTGTCTCCCTTCTCCAACCTTTATATATACCCTTTATATATACTTTATATATATATATATATACTTTATATATACCCTTTATATATGTATACCTTTTATATATACTCCATTATTTTTAAATATACATTTAAAAATTTATGTAAATATACACAAACATTTTCTTTAAAATAAAAATTGATATCATATGCCATACACTTTATTTCGGCTTTCTTTACTGAACAGGAAATGTTGAACATTTTTCTCTTGACTACATTTTGAGACGCCTCATTATTTTTAATGGGTTCAGTATGTGATTTTGTAGAGATACTGTGATTTCTTTAAATTGTAATAAACGTTTATCTTATTTTTAGTTTTATTCTGGTGAGCATTGCTAGGTGAGCATTCTGGTTTGTTTTTTCATTATACTACATTACTACACGTGGAATGCTGGGTCCAAACATATTCAAATTAAAATTTTAGTCAGTTTTGCTAAATTGCCCTCCAAATAATTTGCATCATATTTTTTCTGCAATAAAAGGGAATGTTGTACCAAAAACAAAACTAAAAACTCCTTTTTATCACATCTTTATTACAGTGGGTATTTCCATGTTGAATAGGATTTTGTCAGGAAGAGGAAAAGGTTTTCAAGTGAATTGGGTGATTAAGATAAATCCAGGTGAAAATGCAGGGCATAAAATTGAAGTTGAGTGAGCAAAGGGGTGTGGAAGAGTTGAAGGAGATGAGGCCAGGAAGATAATCTGGATTTGTGGAGGAGGATCTCTTTATAGTTTTTTTTTTTTAAACGTTTGGCTAATTTTGAACAGTAGGGAGTAATAAGAAGTTTTTTTACGGCAGGGGATGATATCACGTTTGTTTTGGTTAAATCACTAGCAGCAGTGTTGAGGAACATTACGAAGGAAGAGATTGAAATAGGACTTGTACCTCAATTAGAAGGTCATTGCAATTCTAGGTGCTGTCTTTTGTAAGTGACTCTCTTGTAGTCTTTGGGATTAAGGCAGTCAGTCAGTCAACCTGGACTGAACACATGAAGTCTGGCCAGAGCATTATAGATTCCTTGTTCATCTTCTGAAAACTTGAGGGCCAAACTTATCTAGGAGAAACTGTCAACTCCACTCATGTTGCATTGAGTTGGTGAGAAACTAAGTTGCATGGAAGAGACTGGAAAAAGCCTGCTAGGTTGGATGTCAGGTTTGGGTGCTGGCATGATGATGGCTATTACAGAGAATTTAAAATAGTCAATTCAATTTCAGTACTCTATTTACAATTCTCCTTTCCACCCAGATAGCTGAAATTTTTTAAAGGTCTACAGATTAAAATGAATATGGCAGAACTTCATTTTATTTTGGATCACTATACTTTTATCCACTTGATATCATTGTATATTTTCATTCATTCATTAATAATTACAAGTATATTTTCTAAACTTTGTGTTTGAAGGTAAACAGCTGCTCCCCTTGTCCAGCAGTGTACATAGCAGTGTGGGACAGGTGACTTGGCAGTCTTCAGGAGAAGCATCAAACCTGGTTCGAATGAGGAACCAGTCCCTTGGACAATCTGCTCCTTCTCTTACTGCTGGCTTGGTAAGTGTTGGTAAAGACTGTCCCTTGCTCTGTGAACAAATTCTTGATTGCCATGGCCACATATATTATTTTTCTTTTTAAGATTTTGATAGTTTAATTTTTCAAAGTAAAGTATAGAAAAAGAATGGATTTAATTGAATATACTCTGATTGCTCTCATGCGGTTACTGTACTGATTAGGTATGGAGAGTCAAGAAAAAGACGTAGTATGGTTGATTGAATGAATACATTTTCTGGAAAAGAGCTTTCTTCTTTCTTTTCTTTTTTTTTTTTTTTAAGATTTTATTTATTTATTTGAGAGAGACTGAGATAGTGAGAGAGCACAAGAGGGGAAGGAGAAGAAGAAGTAGGCTCCTTGCACAGTGAGCCTGATGCAGGGCTTGATCCCAGGACCCTGGGATCATGACCTCAGCCGAAGGCAGACACTTAACTGACTGAGCCACCCGGGCACTCTATGGGAAAGAGCTTTGTAATAGATAGGATTCTTAAGCTTGTGAAGTTATGTTGCTTCTGTGTATAGTTCTGTGATACACATATTTAGTATATGAAGATAGGATAGTGGGCAGTTCGGTATATACTGGATGCAAGAATGAGCCTTTTAGGATTTGTATGATAGACAGAATCTAACAAAGGTTAAGCTGTGTAGTCTCAGCAGGTTGTTTTCTGCCTGTAATTGCATCTTCTACACTTTTATCCTCAGTACCTCTGCCTTTCTATTGAAGGTGCCCTTTGACTTCCTGCTTATCTCACATTCTTCCTAAAGGACAAGGCACATAAGTAATTTTCAGGGTACAGTAACAGAAGCTTGTTCCCATTAAAATATAATCTCATCTATTCTTTAGGATTATAAATCTTTTGGGTTGGCATGTATAGATTAGAAAGTTTTGTCCATTTGTCCATTCTGGGAAGTGGGGATAGGGAAAAGAGTCTTCTTTATAGCAGGTGGGAAGTTAATTTTTGGGTCAGAAGATTTCCTTATGATCTGAAGTTTGTGACTCTTAGGCCACAGGAAGAATCAAGAATTTTCCCACTCTTTAATCTTTTATTTTGAAAATTTCAAATACAGTGAATATCCACATAAATTTACTTAAATTGGTCAATTTGGTTGTAACTCACATTTTGCCACATTTGCTTTATCTGTGTGTATATATGTATTTTTTTTTTCCTCTGAAACATTTCAAAGCAAGTCACAGACCTTATGATACCTCACCCTTAATTATTTTTTATAAGATCAGGGACAATCTCTTAACTGTAGTATATTATCAGATCCAAGGAATTTAAGATCAATTTAATAATAGTATCTTACTTATTCACTCTAAAGTCTTTTATTTTTATATATATATATATATATATATATATATATATATATATATAGTTTTTAATAAGAAGCTTTTTTTTTTTTAAAGATTTTATTTATTTGACAGTCAGAGAGGCAAGCAGAGAGAGAGGAGGAAGCAGGCTCCCTGCTGAGCAGAGAGCCCAATGCGGGGCTCGATCCCAGGACCCTGGAATCATGACCCGAGCCGAAGGCAGAGGCCTTAACTCAGGCGCCCCTTTTATTTATATTTTTATGGGATTTTTTTATATTCAAATTTCCTTACTTGTTCTCAGCATGTCTATTAAAGCCCCACATCTTCTTCCTCTTAACCTCTGGAATATAAAAAAGTATATATAGATCTATGTACCCTATCATAGAGATTGATTAATTTAGATTTTAAAGTAATCTCTTGGGGCTCCTGGGTGACTCAGTCAGTTAAGCATCTGGCTTTGGGTCAGGTCATGATCCCAGAGTTCTGGGGTTGAGTCCTGTTGTCGGGGAATCTGCTTCTCCCTCTGCCCCTCCCCCTGTTCATACTCTCTCTTTCTTTCTCAAATAAATAAAACCTTAAAAAAAAAAGTAATCTCAAAAAAAAAAAAAAAAAGGTAATCTCTACACCTGTAGTGGGGCTCAAATTCACAACCCCGAGATCAAGAGTTACATTCTACTAAATGAGCCAGCCTGGCTCCCTGCATCATAGAGATTTTGATCCAGTGGGACTGGGGTGGTCCTAGGGATCTGTATTTTCTTTAAAGCATTATAACAAGTTCTAACATGCACCCTTTTGAGAATTAATTGCCACTAAAATAAAGCTGAATGTTTTATTTTAAGGTATTGTTTCAGAGGGAATTCCTGGACTAAGGTTGCTGGAGTCCTAGCATAGGCCAACCGAAGTAGAATATTCTTGAATTCCTTTTTCTTTTTAAAAGTTTATTGAGATATAATTTATGTAAGACACAATTTATCCAGTTACTGTCTTATTAAGTGATATTTAGTATATTCACAGATATATGGAGCTGTCACTATAGTCAATTTTAAAGATTTTGTTTATTTATTTGATAGAGGAAGAAAGATAATGAGAGAGGGAACACAAGCAGGGGGAGTTGGAGGGGGAGAAGCAGGCTTCCCGTGGAGCAAGGAGCCTGATGTTGGACTCGATCCCAGGACTCTGGGATCATGACCTGAGCTGAAGACAGACGTTTGTTTAATGACTGAGCCATCTAGGTGCCCCAGTACAGTCAGTTTTAGAACATTTTTATCACTTCAGAAAGGATCCCTTGACAGGATTGCTGTCACTCTTTATCCTCCCATCCCTCCAGCCCTATGTAACCATTAATCTCCTTTCTGCCTTTGTGCATTTGCGTGTTCTGTACATTTCATATAAATTGACTCATAGAATATGTGGCCTTTTGTGACTGGCTTCTTTCAGTTAGCATGATGTTTTTAAGGTCTGTCTACACTGTAGCATGAAAGTACTTCCTTCCTTTTTTATCATTCAATAATATTCCATTGTATGGATATACCACATTTTGTCTATCAGCTGATGGAAATTTGGGTTGTTGCTACCTTTTAACTGTGATGAATAATGCGTCTATGAACATTTATTTAAAGATTCTTGTGTGGGCATGTTTTCATTTTTCTTGGGTATATACTTAGGAGTAAGATTGTTGGGTTGTATGGTAACTGTGTTTAACATTTTGAGGAGTCACCAGATTGTTTTCCAAAGTGGCTGTGCCATTTTACATTCCTACTAACAATGTCTGAGGTTTTTATTTCTTTGCATCCTCACTAATATTTACTGTCTTTGATTTTAGCAATCATACTGGGTCTGAAGTGGTTTTGATTCACATTTGCCTAATGACTAATGCTACTGAGTATCTTTTAATGCGATTATTGGCTGTTTGCAAACTTTCTTGAAGAAATGTCTTCCTGTTTTTTGCCCATTTAAAAAGTTGATTTATTTACCTATTTATTTATCTATTTTGTATATGGATTTGCAAATTATTTCTTTAGACCTGTATTTAGTTTTCTACTCCCAAGTGTCAGCCTTTTGTTTTCTCCTGTGCCTTTCTTTCCTGAGCTATTCACTTATCTATGGTAATTTTAGGCTAGTTCCTCCCTTTCCATTTCTCCTTTCCAGGGGTTTTTTATGTGGCACTTTTGCTGGTTAGTATTGAATATATTTTCCTGCTTTGAGTTATCCCCACACTGGAATATACCTGGGTGCTGCCATCCCAGCTTCTGGCTGTGACATTCCAGAAGAATCTCTCCTACCATGTATTCTCTCTCTCTCTCTCTTTTTTTTGGTGTATCCTCACTCTTAATAGACTTATTGCTATATAGACCCAGCCTCCAAGGAACTTCTGGGTCAACAGGAGTCATATGTAACAACTAATTTTAACATTTAATGAACTGTCGATTATGACCTAAAACATAACTAAAAGGGGACAAGAATAATTATTCTTGGGTGTAATTATTAGGGAGATAAGTTTGCTGGAGGTTAGACTTGACCAGAATCTGGAGAATGGATAACCAAAAGCTTAATGTAGCAAATATTTTCTTTCTTTCTTCTTTTTTTTTTTTTTTTTAAAGATCTTATTTTATTTTATTTATTCATTTGAGAGCCTGTGTGCATGAGGGGTGGGCATGAACAGTGGGGGGTGGGAAGCGAAGGGAAAGGGAGAGAGAATCTGAAGTAGACTCCATGCTGAGGTGGAGCCTGACATGGGGCTCCATCTCACTGCTGAGAGATCATCACTTGAGCTGAAAGCAAGAGTCAGTTGCTTAACTGATTGAACCACCCAGGCACCTCTATTTATTTATTTTTTAAAGGGGGGTGCAGAGGGAAAGGGAGAGAGTATCTTAAGAAGCCCCATGGTGCTAAACATGGAGCCCCAAACAGGACTCCATCTAATGACCCTGAGATCAGAACCTGCGTCCAAACCAAGAATCAGCACTTAACCAACTACACTATATAGGCCCCCCTGCAAATATTTTTATTTTGAGGCCATCCAAGTGGTAGGTGTTTATGAAGAGATTTTTAGACTTATCCCTCATTTCCTAATATCTGGTGAGATGATTTCTCTGAAGACCTATTTCCCCCATATATGTAGAAACCATGATTCTTCTTTTTTTTTTTTTTTTAAGATTTTATTTATTTATCAGAGAGAGAGAGAGAGAGCGAGCACAGGCAGACAGAATGGCAGGCAGAGGCAGAGGGAGAAGCAGGCTCCCTGACGAGCAAGGAGCCCGATGTGGGACTCGATCCCAGGACGCTGGGATCATGACCTGAGCCGAAGGCAGCTGCTCAACCAACTGAGCCACCCAGGGGTCCCAGAAACCATGATTCTAATTAGTGGCTTCCAGTGCATGTTCTTATAAAAAGGATTATACAGTCATTATATTGTATGCTCCCAGGTGGGAAAAAACTTAGATGACATCTTGTCCGAGATAACATTATCTTTAAAAAAAAATTCATATGCAATTCATATACAATTGAAAATCTAGTGTTAAAAGTGGCATGGGAGAAACACCTTTGGATTAGAACTTGGAAGACCAGGATATATCTGATACTTAGCTGTCTAAATTTGAGTAAAGACTAGACTTATTTGAGCCTTTTTTCCACATCTTTCAAATAAACTTAATTTCTGCTTTGCTTTCTCATGAATATGTTAAGTAATATCTAAAACTTTGATCTTTGTCTCTTATTCCTTTTTTTTTTGTCTCTTGTTATTTCTGACATGAATCCACTGAACTATATCATCATGTCTAAGACTCCATCTGTTTTAGCTTTTTACACTTGTTAAATTTGTTTTTAAAAAGTCTTTTTTATCTATTTGAGAGAGAGAGAGTGAGTCAATGCACAAGCAGAGGGAGGGGGAGAGGGAGAGGCAGGTTCCCCACTGAGCAGAGAGCCCGACTTGGGGCTCCATCCCAGGATCCCAGGATCATGACTTGAGCCCAAGGCAGACGCTTAACCAACTGAGCTGCCCAGGTGCCCCAAGACTGCATCTGCTTATTCTGCCTTTATGTTCCCCTAAACCAGTTCTTCCTTGGCTGTTCCCTGTTTTGTTAATTAGTGCTGTTATCCACCCAGTAGCTGAAAGCCAGAGACCTGGAACTCTTTTTTTCTTTAAAGATTTTTAAAAATTTATTTGACAGGGATGCCTGGGTGGCTCAGTTGGTTAAGCAGCTGCCTTTGGCTCGGGTCATGATCCCAGCGTCCTGGGATCGAGTCCCACATCGGGCTCCTTGCTCAGCAGGGAGCCTGCTTCTCCCTCTGCCTCTGCCTGCCATTCTGTCTGCCTGTGCTCGCTCTCTCCCCCCCCTCTCTCTGATAAATAAATAAAATCTTTAAAAAAAAATTTTATTTGACAGACAGAGATCACAAGTAGGCAGAGAGGCGGCAGAGAGGGAGAAAGGAGGAAACAGGCTCCCTGCTGAGCAGAGAGCCTGATATGGGGCTCCATCCTAGGACCCTGAGATCATGACCCAAGCTGAAGGCAGAGGCTTTAGCCCACTGAGTCACCCAGGTGCCCCGACACCTGGAACTCTTTGACTCCTCCTCTCCCCGTCTTCCCCTCCCCACCCAGTCACCCAGACAGCGTTAATGCGCAACATCTCCAGGTGTCTACATTTTTTTCACCACAGTTGTAGCCCATTCTAAGCCATAATTACAGTCTTTTTGCTGAGATCATTGTAGTGTCCTTATTATGTAAACACCGTATTCAGTCTTCCTCCTTTCCAGGCCGTTTTTCACTCTAACGTCTTATTTCAAAGACAAATTGATCACGTCTATTCTTTCTTTAGTTTCTTTCTTTTTTTTTTTTAAATTATTTTTATTTATTTTTTTTATTTTTATTTTATTTTATTGTTATTATTTTTTTAAAGATTTTATTTATTTATTTGACAGAGAGAAATTACAAGTACACTGAGAGGCAGGCAGAGAGAGAGAGAGAGAAGGAAGCAGGCTCCCTGCTGAGCAGAGAGCCTGATGCGGGACTCGATCCCAGGACCCTGAGATCATGACCTGAGCCGAAGGCAGCGGCTCAACCCATTGAGCCACCCAGGCGCCCTCTTTTTTTTTTTAATTGAAGTATAGTTGACATACAATGTTATGTTAGTTTCAGGTGTATAACATAGTGATTCCACAAGTCTGTATGTTATGCTGTGTTCACCTTAAGCGCAGCTCCCGTCTGTTACCACACAGTGCTACTACAATACCTTTAACTGAGTAACCTTCTTTTAGCTTTGTCCTCCAGTTTTTTCATTTGGCTAATATTTATGCAGCACCAATGTTTAACCTTTCACTTGATTATCTTTCAGTAGCTTCCTATAATGGTTATTATAATGTATAATAATAATTATTATTCAGTGGATGAGTTTTCATTGAGATTAACAAATAGGTAATGAGAAACTGGACACAGAGATTGCAGATGGAAGGATTAGACTTGGATGCTTTTTCTTGGAAATCAGAATGTTGGATTCAAGTAATGTATGTCTCAGTATAAAGGGTGACCTAAGCAGTGAACAGTACTGAATATTGGCATTTTAGTAGGAGGATTGTGAATCCCAGGAATCTTTTAACTGGTAGGGTTTGACCGATTCTCCACATATATAGTACTCATACAGTATTTGTCTTTCTCTGATTGATTTATTTTGCTTATTTTTGCTTTTGACATTCTTTTTTTACTTTGTTGGCAGACATTGCCTTTATAGGAATGATGCCTTTACAGTGTTAAAAACAAAACAAAAATCAACCCGACTAAATTTGAAGATCTAATTGGCTTTATTAAATGATTTCTGAATCAGACAGCAAGTAGAAGGGAGCTCCAAGGAGTTAAGCAAGAAAAAGGTTTTTAAGGGAAGGAAGAGGGCTTACAAAGAAAAAAGGAAGTATTATTAATATTAGCAAGGAATGCATTATTATTATTTTTAAAAGATTTTATTTATTTATTTGACAGGCAGAGATCTTAAGTAGGCAAACAGGCAGGCAGAGAGAGAAGAAGGGAAGCAGGCTCCCTGCCGTGCAGAGAGCCTGATGTGGGGCTCCATCCCAGGACCCTGAGATCATGACCTGAGCCAAAGGCAGAGGCTTTAACCCACTGAGCCACCCAAGCGCCCCTTAATAATCATTTTCATCAACTTCTTAAATTAACACATAGAAGGAATGCTTATCACATATGCTGATGGCACATTTTCCATGTTGAATACGTTCAGTCAGAACCCAAAGCAGAGGCTTTAACCCACTGAGCCACCCAGGCACCCCGGGAATGCATTATTTAGGCAAGTTTGCCCTCTTAAGGGGAGGAGGAGTCTATTAGTAAATTTCCTAGTATTGACTGGGAAAATCCTATAGATGGGTTAAAGGTTATATTGTTGGGGATTGAAACTACAGTTAGGTTAGGTATTGTCTTTCTGACTTTAGGCTTAACCTAAGGGATGCCATTTTGAGTCTGTGGTTTTCTTTTTAACAATGGGAATGATCATTTGCAAAGAATGACTTGGTCCATCTGTCTACATGTAGCATTATATGTGGCACATAAAGCAATGTATAATTTCTTATTAAATGAGTAAAGAACTTTTTGGAATATCTTTGCTAATATTACAGCTGGTTGGATTAATACTTGTTTGAAGTATAACGTCTGCAAAAGAAGGTTGATTTTTTTTTTTTTTAAGATTTTATTTATTTATTTGACAGAGAGAAATCACAAGTAGATGGAGAGGCAGGCAGAGAGAGAGAGGGAAGCAGGCTCCCCGCTGAGCAAAGAGCCCGACGCGGGACTCGATCCCAGGACCCCGAGATCATGACCTGAGCTGAAGGCAGCGGCTTAACACACTGAGCCACCCAGGCGCCCCGATTTTTTTTTTTTTTAATGTGTCAGTACCAGCCTGAAATGTTTTTACACAGATCTCTATTCATGTCCTTACTAATCCTTTTTTAAAAAGATTATTTATTTATTTATTTGACAGACAGAGATCACAAGTAGGCAGAGAGATAGACAGAGAGGAAGGGAACAGGCTGTCTGTGGAGCAGAAAGCCCTATGCGGGGCTCGATCCCAGGACCCTGGGATCATGACCTGAGCTGAAGGCAGAGGCTTTAACCCACTGAGCCACACAGGCGCCCCTTAATAATCATTTTCATCAACTTCTTAAATTAACACATAGAAGGAATGCTTATCACATATGCTGATGGCACATTTTCCATGTTGAATACACTCAGTCAGAACCTCAAAAACAGAAATGATGGCTCAAGAAGAACCAGCAAATGAGATTTAACAGAGAAAAAAGTAAGATTTAAAGAACTAGAGCTCAACACCAGATTGAACTTTGGAGTTAAGTTAGAAGACATTATATACCCTGAGAGAAAAACCTCTAATCATTAAGCAGTCACTCTCCATTCCACCTTCATCCCATCCTTGGCATCTACCAATCTGCATTCTGTCTCTATGGATTAGCTAATCTGGGTAGTTCATATAAAGGGAATCCTGTAATTTGTGATCTGTTTCATTTAGCATAATGTTTTTGTGGTTTATCTACCTTGTAGTTGAGTTCTCGGTTTAAATTCTTTTGGATATATAACTAAGAGTGGAATTGCTAAATCATGGTAATTCTGTGTTTAACTTTTTGAGGCACCACTAACCTGTTTTCCACGATTGCTGCATTGAAAATCATTTTGAATTCCCACCAGCAATGTATGAGAGTTCCCGTTTCTCTACATTTTACTAAAATTTGTTATTTTTTAAAAATTACAGTCATTCTAGTGGGTGTTTAATGACTTTGATTATTTAAAGTTTTCATTATTATTATATTTTTAAAAATTATTTTAAGATTTATTTGAGAGAGAGAGAGAGAGGAGGGGAAGGACAGCAGGAGAGGGAGAGAATCTCAAACAGACTTGGTGCTGAGCGTGGAGCCCAATGCAGATGCTCAGTCATGACTCAAGCTGGAACCAAGAGTCTGATGCCCTTGGTGCACCTGGGTGGTTCAGTTGGTTAGGTGTGTGCCTTTGGATTGGGTCATGATCTCAGGGTTCTGGGATCTAGTCCCACATCAGTGCCCTGCTCAGCTCTCTCTGCTTCTCCTTCTCCCTCTTGCTTTCCCTCTCTCTCAAATAAATAAATAAAATCTTAAAAAAAAGTCAAATGCCCAAATGACTGAACCACCTAGGCACAACTATTATTGTATTTTTAATTTAATAATAGCTCAGGGGCGCCTGGGTGGCTCAGTGGGTTAAGCCTCTGCTTTCAGCTCAGGTCATGATCCCAGGGTCCTGGGATTGAGCCCCACATTGGGCTCTCTGCTCAGTGGGGAACCTGCTTCCCCCTCTCTCTGCCTACTGCTCTGCCTGCTTGTGATTTCTCTATCAAATAAATAAATAAAATCTTTAAAAAAAAGTGATAGCTCAGAACTTTCTTGAGGTGGGCATATATGGGCTGCACTTTTAAAGGAATTAAAAATCCATGATACTACTTAGAAACTTCTCATAACATTCTTTTTATCTTAAGCATTTGAAATATGGTTAAGCTTAATTCATTTTTAGATCTTTGTGATTAAAAAAAATTTTTAATGTAAGTTTATTTTAGTTAACATATAGTGTAATATTAGTTTCAAGAGTAGAATTTAGTGATTCATCAGTTGCATATAACACCCAGTGCTCATTACATCAAGTGCCCTCCTTAGTGTCCATCCCACTTATACTCCCCCAACCTCCCCTCCAGCATCCCTCAGTTTGTTTCCTGTAGTTAAGAGTCTCTTATGGTTTGTCTCCCTGTCTGTTTTCATCTTATTTTATTTTTCCTTCTTTTCCCCATGCTCATCTGTTTTGTTTCTTAAATTCCACATATGAGTAAAATCATATGGTATTTGTCTTTCTTTGACTTATTTTGCTTAGCATAACACCCTCTAGTTCCATCCACATTGTTGCACACGGCAAGATTTCATTCTTTTTGATGGCTGAGTAATATTCCATTGTATCTATATACTACATCTCTTTTATCCATTCATCTTTTGATGGACATGATTATTCTTTAATTATCATATAATAACTTCAAAAAGCAATACCCACAAATTTTTGTTTTACCCACTTCTATGTGACAGAGAGATTCTAAACTCAGCAATTTCTTCTGTCAGTCATGCCATTCTGTAGCTGTAGCTTTGCATTTTCTGCTGTGAGAGTTGAAGATCTCTGTATCTGTATTGTAATCAGTTTTATTGAGGTATCATTTACCTCAGGGTAAAGTTCACCCATTTTAAGTGTACAATTTGATGAACTTTCCCAGATATATATAGTTGAGTCACTATCACCAAAACATGATATGGTGTAGAAAATCAGGGTATTGAAATATCTGTCACCCCAAAATATTCCCTTCTCTTGTTTGCAATCTGTTCCCTTCCCCAGTCCCAGCCCTTGGCTACCACTGATCTGTTCTCTATCATTGTGATTTTTGCTTTCATTTCTGCCTGATAAATACCTGGAAATGAGATTGCTGGGATATATGGTAAGTGTATGTTAATCTTTATAAGAAACTGCCAAACTGTTTTCTAAAGTGTCATTTTTGCATTTCCACTAACATTTGCTTCACATCATTGTCAGTATTATGTATTATTAATTTAATCGTAGCCTTCCTAATGGGTGTGTAGGGGTATTTAATTGTGATTTTAATTTGCATCTCTGATGGCTATTAAGGTTGAATTATTTGTGTGTGTGTGTGTGTGTGTGTGTGTGTTGATTTGCCATTCATATATCTTCTGTGATGAGGTATCTGTTCAAATCTTTTGTCAATTAAAAAATTTTAAGCTGTTTGTCTTAATACTGAGTCTTAAAGAGTTGTTTATTCTTTTTTTTTTTTTTAAAGAATTTATTTATTTATTTGACAGAGAGAGAGATCACAAGTCGGCAGAGAGGCAGGAAGAGAGAGAGGAAGGGAAGCAGGCTCCCTGCTGAGCAGAGAGCCTGATGCGGGGCTCGATCCCAGGACCCTGGGATCATGACCTGAGCCGAAGGCAGCGGCTTTAACCCACTGAGCCACCCAGGTGTTCCAAGAGTTGTTTATTCTGATACTAGTTGTGTATCAGATAATATGCTTTTAAATATTTTTTCCCTGTCTGTGGCTCATGTTTTCATTTTCTTATCTGTGTTGTATACAAAAATTTATATATGGAAAAAAGCAAAAGTTCGTTGTATTTCTCCATACCAGCAATGAAAGAAATTGAAATTTTAAAAATCACTACTATTTACAATAGCTTAAAAATATGTAACAAGTAAATATCAACTTAAGAACTCCTTTGTAAGACCAGTACATTTTAACTATAAAACATTACTGAGGGGCGCCTGGGTGGCTCAGTGGGTTAAGGCCTCTGCCTTTGGCTCAGGTCATAATCTCAGGGTCTTGGGATTGAGCCCCCCATCAGGCTCTCCACTCGGTGGGGAGCCTACTCCCCCCCCCCCGCCCCACCCCGCCTGCCTTTCTGCCTACTTGTGATCTCTCTGTCAAATAAATAAATAAAATCTTAAAAAAAACTCCTGAGAAAAATTAAAGAAGCCCTAAATGAATAAAGTGATATAGTATGTTAATGGATTAGAAGACTTGATATCAAGATGTAAATTCTCCCTATTGATTTATAGATTCAGTGCAATCCTATTAAAATAAAAAACCCAGTCTTTTTCAGAAAGTGACAAGATGATTTCAAATTTATATTGAAATGCAAAGGGCCTAGAATAACTAAAATATTGAAAAAGAAGACGAGACTTAGAGAAATAACTTCAGGGCACCTTGGTAGCTCAGTTGGTTGGGCGTCTGCCTTTGGCTTGGCGCATGATCTTGGGGTTCTGGGATCGAGCCCCACATCAGGCTCCTGGCTTGGTGGGGATCCTACTTCTCCCTCTCCCTCTTTTCCCCCTGCTCATGCTCTCTCTCTCTCTCTCACCATCTCTCTCAAATAAATCTAAAAAAAAAAATTTTTTTTTAGAGGAATCACTTCCCCCAATTTTATGACTTTCTATAAAAGTACAGTTAGCCAGACAGTGTGCTATCAATATAAGGATAGACATGTAGATTACTGGAACAGAATATAAAGTCCAGAAATAGGTAAATGTGCCGAAGTAATTAAGTAGGAAAAATAATAGTCTTTTCAGCAAATGTTGCTGGAGCAGTTTACATGGGGAAAAAAAAAAACTTTGACCTTTGCCTCATGTTATATACAAAAATTAACTTGAAATGGATAAGATAATAAAACATGTGTAAGAAAACACAAGAGAAAGTCTCTGATTTTGGGTGAGGTAAATATATCTTAGAGTACAAAAGGTAGCACAAGTCATAAGAGGGAAAAAAATCTGACTATAAATAATTTTTGCTGTTGAGTATTAATTTTTAATTGGATAGAGACAAAATGAAGTGCATTTAAAATAAGGTGAAATGGAGAGTGACATGTAACATTGTTAAGGTGAAATGGAGAGTGACATGTAACATTGTTAAGCCATCAAAGAGATAATTGGTTTTGTTTGAATTTTCAAAAAATATCCCTACCTCCTTTGGAGATACAAATCCAGAAATCATGATAAGTAATACTTGCGAGTAATTCCTATGGGCTTACCCATTAATTCTACTCTTTTTACTCCTACTCAGGAAAATATATTTGAATGAAATGATTGTGAATGCTTTCTACTTTACAAAGGAAGTAAATACTAGCTAAAGCTGTAGGCCTATGTCTATGTTCTTATCCTGCCACTTAGTAATCATATAAACCTAGGGAAGTCACTGAACATTAATCATCTGTGTTCTCATCTTTAAAATCAAGATAATTATAGAGCTTTCTCATAGAGTTGTTAGGATAAAGTGAGACAATTCATGTAAAATAACATAGTGCCAGATTTGTCATAAGTATGAACTAAATGTTATTCTTTATTTGCATGCCTTTAGGTACCTTAAATAGTAATAGAAGCAGTTATTTATAATACAGGTTATACTCATGGGAAACTGCTGGATTAGATAGAAGAGAATCAAGAAATAAGAATGAATTCATTTATAACTTTGAGGGTTAGATTGTGGTAACTTTAACTGAAATTAGGTATGTAGGAAAAGGAACAAGCTGGGAGAGGAAATTAATGAGTCTGATTCTTAGCATATTGATGATGGGTCATATGGTATAGATACCCATTTATTTATTTTATTTATTTGAAAGATTTTATTAATTCTTTTGAGAGAGAGAGAGATGGAGATAGTGACAGAGATAGTATAGCACAAATGAGGAAGAGAGGGAGAAACTGGCTCCCCACCTAGCAGGGAGCTGGATGGCAGCCAGATCCTAGGACTCTGGGATCAAGACCTGAGCTGAAGGCAGATGCTTAGCCTACTGAGCCACGAGGCACCCCTAGGTATGCTTTTATAAATAATTTATTGAGATGAAATTCACGTAAGTGTAGCCATTTTAAAGTGAACAGTTAGTGAATATTTAATACATTCACAGTGTTGTGCAACCACCACTTCTGTTCATTTGTAAAACATTTCTGTCACTCCTAAGTAAAACCCCTTATTCGTTAAGCACTTCTCTTTCCCCTTCCACTCCTCTGGCAACCGTCAGTGTGCGCTCTGTCTCTATGGATTTATCTGTTCTGGATATTCCCTATAAATGGAATCCTACCCCATGTAACCCTTGTGTTTGACTTCTTTGGCTTATCATGATGTTTGGATGGTCTGCCTATATTCTAACATATATTAGTACTTCATTTTTTTGGTGACTGAATACTTTCCCATTGTATGTATTTTTTTTTTTTTTAAGATTTTATTTATTTATTAGACAGACAGAGATCACAAGTAGTCAGAGAAGCAGGCAGGGAGAGAGGAGGAAGCAGGCTCCCCACTGAGCGGAGAGCCTGATGACGGGCTTGATCCCAGGACCCTGAGACCATGACCTGAGCCGAAGGCAGAGGCTTAACCCACTGAGCCACCCAGGTGCACCCCCCCCGCCATTGTATGTATTTAACACTGTTTATCCATTCATCTGTTGATGGACATTTGGAATGTTTCTGCCTTTTAGCTGTTGTGAATAATGCTGCTGTGAACATGTATGTATGTATACATGTTTGAGTACCTGTTTTCAATTCTTTGGGGTTTAAATCTAGGGGGTGGAAATTGAGGGGTCGTATGATAATTCTATCTTTAACTTGTTAAGAAATTGGGATACTGTTGCTATACCATTTTATATCATCACCAGCAATGTGCAAGGATTCCAGTTTCTCTACACAGTTGCCAACACTTATTTTCCATTTAAAAAAATCGTTATTTTTTATTATACTATCTTGGTGGATATGAAGTGGTATCTCATTTGATTTGCATTTCCCTGGTGACTAATGATGTTGAGCATCTTTTTTTTAATGTGCTTTTTAAATCATTTACATGTATTTTTAGGAGAAATGTCTATTCAAGTACTATGCCTGTTAAAAAATTTTGTTGTTGTTGAATTGTAAGAGTTCTTTATATATTCTGGATACTAGATCCTTATCAGATGTTGATTTGCAAATATTTCCTCCCATTCTGTATTTTCTTTTCACTTTCTTAATAGTATCTTTTGATGTATAAAATTTAAAAATTTTGGTGAAGTCTAATTTATTTTTTTCTTTTTTTGCTCGTGCTTTTAGTCTCCCATCTTAAGAATACATTGCCAGATCCTGGGTCTTGAAAATAATACTCCTATGCTTTCTCCTAAGAGTTTTATGGTTTTATCTTGATATTTACTTCCATTTTGAGTTAGTTTTTGTATATGGTGTGAAATAGGGGGGTGCAGTTTTTATTTTTTTGAATGCGGATATCCACTTGTTAGATAACCTTTTAAGAGTTAGAAATAAACACCTAGAGTAAAGTAGATCAGTTTTAGAGTTATAGATAGGGATTTAGAAGCTGTGGGTTAAATCATGCAAAAGAGTACAGAGAACAAAAAGGAACGTAGGAGAGCACGAAAAATTTATATGTGAAAGGGCAAAATAGTGAAGTATTCAACTTAGTAAGATTTATAGGAGTTTAGATCATTCACTGTCCATTTGAGAATTGCTGTCTTTTGCAGTCTTAGTTTCTTCTTTTTTTGTAAGAGGAACATGTTTCTAATGCCACCTAGTGTCTTTTTAAAGTACGAGGGTAATATTTCATAAGAGATTTGATATTAAAAATTGAGAGATTTTCATAGGACATTAGCAGCTTGGTTGCTTGTTCTCACGAATATCTTTAAGAAAGAAGCAAAAGAACAGACCAGTTATTTTCCTGAACAAATTCAGAGCTGAATTTTAACTTGGATTTGCTAAACAAATCCAAACTTGGATTTATCATATCTTCTGGGCTTCATATTTTTAAAAGACATTTAAAATTAAAAAAAATTTTTTTTACTTAAACTGGTTGATTAGAATTATTGAAAGACCTCTTGTTGAATTTGTTGAGGTTTAGAATACATGACAGAATGTTTTTACAAGTGTTTCATAAAATAACACATATGTAAAAAAATGGTATTGTTAAACTACCAGTTAAAAGCTATAGGTTTTGTTCTGTTTTTGTTTTAAATCTTGTACAGAAAGTCTTTTAAATGTATTATTAATGTCATGTACTGCTATCATAGGTATATTTAAGAATGCTGAGGAAAGATTGAGAAGATATTGGATATTCTTTCATGTGGATAGGGTAGGATTATTGGAGATATTTGAGTTGGGGTAGAAAAGTAATGATCTTTACTAGACCCTAAACTTTGGTTCCTTTACATATATTATCCTTTATTTTCTCAGGAACATTGTGAGGTAGATATAATCATCTTATTTCATAGGTGAGGAAATTCAGTCTTGGAGAGGTATGTTCATTTGTCCATTTATTCCACAAATATTTATGAAGTACCTGCTATGTATCAACACTATACTAGGTGCCTGGAATAAAACACTGAACAGAACAGTTAAATACTTTGCTGTAGGACATTAAGTGAATGTTAGAGCAGGCATTCAAGACAAGTTCTGACTCTGAAGTCTATTTTAAGACTTGTAAGTAAATGGAGGGGAAAGTCTTTGGCAGGTTGGATTATTTGAATTGCATTCCTCTACCCTGAATTGATTGATTGATTGATTGATTGATTGATATATTTATTTGACAGAGAGAGAGTGAAAAAGGGAATATAAGCAGGGGGAGTGGGAGAGGGAGAAGCAGACTTCCTGTTGAGCAGGGAGCCGATATGGGGTTAGATCCCAGAACTCTGGGATCATAAACTGAGCCTAAGGCAGATGCTTAACACTGAGCCACCCAGGCGCCCCTCACCTGGATTTACTGATTTTCTGTTTGGATATTGAAGACTTTGATCAGGATTACATATAGGGAGAATTTGGTTTTGATTATGTAATATTTTCTATGAGTAGAAAGGATTTTCTGTTCTTTAGAGTAGGCAAGTAAAGAGAAAAATACATTTAATTATATTCCACATATTAGGGTCCTGGCAGCAAACAGAACAGGCAAATTATGACATTTTAATAAAGGGATATGGGTGGGGTATACTGAAATGGCAACAAACGTATAGTACCTTCTGTTTAATAGCAAGTCCTGAATCCTGAAAGGGTGAGGGTGAGGGGAGGAACTGATTCTTGGAACTTGGGAGTTAGAGGGCCTATTTAT
Organism: Mustela nivalis; assembly: GCF_964662115.1. Classification (NCBI taxonomy): domain Eukaryota; kingdom Metazoa; phylum Chordata; class Mammalia; order Carnivora; family Mustelidae; genus Mustela; species Mustela nivalis. The sequence goes on from NC_139029.1 coordinate 34,076,968, forward strand.
GTAGAAGGTGACCTGATAATTGGCATAACTTGTGGTAGTGGGATGCAGCCAGCCTAACTTGGCCCTCTAGGAACCACCCCAGGAAAATAAATTGCCCCCTAATTTCTCTGTTTATCCTCTTTTCTTTCTTTGACCTTTTGTTGGTGCTACCTGTTGGCTGAATCCAACTGGACAGAACAGGGCAAGGGAACCTTCTGATAAAGTTCATAATAATCCTACATTTTGGGGTACAGAGGATGGTCTGGAGGGGCAAATGGAGATATCAAGCTTTGAACTTACTCAAGTAATCAAGTACATTGCAAGTTTTGAACATTGACCTTATACATAGTTTTGATTATGAATTACTTTATGTTAAATTATATCACAGATCAGGAAGTTTTCAGCTGTTATTTCGTCAAATACTTTTTTTTTTCTCCTTCTGTCTTCTTCTGGAATTGCTGTAATGTGAGTTATTGGTGCTTGATGGTGTTGCTGAGTTCCCTTAGTCTGTTGTAATTTTTATTATTCCTTTTTCTCTCATTCAGTTTGATTGCTTTCTATTATTCTGTCCTCCAGGTCACTTGTCCAGTCTTCACTTTTTATAGTCTACTATTATTCCCTCTAGGGTATTTTTAATATCACTTACGGAGTTCTTCATCTCTAACTGGTTCTTTGTTACGTTTTCTATCTATTTTGGGTCTCACTGAGGTCCTTCACTCTTTTCTCAAATGCAATGAGTATCTTTGTGGCCATTACTTTAAATTTTCTATCAGGCACATTACTTACCTCTGTTTTGCTTAGGTCTCCTGCTGTGATTTTGTCATCTTCTTTGACTTGGGACATGTTCTTCTGTCTCCTCATTTTGTCAGCTACATCTCTTGCTCTTTTAAGTAGTCATCTTACTTATCTTTAAGTAGTCAAGAAGAGGTCCTGTAGTGCCCTGCAGTGCTGTGTCTGTTGTTCACCAGAACCTGGTGCTTCAGGGATGTCTCCTCGTACATGTGATGTGTGCACCTTACTGTTGTGGTTGAGCCACATTTACCTTCAATCTGGTCATCTGTAACAGCTCTCTTTTCCTATCGTGAGCAGGGTTTGGTCCCTTTGTTGTTAGTGGGCCACTCTGGGGCTACCTTGGGCTTGAGTTGATTCAGACCAGAGATCCAGTAGCACTGAATTTCAGGGTGGTCTCCCTGTGTTGCCCCCTGAGAAGCTTTTGTTGATAGGTGGGGCCTGCACTCAGACCAGCTGTCTGTGTCTCCTCCCTTTCTACCATCTTCCATGTGGCTCTTCTCTACATTTAGCTGGGGAGAGTCTGTTCTGCCAGGCCTTGGGTCATTTCCTGGACTTTTTACACTGATGTGGATGTTATCCAGGTATATCCATGAGAAGAGGTGAGCCTAAGATCTTCCTGGATCATCTTTCCAACTTTTGTAGTTTTACATTTAAATCCATGATGGCTTTTGAATTAATTTTCACATATGGTATAGTATAGTTCAAAGTTCGTCTGTTTGTGTCTTGTCTTACCTGTGGATGTTCCCTTACTCCTGTACAGGTAATTGAAAGGTCTATACTTTCTCCATTGAATTGCTTTTACACTTACATGTCAAAAATAAACTGGACATATTTGTGTGGGTTCTATTGGTCTATGAGACCATCCTTAAATCTTAGCATTGGTTAGAGTGATTCCTTATACTTTATTCTTCTATTTCAAAATTGTTTTAGCTATCTAATGCTTTTTCATGTAAAATTTAGAATAAAAGTTTGTTTCTACCTATAAGAAGTCTTGCGGGGATTTTGATAGAGGTTTGATTAAACATATTTGCCTTAATATATTAGAATAGCCTTTTCATCAATATATTCAATATCTTAAATATCAAATTTGCATGAAAAATCCTCACATTTCTGTCCCCTTACCTTCTTTATTTTCTTTATTGGGTTTATCATGTTCTAACATACTGTATATTTGATATACTCATTGACTTGTTTAATGTCTGCCTATACCCACTTTAATGTAAGCTCCAAGAAGTCAGAAATTTTAATCTTTTTTTTTTGAGAGAGAGAGAGAATGGGAGCGAGCAAGCAGGGGTGCTGACAGAGGGAGAGAGAGAAAATCCCAAGCAGAATCCACGGCTAGTGTGGAGCCTCACCCGGGGTTCGATCCCATGGCCCCCCAAGATCATGACCTGAGCTGAAATCAAGAATTAGATACTCAGTTGACTGAGCCACCAAGCACTCTTTATCTTTTTAAATTAACAGTTTTATCTCTACTACCTAGAATAATGCCTGATACATAGAGGATACTTAATTTTTATTCTACAAATAAAAATACTTCCCAAAGAAAATGATTTCCTGTGAGGTTTCATGAGGAATCCTAACTGTAAAAATATGTGAATTCTAAAATAGGGGATATCAGATAATCAGTTGTCTTTTTACCCTGGGGAGCATATTTTTCCTCAATAAAAAGCCTACCTATTTTGAAGGAATTTTACTTGATTGACTGAGTTTCCATGTAACCAACAATAAAGAAGACTCTTTTGTTGAACCTGTCATGAACCATAGAGGCTCCAAGTTCTGTGCTTTGTGCTATGTGCAGTGTCACAGGCAGAGGCTGTGGTGGGTCTAGTGAGAAAATCTCTGAGACTGCTTTTAGGGCTTAGGTTTAGTAGCAAATTGACTTTTCTCATTGTGCTTACATTGGCATGTTTACCATGTAAAGCTCCTTATAGCTTTCCATATTGAGGTAGTTATAAGATATTCCCTTTCTGATAAAAGAAAGAATGGTAATTTATGTTGAGAACATATGTAGATGCAAAGTAGTCTAAGAATTTATGTATTCAACTTTATTTAGGCAGATACTTAGTTTTAACCTAGTTGTTGCTAAATAGTCTTTCTCTTTTTTAAGAGTTTATTTATTTGACAGACAGAGATCACAAGTAGGCAGAGAGAGTGAGAGGGAAGCAGGCTCCCCGCTGAGAAGAGAGCCTAATGCGGGGCTGCATCCCAGGACCCTGAGATCATGACCTGAGCCGAAGGCAGAGGCTTTAACCCACTGAGCCACCCAGGCGCCCCTTAAGATTTTATTTTTAAGTAAACCCTACACTCAGTGTGCAGTGTGGGGCTCAAACTTCTAATCCTGAGATCAAGGGTCGCATGTTCTACCAGCCACGTATACCCCCAATAGTCCTTTAAAAAAAAAATTATTTATTTGAGAAAGGGAGAGAGTGAGAGAGTGTGCACATTTGAGGGGATGGGCAGAGGGAGAGAATCTCCAAACTCTACACTGAGACCTCCCAATCCTGAGATCATGACCTGAATTGAAACCAAGAATTGGTTTCACCAATTCTGAACCACCCAGGCGCCCCTCTGTCTTATTAATACCAAATTAATGTAGAATAATTGATGAAGATGTTCTCATCTTTTCTAGGCTAACCAACCCTCCACCATCTGTTCTATTTAGTTAAATATGCATGTTCTAGCAGAAACACGTTCCTACATATAATTTCTATGCATGTTGCATTCCCTTTGTGGGTCCTAGATTTATTCAATTATGAATTAAAGGGGTTTCAGTTAAATTAAGACATTCATTTATAAATCAAATTTATTTGCAGCAGAATTCAATGTGAACTACTAGGGTAATTTTTCTTAGCAGTCCTTAGGTCTAAACCCTTCCTTTCCTCAATGCTGTATTTACCAATCTTCTAATTATTTCTCCCTTCATGTTAGATACTGTCATTAGGCATAAAGCTCCCAACTCCTGCTATTATCATTATCTTTATATTCAGCAACCATGTGGACTCTATTAATATTCTGCATTATAGTTGCTGGACCTTATCATCATTACTTCTAGTCTACCTGTATACTCTCTTTGGGACTGTAGTTTGTGCATTGTCATACCACTGAAATGTTCGCCTTCTAAAATCATAATGCTGGAAAGCCTTCTCACTACAGCCTGGTAGATTTCAGCTTATTCATATGCTTATTATTATTATTTTTAAAAAGATTTATTTATTTATTTATTTGACAGACAGAGATCACAAGTAGGCAGAGAGGCAGAGAGAGAGGGGGAAGCAGGCTCCCCGCTGAGCAGAGAGCCTGACGCGGGGCCGATCCCAGGACCCGGAGATCCTGACCTGAGCTGAAGGCAGAGGCTTTAACCCACTGAGCCACCCAGGCACCCCTCATACGCTTATTCTTAAAGCATACCAGTTCTTAGGCTTATCTGTATCTCCATTAGATTCTTCTGATTTCTTCCTGTTCTTTCATCCTTACTTTCCTCCCTTTTTAGCTTTGATTCCATGGTCCATTAACTAACTCTTTAGTCAATGTCATACAACTTTTGTCCCATTTTTTTGTCTGTCAGTCTGGTAAATCAGTCTGGTAAAACTTTTATCTTTGTGTCACTGTAGTCTACTGAAAAAAGCCACATATGGAACGGATGGGTAATGTCAGTCAGTCCTCAGCATTGCTCACCAGTCCTATCTTTTTCTTTAATTAACTCATCATCTTGTTCTCTACATTATCTTCAGATTTCCTGGCTCTTCTCAAATCTCCAACCTCTTTGCTCTCTGCTGATTGCCTTCTTTATTTTGCAGAGAAAATAACTCTAATTTGGAAACTTCTTTAGCTTCTTTACTATTAAGATTACAGATATTTTGTTGTCTGTACCTGCTTTTTATAATGTTAGAGTGGAAGAAGTATTCCTTCTATCTCTGTTTATGCTCTGAAAACCATTCATTCCTCCTCCTCCTCCTCCTCCTCCTTCTTCTTCTTCTTCTTTTTTTTTTTTTTTTTAAGAAAATTGGCTGTCAAAGGATAGAAAAGAATTAAATGGAAGCTGGAAATGCTGTCTAGATTCTCTGTTTTTATTTCCTCATCTCCTACTTAATCTGTAACCCACTGCAATTGGGCTTCTGCTCCTATTACACATTTACCCCGAAACTGTTTTTACAAAGGGCACCACTGACTTCCATGTCAGTAAATTCAAGGGTGTTCTTGGGCTTTCTGGCAGCATTTGTTATTGTCAGCCTTCCCTGAACAGTCTTTTCTTGGCTTCCTTAATAGCATTTTATTTTCTCTCATTTCTCTGGTTTTTCTTCTGTCTCCTGCAATTTAATCAGTACTTAATCAATATTAATATTAAAAAGTAAGAGTTTCTTAGGTTAGAGAGCAGAATGCAAAATTTGTATGAAAATTCACTTTTTTTTTTTTTTTGTGGGTTATTTTAGAGAGAGAGAGAGAGAGCATGAGCAGGAATGGCAGAGGGAGAAGGAGAGAGAATCTCAAGCAGACTCCATGCTGAGTGCAGAGCCCAACTTGGGGCTCTATCTCATGACCCTGAGATTGTTATCTGAGCTGAAACCAAGAGTCAGATGCCTAACTGACTGTGCCACACAGGCACCCTAGAACACGAAACTTTAAAGGAACCAGGTTGTGGAAGGAAATTTGCACAGAGTACACTCACTTTTGTCATTAGATATAGTGAAAAAAGTTAAGAGTCATTGATATATGTTATTTAAATTATTCTTTCAACAGTCTTATAAGGTAGATGACTGCATTTCTTTGCAACCACAAAGGATGCGAGATGGAGAAGGATGGTTGTGTTCAGGAAACTGTGTGTTTTTCTTTCTTATTGGAAGGCTCAGGTTACAGTAAGGTAGTGGAGATACAATTTATTGTTTCAGTGTTCTGGGGTGCCTTGAATGCCAAGAGGAGTTTTTTTTTTTTTTTTTTTTACTTAATTTTTTAGATAGTAAGGGCTGGTTGAGGATTTTTAAGCTGTGTACGGGAAAGGGAGACTATCATGGCCAAGGGCTGATAATCTGTAACACTAGTTTCAGTGACCAGATTGATACTTCTACTGGAAGCCTTTTTGGACTTGTCCTGATGTAATGAACTGAGCCCTCAATGACCTTCCTTTTTTAGCACTTTGTCTTATCTCTGATAGAATTTCTTACACTGTATCATAATTATTTGCTTATATTTGACTTCCCCATTGGATTTGAGATCTTCTAGAGCAGAATTGTAGTTCATGAGTAGTGTTAATCTTGGTAATCTTTCCCCATGCCTATCTCAGTGCTTATTTAGCATAATAGATGATTCCTGAATTAGTAAATGAATAAAGAGTTTGAATTTTGAATTTCTGATCTGAACAGTTTATCAGACTGCACCATTTATATTTCTCGGGAGATGAATTAGAGACCTATTCCTACCTTGTCTCTGCTGATACATGTTTTATTTAGTTAATAAAATCTACTTTGATAGAGAAATTCTATGGCTTTAAAAGCCTGTAACTTTGCAGAAGCTCACATAGGGGATAGTATACCCTATGCAAATCAGCTGTCTGCTCAGGTCTTGTGTTTGTTTTCCCCATAGACATAATCCAGCCGTTAGTGGTTTAAAGCAGCAGATGGAAAGAGTCCATGGAAATGTGGATTTATTAGCTCTCACAACGAAAGACCACACTGGTTGTCTAAGGATTAGAAATTTGTTGCTGAATGAAAGGGAGATGAATCCTGCTTTCTGTGCTATTTTCAGCAGTATGGCTAGTTCTTGTTCTTACAGTCAGTTTTAAGAAGACCAGAAAAAGATTTTGTAAATAAACTTTCTTTTAAGCCCCAGACTGATGGGACAGCTGCCATAATTATACGAGCGGCAGCTTTTCTTTTCTCCTTGTTGAGTGCAAACTGAATCAGTCTTATGGTTTTTGCTATATTTACTCTAAGGAGTAAAATATATATAGTCTCTAAGGAGACCATAACAGCCTGCTTCATATATGCTATATATACCTTTATATATACTTTTATGTGTATACTCTCTATACTATTGAGAATATAACAATGGTTTATATATACCTTTACTTGTCAAATTAGGAAATTTGGATCACTATCTCCTGCAGTCCTTTGGGGAGTGAATAATTTGTATAGTATGTCCTATAGTTTGAAGAACGAATGATTACAAATTGGTAAATAATGTTTTAACCCTCCTCCTAAAAATATAGTGCTGCCTTTGCTAACAGTTTTTTTGTGTGTGTGTGTGACTTAATTGGAAACACCACCAGTTTGCTTCATGTTTCCTCTGTGTTTACTAAGATTCAGGAAATTAGTATAAAATTGGAAAGTTTAAAACATTACTTATAGGGTGTTTAATAAAATCATACCATGTGAGCTAACCTTTCACAATATATATATATTTTAAGAGTATATATATGTATATGTATTTCTAATATAAATTAAGACACTAGAAGCATCTTTAAACTTCGCTGAAGTCTTGAAAATGGCAGCCAGTGACCAAAGAAATGATTCCAAGATCATTAAATCCTGAGTAAAACTAGACTTTTTCATGCTGTGCCCTTTGAGATGTCTGATGGAATGGGGAGCTTTTCCTGTGACAGTACTATCAGCAGTGAATAGATGAATGAATTCGTCCATGCTCAGAACTCACCACACGTGTACTAGCCCCTTCCAGGACATAAAAGAGCAGGGAAACCGACCTTAGCAGTGATCTAAGCTCCTGAAGAAAGAGGCTTTCTTGACTGCCCAAGAAGTGAAGACCAGCGTATCTAGAGATAAAGAAACAAAAGAGCTTGTGACAGTATCGAAAGAATCTGACATTTGCTTTGTCTATACAAAGGATGAAAGGAATTTTGCCGACTTAGTCAGAACAATAACTGGTTTTACATCAGCCTCAGCCTAAAAACAGGCGTCAGAATAATATGTTTTTCTTTGTATTTCTGAAGAATTGTTATCTTTTTAAAAACGTAAGTGAAGTGGTTTTGTTTTTGGAAAGGAAAACGTGACATGGATTTTAAAAGCTCAGTAGCTGCAGGTGGAGACTCTCTTGTTTTGCCTGCCAAACCTTTTTAATAAGCAATGAAGTCAGGAAATCAAAGATTGGATTTTTTCTGGAACCTTTATCCTTTTCTTGGTTCTTCAAATATTTTAACCAAAGGAGTATGCCTGGAAAAGAAAAACAAATATGAATTATTTTCCTCTATTTTGGTGGTGATTCAGATGAGATCTGTCTGTACTGCTGTGAAGAAAGACGTGGCTCTGATGTGAGGGAGAGACTTGTCTACTCATACTGGACTGAGAACTGATTAGTGGAGTGGTTGTTAGTGGGCACAGCATGGAGAAAGGGATTGTTTGTCTCTTTACCCAGCAGTAAGCAAGTAGGTAGGCAATAGTAGTTGACTGTCTGGGGAGTGGCTTTTTTTTGTGTGTGTGTCTGGTATCTGTTATGGATGATTCCAGTATTCTGCGAAGGAGAGGGTTACAGGTGAGTAACAGAAAGCCTTTTTACTGATCTTCTTCCTCTTAGTGTCTTTTGAAAATGGTACTAAATGGATTGCTTCAATTTTATTTAATTCATTTGAAGCAAGGTGGAATGCCTCTGAGTTCCTCTTTATTCCATCATGTATAGTTATAATTAGAGAAATTGTCCAAGACCCTTCTACTTTGATAAAAAAAAAATGCTGCTTGTGCTTACTTACAATATATTGAATGAGTGGTGCAATTAAATCAGACCTTTGTAGCATGCAAGTCTAATTTTTTATATTAGATATTACTCTTGAGAGATTGTTAACAGTCAACATGTTCTGCTCTTGACCACTGTGCCTGCTTCCCCACCCCCCTCCTTAATTAAGTCACATGTATAATATATATTTGACTCTACACATAGTTTTAGGAACTTTTTTAAAATTACGACTTTGCATACGTATGTACACACGTACAAAATAGTCATATATGATAGCTAGATATCTGACATCTGTTTTCGAAGTCTTGGGTAATTTGGCACATGAAGAGGTAAGTAAGGTATAATAATGAAAGGAAAATGGAGAGACTGTAGATAGCATTCACCTGAGTTTCAGTGAATGTCCTTAGCACTAAGAGAAGACATACCACATTTCTTTTAAAATTTATGATCAATTTTTTCATCCTTTATAAAGTAGATCAGCCTGTCTTGGTCTTATTAATAAAGAACGAGCCAGTTTCCTTTAGTCCAACATTGAATGTGTTTAAGGACTGACTGACCCAGTGAAGGTTTCAGTATAAAACACTGAATTCAACAAACAACCTGTGCAGTTCTCCTCATGAAATGTAGCTATTTCTCCTGTTTTTATTTTGACATTTGTAAAGCACTTTTTTTAAATGTACAAAGCAACTTGGGTCTTTTGAATGATCATAAATTAACGTTATTTTGGTTTCTTTAAAGTGTTCAGAAGGAAAATATACAGGATTGGTAAAATTTAGGTGGATTATGATATTTGTGGTTCTTATTATTTATCTTTTTTATTGATGGCATTGTGAGCATACAAAGCATCCTGGAAGCACTTGCTGAATCTTCAGCATTTTTTCAGTATGACTGGCCTTTAAAAGTCAGTGCCTTATTTTAATTTCTCCTATTAGTGCAGTTGCTTTGATGAGATCTGTCATTTGATTTCTTGTGGGTATTTTAAGAAGTATTTATAAAGTACTCAGAAGACCTCTCATAAATCGTGATGTGTGTTCAAGTAGCTGTTGATAGAAAATGGCTGGCATATTTAATTGCATTGCATATTTATATCATTATTTAACTTTTTAGTTCCCCGGATTCTGAAAGGGAATCCTATTTGTTGAGTAGGGAATATTTTCAATTATTGTGTCTGCTTTGTGTTGACTCAGTCATTTTCTCTCTAGTGACTGAGTCAGTCTCCAGTATCCGCTCACTCTGTTTCCCAGTGCCCTTCCTCCTGAGTCTTTGTTTCTATCTAGCGGGAACTCCAAATTGCCAGACTACATACACTGGAGGGTGTTTTCTTACAGCCACTTCTTTCCCCACAAGTATTTTTCATTACTTTAACAGTTCATTCTCCAAAAGACTGCATTGGAACATTCTGAAATAGAAATAATATTTGAAAAGCAGCGGTTTAGATTATTTGTTTTAAACAGGTAAGTTATAATGTAAAACTTCAAAAGTTAGTTTTAGATTTGTGTATAGAAATACAAAAAAGTGAAAATGTATCCAGTGGTACAAGTAATTTACTAGATAACCTCAGATTAGAAGATAAAAATCCAAATGAATCTGTGAGCCTTACTAACTGCGTTTTGATAAATAATTTAGAGTTCCTAAAAGTTTTCTAGAAAACCAGTGAAGATACAGCCCTGCTTTGATCTTTCTGGCTTTCTTTCCCAGGGAGGTGGCAGTGTGACAAATGGTGCATTTATTGTGTGCCTGTTTTGTGCCCTTCATTATTAGGCTGTACATGATCTCCTTCAGTCATCAAGATGTTGATGACAATTAGGTTTTATCTACCTTTTCAGGTGCAGTTAATTTTAAAGAAGGAACAGAAGATTGGTTCAAATTATAGTTCTGCCACATTTTAGTCATAATAACCATGGTTAAATTTTGAAAAACTCTTACTGCCTCCCATTCTGTATTCCACTGTAGAGGCAAGATGATCTTTTTTTTTTAAGATTTTATTCATTTATTTTATTATTATTTTTTTTAATTTTGAGAGAGAGCACAAGCAGGGGAGAGGGGCTGAGGGAGAAGCAGGCTCCCACAGAACAGGGGAGCCCACCGCAGGGCTCCATCCCAGGACCATGACTTGAGCCAAAAGCAGACACTTAGCCAACTGAGCCACGCAGGCACCCCAGAGGCAAGAAGATCTAATGATTTGTTGGAGGTAATAGCAGTGGAGGCAGTGGGAGATTTTTCTGACTGGCCATTTTTTCAGCTCTGTAAAGCTTAGTAACTTCCTCAAGGACAAACAACTTCTACGTGGACAGGCTAGGTGTATAGGTCTGTATACTCGATCTGAAAGTGACAGAAAACTCGACTCTGACTGATTTAAATACTTAAAAAAAAAAAAGATATTGACTTGAATATGGATATCCAGAAGTTGGATGGGTTTCAGAGTTGGGTAATGTAGGGACCTAGTGTCTTACTCTGCTTCTCTGCTCTGGGTATTCTCAAGCTGGCTTCCTACTTATTAGAGAAAGGGCTCTAGTGGTTTCAGCCTGCACATTCACACATTATAGAATCCTTCGGTCCTTTTAGACATCTGGGAGATTATGTGGCAGCATCTTTCCCTTAGACTAAAGGAGACTATCCTGTGTAGGAACTGACATTGTCTTGTTTAAAGAGCAGTTCAGGTTTGGGTCTTTGGGTCAGCTTTCATACTATTGCTACTTTTGAGGTTAAAGTTCCTTGTGGATGAAAGAAGATGCTTTTATATTTGCTTTATTTCTCAATCATCTTTATGGGAGAGGATTTTATTTTAACTTTGAAAGGTCAGCTGATTAGTTACCATAAATACATTTTTATTATCAACTCTTTTACTTTCATGATTTCTACATATTTGCCTAGAAGGCAAATACAGTGATTGGGTCTCATTGTATAGAGAGAGCGAGCCCCATTTCCTAGGTTCTAAGTTAAGAATATTTGTTGTGCTGGTAAAGTTATTGCCCTCGGGTGAAGACCATGTAATGTTTCTTCCACCACTTTTGTGCTTTTGATGTTCAAAAATGAGAGTACTTAAAAGTGCCATTGTTCAGGGGCATTTAATTATTTTGGAGAACATATGACAACATAATGCATACTGGGAAGAAGCATTGTTGACAAAGCTTTCTTGGAATTTTTTTAAATTTTGAAAATTATGAACTGTTGTAATTAGTTACGATCCTCATATGAAAGTAATTCAGTTTAGATTTGTAGTCCTTAAAAGCAAAATCTTCAAGTACCAGCTAGATTTCAAACATTCCTTTTCCTCTTTAAAGTTACTTCACTTTTAAAAAGATGATGATGTATGGACAAAAATGTTAACATAGTGATTTCCTTCTGATTTAAAAAAAAAATTTTTTTTAAAGATTTTATTTATTTGACAGACAGAGATCACAAATAGGCAGAGACAGGCAGAGAGAGAGAGGAGGAAGCAGGCTCCCTGCTGAGCAGAGAGCCTGATGTGGGCTTGATCCCAGGACCCTGGGATCATGACCTGAACTGAAGGCAGAGGCTTTAACCCACTGAGCCACCCAGGCACCCCTTCTTCTGATTTTTTTTTTTAATTCCCTTTTGTGGGAAGTTGAAATAAAAGTAGAGAAACTGCAATTTATACTCATCAGTTCTTAGTACTACTAAATATTTTCATCATGTCAGTAAACTAAATGACTTTGAAAATTGAATGATTTATCTTATTTGTGTGCCTTCTCTTTTTTTTCTCTGTCGTATATATTCCTATTCTATGTTGTAGCCTCAACAGACTACTACTGTCTTTTATTGGGAGGGATTTATATTTAACATATCCAGGTTCTCTGACATTTTTCATTCCTGAGTGTCGTTTTCCTCCTCTATCAACCTCCTGGTCATCTTCCCCATGTCCCATCTAATTTTCAAATTCTTACTGTCATCATGATTAACTTCAAGATCTATGCAGAGAAGGATAATTGGGCCAGCCTCAGACCTTTAGAGATCCTCTTCTTCCTGGATTTTATTTTAATGGTACATTTTCCCTAAATAGGATGTATTTTGTCCATTGAGTTGTTTCATTTAGAAATCTAATAGTAATCTAACATTACATCCCCTTATCATCTCTGAATTAAATTCCTGCATTCCCTTCTGTAAGTCAGGATCACAGATTTGTAGGTCTGTGAACCACTTCCAATGGAAGTGGTTTTTTTGGAGCCACCTTTAGAGATGTAAAGAAAAATTGATGAATATAGTCCCTATGGATTCTTCCTTTGTTTTGTATTTTGCTGCTTCATATATTTACTCTGTTTCTTCATTTCTTTTATTTATTTATTTGTTTGTTTGTTTGTTTATTTTTATTTATTTTAGTAGAGAGGGAGAGAAGGTGTGGTGAGGGGCAGAAAGAATCTTTTTTAAAAAGATTTTATTTATTTGACAGAGAGAGAGAGTGCATACAGGGGAGCAGCAGTAGGAGAGGGAGAAGCATGCTCCCCATTGAGCAGGGAGCCCGATTCAGGGCTCCATCCTAGGACCCTTGGATCTTGAACTGAGCCGAAATCAGGAGCTGGACACTGAACCGACTGAGCCTTATAAATGACCGACAGACCCAGGGGCGTCTGTGGTCATTTATAAGGCTCACATCTTTTTACTTAATAGCTCTGAAATTGTGGTATGTTTTGATGGTGTGTTTTGCTTTAATTGGCAGTTATTTTAGTTTTGCTTAAAAAAATTTTTTTTAAAGAGTTTATTTATTTGACAGAGAGAGAGACAATGGGAGAGGGAACACAAGCATGGGTAGTGGGAGAGGGAGAAGCAGGCTTCCCGTGGAGCAGGGAGCTCGATTCAGGGCTCAATTCCGGAACCCTGGGATCATGACCCGAGCTGAAGGCAGAGGCTTAACAACTGAGCCACCCAGGCGTGCCCCCCCCCCATTTTTTTTTTTTTTAACTGATACCTGAAATAATGTCATCTCTTGGAGTAATAGTTTTTCAGATTTTATGAAATACATTCCTTTACTGGCCCGTGGAAGTATTTGAGTTTGCAACATTTATGTTTCACCCTGAGAATGTCTACTTTTATTTCAGCTCTCTTCTTTTTCTTTTTTCTAATGTCTTGAACATTTCTGGTCCCTTGATTCTTTGCCCTTTTTTTGGCTTTTCTTTTAATAAGCTGGTACCCATTTGATGTGTCCTTTCTGTATCTTTTGAGAACATGGTGGTGTTTCTCCATTAATTTATTTGATATGTATTTATAAATTTTGTATTGCATAACCACTTGAATTTTGGTGCTAAACTCAACTCAGGCATAATGTATGATTCGGATTTTTAAATGGAATGGATTTAAATTAAGTTTCCTATTTCATCTTTAGGTAGTTTTGGTAAGGTTTATAGGATATATTTATAGGAGTTTGTCCATTTTGTCTGTTTATTGAGGAAAAAAATTGATATTATTTGCTTTTTAAGAAAAATCCCTGTTGATGGATGGAACTAGAGGGTATTATGCTAAATAAAATAAGTCAATCAGAGAAAGACAGTTATTCAAATGATCCTACTGATATGTGGAATTTAAGAAATAAGACAGAGGATTATAGGGGAAGAGAGGAAAAAATGAAACAAGACATAACCAGAGAGGGAGACAAACCATAAGAGACTCTTAAACAAAGGAAACAAACGGAGGCTTGCTGGAGGGGAGAGTGGTGGGGGGATGGGGCAACTAGGTGATGGACATTAAGGAGGGTACATGATGTATTGAGCATTGGGTGTTTTTAAAGACTGATGAATCAGACCCGCACACCTGAAACAAATGATACATTATATGTTAATTGAATTTAAATAAAAAACAGAAATCTCTGTTGAGTCTGTTCTTATGTCCCTCTTTGTGTCTCTTTTATTTTTTTTAAAGATTTATTTAGTTGAGAAAGATTGAGAATTTATGCATGTGCCAGTGCAGGAGTTGGGGCAGGGACAGAGGGAGAGGGAAAGAATCGCAAGCAGACTCTTTGCTGAGCATGGAGTCCAATGCTGGACTCAGGGGTTGAACTCATGACTCTGAGATCAAGACCTGACCTGAGATCAGGAGTCAGATGATTAACCAGCTGAGCACCCAGGTGTCCCAAGTTCTGTTAGTTTTTTTTTTAAGCCAACTATCACTTTATTTCAAACTTTCTATGTCATTTTGCTTTTGGATTATCTGCAAATGGCATGCAGTAGGTTCCCCCCCCCCCCTCGGTCTGTCAAAAAATAAATAAAATCTTTAAAAAAAAAATGTCTCTTTTATGTCTTTGTCCTTAAAAGATTGTATGGGTACCCAACCTTATGTTGATTGTCTTTTTTTTTTTTTTTAAGATTTATTTATTTATTTATTTGACAGACAGAGATTATAAGTAGACAGAGAGGCAGTCAGAGAGAGGAGGAAGCAGGCTCCCTGCTGAGCAGAGAGCCCGATGCGGGACTCGATCCCAGGACCCTGAGATCATGATCTGAGCCAAAGGCAGCGGCTTAACCCACTGAGCCACCCAGGCGCCACCCCCCTTTAAAAAATATTTATTTTTATTTTATTTTATTTTTAAAATATTTTATTTATTTGACAGAGATCACAAGTAGGCAGAGAGGCAGGCAGAGAGAGAGAGGAAGGGAAGCAGGCTCCATGCTGAGCAGAGAGCCCAATGCGGGGCTCCATCCCAGGACCCTGAGACCATGCCCTGAGCCGAAGGCAGAGGCTTTAACCACTGAGCCACCCAGGCGCCCCTGGTTGTCATTTTCTCTCAAACTTTGTGCATATTACTCAGCTATTTTTTGGTTTCCATCATTGCTATTGAGAGATATGCTGCCACTGTAATTGTCTTTCCTTTATAGTTTATGGATCTTAGTCTCTGGTTCTTAAGATTTTTTTTTTTTGTTTTTGGTGTTTTTCAGTATTACTATCATTTACCTGGTCTGGATTTAAAAAAAATTAAGCCCACTTGAGTATATTATGCTTCTTATATATGTATATTCATTTCATATTACCAATTTTGGAAATTTTTTAGCCACCATATCTTCAAATTTTGTAACTTCTTTACTTTTTGCTTTTTGGGACTCAAATTAGACATATATTGAAGAAAATTGCTAGACACAAAAGAGTATAGACTTTATATTGGATTTAAGAAAATGCCAAAACAACAAAAGTGATCTATAAAAGTTAGAAGTGAAAATGATGGTTTCCATGGGGAGTGTAGGTAGTGACTGAAAGCAGGGGCACAAGGATATTTCTGGGTTGATGTAGATGCTCATTTTTTTTAAAACCCTGGCTGTTGGCTACACTACTGTTTTCATTTTGTGAAAATTTGAGTTGTATGCTTATGTGTACTTTTCTGTATTTATATTGTTTTTCATTAAGTAGTTAAAAAATATTTGTTGTCTTCTTTCATCCAGTGGGATACTGAAGTACAGGATGTTAATTGTCATCAGCAGTGGAGTCTGAGTGGGCCCTAGAATGTTGTTCTCTACTCCTACCCTCACCCCAAGCAGTGTTATTTATGTTAGTCACACTGTATTGTTTTATTTATAAGTTCTATAAAGAGGTATCTAGTCATTCAGTGGTGAGAATGCCATTCCCCCCCCCCTTGATTTTAAGATTTTATTTATTTATTTGACAGACAGAGGTCACAAATAGGCAGAGAGACAGACAGAGAGAGAGGGGGAAGCAGGCTTCCCCCTGAGCAGAGAGCCCGATTTGGGGCTCGATCCCAGGACCCCGGGACCATGACCTGAGCCGAAGGCAGAGGCTTTAACCCACTGAGCCACCTAGGGACCCCAACCCTTGATTTTATATGTTGGTTGAGGTGTTGTCTCCGAAACGAACCCTCAAACTCTACTCTCTGTAGAGTGGAAGGTTGAGTTATATGTTTCTTGAAGCCTGTTAATTTCCTTCTCTAGGAAGAGTGCTGCTATTGCAGTGGAAGACGAATGGGTGAATGAATGAATATGAGTGAGAATTCAACTAGAAACTGTGAGGGAGGCTCAGAAAGGGAGCTGCCTGAGGCAGAGAGATAGCTTTGACCCACCAGTCTTCTCCATGCTGGTGAACTATTGATGTAAAGGACAAATACCAGTCTTGTGACTCTTGGCTTGCATATTTACTTGTGGGGGTAGCAGTTATTGCTTTTGGACACTTGGCCTTTGTCTTTTCTTTGGAAATATTTTATGGGTTTAGTCATTGTGAATTATGAGTAATGCACGTAGACTGTGATTCCCCATGTGAACAGCGCCATCTCATTTTGTAAGTAATACCTTTGGAAATTTGTTTTGTGGACAAGTGAAAGGAAGTGAATGGTTATTTTCCTAGAATTTAGTATATACAGCTTTCTTTGCTGCTTTAGTTCAAGAAAATATGGGAATATCATCTTCAGCAGATAATATCAAACTATATTAGTTTCAGGGAACCAAAATAGTTGTAATAAAATTTTAGAAACTTAAACAATATATCCTTGAGTTTGGGGGATAGAGTTAGTTTTTGGAGAATAGTGCCTTATCCATTAGCTTTACAGTCTTGGTGCAGGTGGTCAAATTAGGAAAATGTAACTCTTGTTACTAAGTTACTAATGATACTTCAGGCTGTCAAACCTTAAGCTTTTCTTGACTTTTTTTTTAAAACTTTATTTACTTTTACTTTATTTTTAGAGCAGTTGTAAGTTTACAACAAAAATGAGAGGAAGGGACAGAGATTTCCCACATATCCTCTAGACCCCACACATACACAGTTTCTGCCATTATCACTATCACTCACGAGAGTGATATATTTTTAACCCCCAAGAATGAACCTTAAATTGACACATTATTATCACCCAAAGTCCACAGTTTAATGTAGTGTTCACTCTTAGTGTTGTGCATCCTATGGGTTTGGACAAATGTACAATGACATATATCCCTCGTTAGAATATCATATGAGCTATGGTGAGTACTGTGAAGTGTGTAAACCTGGTGATTCGCAGACCTGTACCCCTGGGGCTAATAATGCATCATATGTTAATAAAAAAAAATTAAAAAAGAATATCATATGAGGGTTTCTGTTGCCCCACATCACCAGTATTTTTTGTTGCCAACATTCCAAATTTGGGGTGTTTTTATAGAACTTGTATAGTGCTATCTCATTATTTTAATTTGCATTTCCCTGATTACATATGATGCAGAGCATCTTTTCATTTGAAAGCTTTGTTTTTAAATGTATTTTTTTAAAAGATTTATTTATTTACTTTAGAGAGAAAGAGAGAGTTGTGGTGGGGTGGAGGGTGCAGAGGGAGAGAGAGAGAATCCTGAGCAGAGTCTGTTTTGAGTGTGGAGCCCTACGTGGGCTCGAGTTCATGACCTGAATCATGACCTGAGCCAAAACCAAGAGTCAGTAGCTTAACCGACTGCCCCACCAGGGATGCCTAGGTGGCTCAGTTGGTTAAGTGCTTCTGCTTTCAGCCGGTTCATAATTTAGGGTCCTGGGGTTAAGCCTGAGTCAGTCTCCTTGATCAGCGGGGAACCTGCTTTTCCTTCTCCCTCTGCTGCTCCCTCTGTTTGTGCTCTCTCTCCCTCTCCCTGACAAATAAAAAAATTAAATTCTTTAATTAAAACAAAACAAAAATCTGACTGCAGCACCCAGGTGCCCATTAAATGCATTTTTGTATTCTAACCTTGGGCTAACTTTGTGAGATAGGCAAAGTAGGTTTTTGTATTTTGTGAAGTAGTTATTTTTTAAAAAATTAATTGTTTGAGAGAGAAAAAGAGCATGTGTGTGCAAGCCAGGGGAGGGCAGAGGGAGAATAGAGAGAATCCCAGGTGGACTCTGTGTGGAGCTCAAAGCCCCTTGTAGTGTCATGGAACCAAACTGAGATCACAACCTAAGGCAAAACCAAGGGTCAGGCACTTAACCCTGAGCTACCTGGTGCCCCGCAAAGTAGGTATTGTTAATTGTTATTGCAGGTATGCAGAAAAGAAAAATGAGATTTAGGAAAGCATAATCAGCAACCAAGATTTATGAGCATAATAAGCAGTAGAACTGTGTTTATTTTATTTTATTTTTAAAGATTTATTTATTTGACAGAGAGAAATCACAAGTAGACAGAGAGGCAGCCAGAGAGAGAGAGAGAGGGAAGCAAGCTCCTTGCTGAGCAGAGAGCTCGATGCGGGACCCGATCCCAGGACCCTGAGATCATGACCTGAGCTGAAGGCAGCGGCTTAATCCACTGAGCCACCCAGGCACCCCGAACTGTGTTTAAAAATGTTTCAACTCTGAGCCCTGAGTTTTTATACCGTGTGGAATATCCTATTAGTATCATCAAGCTGTCTTTACTGTTCTTCAAACTCACAAGAGACTACATCGTCATTTGTGTCACAATTAATAGAATAAAATACTTTCATATACATTATTTTATTTGACCTTTATAAACATTTTATCTAAGCCATAGAGGCAGGTGAAATTCCAGGTCACATAAGTTATGTGTTATTGAGCCATAACATGAACTTTATTTATATTGTGTGCTCTTTTCCATGTTCCTTAATATTGTATAATGAAAATACTGTATCATTGAAACCTGTTCTTAGGGTGATGACATTTGAATTTAATGGAACGAGGTGAATGAAATACATTAGTTTCATAGGTGTACTGTAGCTGCGTTTACACTGATTTCCCCCTTGGCTTCAGACCTTAAGATAGATTCATACTTGAGTGGAGCTAAAACAGCATAATGCCCAGAGCAGTAGTAACCGTACATTTGCTACACAGGAAAGAGAGCTTTTTGTGCATCCCAGCAGATTTATTTGCTGCCAGAGCTTAGGGGAGAGGACGTTAACGATTTGGGGATAGTGGTTCCTTTTTAAAAAAAAAAAAAAAAAAGAAAGAAAGAAAGAAAGAAAGAAAAGAAAAGAAAAGAAAAGATTTATTTATTTATTTATTTATTTGACACAGAGAGAGAAATCACAAGTAGGCAGAGAGGCAGGCAGAGACGGGAAGCCGACTCCCTGCTGAGCAGAGAGCCCTATGCAGGCCTCCATCCCCAGACCCTGAGACCATGATGACCTGAGCCAGAGGCAGAGGCTTAACCCACTGAGCCACCCACTTGCCCGTGCCCGATAGTGGTTCTTTTAAGCCCACTTAGTAAACGGTGTTAAAGTAGATTTCTGTGGTGGGTTATGTTTTTCTTTCCTAAAAGCATTTTTCTTTTTTACGATCATTATAATACCTACCATCCAGAAGACTGTCAGTAAATAAGCATTGATAACGGAGTATATCCTTTCTCTAGTAAAGCCTCTTTTACCAGCCTTTATTGCAGTTGATATTTTTCATCAGTTGAACTCCAAATGAGTAAGAAGACCCTATTTTGAGCATTATAGTGATGATAATGATAATAAGTACCATTTACTTACTTGATTGAGTCATTGTTTTATTCATTAAATATTCATTTGGTATCTACTAGGCTAGGTATTGTGCTGGATGCTAAGAATGTCCTTGTGGGCAAGACTAATCTCTTCCTCTAGAGCTAACAGTCATTCTCAGAAAACAGATAATTAAGTAGCTAATGATAGTGAAGAGTTCAAAGTATGTAGAGGTAGGCTAAGGAAACTGTATGTAAGGGAGATCTTCCCAGAGGAAATGAGATTTAAGCTAAGGTTCAGGAATGTATAAAAGGAGATAAGGAGATGTATTCCAGGCAGAATAATAGGTGTGAAGCCCTGAAGGTGAAGAGAGGGTATGCCTTGTCCTAGAGATCAAAACTGCAGTGAGACTGGGGAGTTGTACAAAGGACACTGAAGAGGTAGGCAGTAGCAGCCAGGTAGTACCCTGTAGGCTACAGAAAGGATTTTTGAGTTTATCCATTGAGGAGTTTAAGAAGAAAAATGACCCAATCAAGTTCTGCATTTTAAAATTATCTTTTTGGCTTTTTGCTTTGTTAAACAAAGATAGTATTAGATAGTATTAGATTAGATAATATTAGACAGATACTAATTACTTGATATTTATATTGATATAACATTAAGGATCCAGGGGAACAAACTGAAAGGTGATGAGCTAGGAAGGTGGTATAGCATGATGCTGGTTTGGACTAGGGGAGATGGCAGTGGAGATAAAGTGAAACTGACAGGCTAAAGATAGACCTTTTGGAGGTAGAATTGGCAAGGCTTGCTGAATAATTGGATTGGAGGGTGAGAAAAAGTGAATCAAGAAGGATCTGAACAGAGAGTTGATAGAGGGAGGTAGGTGGGGAATGGGCTAGGTGGGTGATGGGTATTAAGGCGGGCACTTGTTAAGATGAACACTGGGTGTTACATGAAAGTGATGAGTCAGTAAATTCTACTCCTGAAACCAATATTACACTATATGTTAACCCTTGAGAATTTAAATAAAAATTTGTAAGTTAAAAAAAAAAAAAGAAGAATGACCCTGGATTTGGTGGTACCATCACTGAAATAGAAAATACAGGATGAGCTAGATTGAGTAGAAAGCCAGGTTGAGGTTTTAGACATCTTAAGGACAAGATAGTTCTATTTAAAACTATAGAACTCAGGAGAGAGAGATGGGACGAAGATACAAATATGGGAGTCATCTGTAAAATATGTAGAAAGAGTTTCCAGGCAGAGTTTTAAGGACAAATAACATTTAAAGGTCTCAGATGGTGAAGGATGAGCCTGCAAAGGTGTTTAAGTAGTGTTTTCAGAAATAAGAGCTATAACAGGAGAATGGTTTTGGGGAAATAAAATTCTTTCAGGATAGAAGAGTGAATGATACTGTCAAATTCTGCTGAGCAGTCAAGCCAGAAAAAGAAATGGTAGACAAAATACATGGGAGGTTTTTTTACATGGGGTCCATTGATAGCCTGGCAAGGATAGTTTAAATGGGGGTGGTAAAGTCTGGGGATGTTTGCAATGTGCTGAAGAACAAATAGGAGGTGAGAAATTGGAGACAGTGAACGTTGACTAATTCAAAAAGCGTGCTTGTGATTAAAAAAATGGGGCGGGAGGGTGCCTGAGTGGCCCAGTTCATTAAGCTTCTGACTCTTTTTTTCCAAAAGATATATTTATTTATTTTTAAAGAGAGATTGAACGAGAGTGAGCTGGGTGTGGGGAGGGGCAGAGGGAGAGAGAGTCCCAAGCAGACTCTCTGGTGAGCACAGAGCCTGACGTGGGGCTCGATCCCAAGACCCAGAGATCATGACCCAAGCCAAGACCAAGAGTCCGATACTTAACTGCCTGCACCAACCAGGCATCCCTAAGCTTTGGACTCTTGATCTCAGCTCTGATCTTTGGTCTCATGGTCATGCTTTGAAACCCTGCTCTATGGGCTCTATGCTGGGCGTGGAATCTACTTACAAAAAAAAAAGAACAAAGAATAAAAGAAGGTGTGGTTGTGAAGGGAAAAAGACTTGATAAGGCCGTAGTTGAAGAGGGATGTGTAGTAGTCAAGGGAATAAATTTTTTTTAAGGTGGGATAGACATGTATGTGTTCAGAATGCTAATTCTGATCATGAAGAATATGGAGAGTCAAGATATAACTAGTAGATCAGAGAAGCTGGAATGGGATGGGCTTCACCTGATGTTATAATGTATTGTCAGATATTATCATCTTTCTGATCTGAAGTGATAAATCAAATTTATAGTTATCTGTCTAAATGAGAGTGCTCTTATCTCAGCTAAACTTCATGACTATGCAGATTCCCTCCTTAATTTGCTTTGAATATTCTCTGGGAAAGGGAGGATTGGGAAATCCTATCTGATTGGAGAGCACTTTTTGTTCCACTTTGTCTTAGGCCTGTCTTTATGGTACCAGAGTGCTTGGCATGGAATGTACTCATCTGGAGCCCTGGGCATCCATCTTGCAAGTGCAGGCTTTTGTGGAGGTCCAAGGAGAGAGGGTAAGGAAGAAGGGATAGATCTTCATGGATGCATTTTGTTACCTTATCTAAAAGGAATTCAGAGAGGGACACATAAGCATTTTGTAGAATTATCACTATTATTACCCCCAAATATAACCCACCTCATGTTACCTATTTAAACTATTCAGGAAGCCAGAACTGTCATACAGGTTCAAAGAATGATATTACCAGTTTTATATAGGTATTTCAGAATAAAAAAGAAAAAGGACATCTTCTCTTAACCACATTTTATGAGGATTATGATGCCTAAACTGATAAGGACAGTTTGAGAAGAGAAAATACATAGGCAAATCTTACTTAGCAAAGAGGCAAAATCCTCAATAAAAGCTTCCAGACCTAGATGATTTTATCAGTGAAAACTGTATATTAGGGGCACCTGGGTGGCTCAGTTGGTGAAGTATCTGCCTTCGGCTCAAGTCATGATCCTGGGATTGAGCCCCGCATTGGGCTCCCTGCTCAGTAGGGAGCCTGCTTCTTTCTCTCTCTCTGTAGCATCCTCTGCTTGTGTTGGCTTGCTCTCTCTGTCAAATAAATAAACAAAATCTTTAAAACCAAACAATGCTGCTTAATAATTAAGGAAGAAATAACACCAATCTTATACAAGCTCTTTCAGAAAATAGAGGCAGGAACTGTTCCCAGCCAATTTTAGGAGGCCAGGATAATTGTGATACCAAAATCTGACAAAGGCATTGTAATAAAATCTAGAGACCATTATCCCTTATGAACATAGATACAAAAATCATTAATAAAATATTAACAAAGTTAATCTAACCAAGTTGGGTTATACCCAGAAATGTAAGATTAGTTTAATAAGGATAGTCCCCAACTTATGATAGTTTAACTTGTGATTTATCAACTTTATGATGGTGTGAAAATGATACACATTTGGTAGAGACTATATGTTGACTTTTTAAATTTGGTATTTTCCTGGGATAGTGGTAATGTAGTATGCTACTCTCCAGTCAGTCACACAATTGATATACTTACAGCCATTCTGTTTTTCACGTTCAGTATAGGTTTTAAACCATTATGTTAAGTTAGTCAACACTTTATTATAAAATAGACTTTATGTTAGGTAATTTGGCCATGTGAAGGCTAATGTAAGTGGAAAGAAGTAAAACTCTCTTTTTTTATAGAGGACTTTTTTTTTTTTTTTTTTTTAAGTTTACTTCAGAGAGAGAGAGAGAGAGTGTCCCAGCAGGGGAGAAGGGCAGAAGGAGGAGAGAGGGAAACTCCCTGCTGAGGGGGGAGCCCAATGCAGGGCTTGATCTCATGACCTTTAGATCAGGACCTGAGCCAAAACCAAGAGTTAGACACCTAAACCGCTAGCCACCCAGGCGCCCCGAGAACACAATTGTTTATACATAAAAATCCCATGGAATCTACAAAACAGCTATTACAACTAATAATGAATGAATATAGCAAAGTTGTAGGACTCAGTCAATATATAAAACTTGATTGTATTTCTGTTCTAGAAGCAAGCAATTGGAAAGCATTTTATTTACAACAGCTTTAGAAATATTGACTTAGGGGTAAGTTTCACAAAAGAAGATCTTTTTGCTTAAAACTATAGAACTTTGCATAGAATAATTAACATAGATCTAAGTAAGTGGAGAAATACTATGTTCATGGGTTGGAAGACTCAATATTAAGATCTCAGTTCTTTCCAAATTGGTCTGTAATCCCAGCAGACATTTTTGTACAAATTAATAATTTATATGCAGCATTTATATGCAAATGCAAAGAGTCTAGAATGTCCAAATCATTCTTGAAGAAGAATGAAGTTAGAAGACGACATGGTCTGACTTTAATACTAGAGCTATAGAATCAAAAAGTGTGGTGCTGGCACAGGGTAGAAAAATGGAGTGCAGTAGAGAGTCCCAGAATAGCCCATTCTATTTTAATTTGATTTTCAACAAAGGTGCCAAAGAAATCTGTTGGTGGAGAGATGGTGTTTTCCATAAATGGTGCTGAAATAAGTGGATATCTATATGGAAAAATAAATGAACCTTAACCCTAACTCACATGCTACCCCCAAATTAATTCAAAATGGATCATAAGGCTAAGGACTAAAAACCAAAAAGCTTCTAGAAATAAAATATAGGAGAATATTTTTGTGCTCTTGGCATGGGCAAAGTTTTCTTAGGCAAGATTCTGAAAGCATTAACCATAAAAAAAAATGGATGAATTGTCCTTCATCAAAATTTAAAACTTTTTGCTCATCAAAAGACACCAGTAATGACTTTGTTAGGCAAGCCACACACTAAGAGAAAATATTCATCAGACATATCTAACAAAGGACCTGGGTCTAGAATATATAAAGAATTCTTTTTTCCCCCAAAGATTTTTATTTATTTATTTGTTTGTTTGTTTGTTTGACAGAGATCACAAGTAGGCAGATAGGCAGGCAGAGAGACAGAGAAGGAAGCAGGCTCCCTGCTGAGCAGAGAGCATGATTCGGAGCTCAATCCCAGGACTCTGGGATTATGACCTGAGCCGGAGGCAGAGGCATTAACCCACTGAGCCACCCAGGCACCCCTATATGAAGAATTCAGCTCAAAAATAAAAAGATAAATAGCCCAATTATAAAAGGGGGTTCATGAAAGAAAGATGGTTCATGAAAGAATATGTACTGATGGCTAATAAGGCACACAAAAAGAAGTTTAACATCATCATCATTAGTCATCTTCAAAATGCAAATTAAAACTCAATGGGATACACCTACGCACTTGCTACAATCTAGGCTAAAATTTAAATACTGATGGCACATATTGGCATGAATGTGGCATAGTTCTTGGGGTGAGTATAGAGCAATTCTTATTATTAGTAATATTACTACATTAGCTAGAGTGTGAAGCAATTAAAATTCTAATACAGTTTTTTTTTAAAGATTTTATTTATTTATTTGACAGAGAGAGATCACAAGTAGGCAGAGAGGCAGGCAGAGAGAGAGAGAGAGAGGAGGAAGCAGGCTCCCTGCTGATCATGACCCGAGCCGAAGGCAGCAGCTTAACCCACTGAGCCACCCAGGTGCCCCAAAATTCTAATACACTGTTAATGGGAGTGTAACTTGGTATAATCACTTCAGAAAAAGATCTGGTAGTTTCTTATAAAACAAATTTATATCCATCCTATAACCCAGTAATCCCATACCTAGGTATTTACGCAAGACATGAAACATAGGCCTATTAAAAGACTTGTACAGGAATGTTAATAGCTCAAAACTGGAAATAACCCTAATATCCATTAGTATGAGAAAAGCTAAATAAACTGGTATATTCATGTGAATATGAATATGAATTTTATATGAATGTTTTATGCAACATATGGATGAATTTCTAAAATGCTGTGCTGAGTGCAAGAAGTTTTATATACAAGTGTTCATATTTGTTCCATTTAATGAAGTTCTGGGACAGGCAAAACTAATCCATGGTGGAAAAACGGGAATAGTAGTATTTGCTTGGGTGGGGTAATAATGGTTTGTTGGGAATTTACCAAAAAAAGATATGATGGAACTCTCTGGATTGATGGACATGTTCTATATTTTGTTAGGGATTTGGGTTACCTTGGTTTTACATTAATTAAACTTATCATCTGGCATACTTAAGATTTGTGCAGTAAATTTAAATATAAATTTATTTCTATTTATATATCCAACATGAAAGCATAGTAAATAAATGCTGAATTCTGGATAATGATATACATGCTTAAGGGTCTACTGATGTTTGTAGTCTACTTGAAGATGCATTTTGTTTTTTAAAAATGAATGGGTGGCTAAACATGTGATAAAGCAAATATAAGTGTATCTTGGAGCTATTGTGTGTTCAGTTCCAGACCACCACCTAAAGCAAATATTGCAATAAAGCAAGCCAAATGACTTTTTTGGTTATCCAATGCATATAAAAGTTATGTTTACACTATACTGTAGTCTATTAAGTGAGCAACAGCATTCTGTCTAGAAAAAAACCTGTATACCTTAATTTAAAAATACTTTGTTGCTAAAAAATACTAGCCACCATCTTGGCTTTCAGTGAGTTGTAATCTTTTTGCTGGTGGAGGGTCTTACATTGATGTTGATGGCTGCCGACTGATCAGGATGGTGGTTGCTAAAGGTTGGGATGGTTGTGGCAGTTTCTTGAAAAAGACAACAGTGACTCTCTTCCTTTCATGAATGATTTCTCTGTAGTGTGACATGTGGTTTGATAGTATTTTACACATAGAACTTCTTTCAAAATTGGTGTCAATCCTCTCAAACTCTGCCACTGCCTTTTTTTTTTTTTTTAAAGATTTTATTTATTTATTTATTTGACAGATCACAAGTAGGCAGAGAGTCAGACAGAGAGAAGGGGGTGGGAAGCAGGCTCCCTGCTGAGCAGAGAGCCAGATGTGGAGCTTGCTCCCAGGACCCCGAGATCATGACCTGAGCCGAAGTCTGCCACTGCTTTGTCAACTAAGTTTATGTGGTATTCTAAATTCTATGTTATTGTTTCAACATTCTTCACAGTATCCTTACCAGGAGGAAATCCCATCCCAAGAAACCACTGTTCATCCATAAGAAGTAACTCCTCATCCGTTCAAGTGTTATCATGAGATTGCAGCAATTCAGTCAGACCTTCAGGCTCCACTTGTAATTCTAGTTCTCTTCCTATTTACACCCCATTTGCGGTTACTTCTTCCACTGAGATCTTAAGCTCCTCAAAGTCACCCTTGAGTGTTGGAATCCACTTCTTTCACGTTCCAGTTCATGTTGATATTTTGGCCGCCTCCCATGAATCACGAATGTTCTTCATGGCTTCTAGAATGGTGAATCCTTTCTGGAAGGTTTTCCATTTACTTTGCATAAATCTGTCAGAGGAATCACTACCTATGGCAGCTAAAGCCTTGCAGAATGTGTTTCTTGAAAGTCAAAATTACTCCCTGATCGATGGGCTACAGAATGGTTGTGTTAACAAGCATGAAAACATTAATCTTGTTGTACATCTCCATCAGAGCTCTTGGGTGACCACATGCATTGTCAATGAGCAGTGATACTTTGAGAGGAGTCTTATTTTTTCTGAGCGGGTCTCAACAGCAGGCTTCCAATTATTCAGTAAACCATGCTATAAACAGATGTGCTGTCATCGGGGCTTTGTTGTTTCGTTGATAGAGTACAATTAGAGTAGATTTAGCATAATTCTTAAGGGCCCTAGGATTTTTAGAATGGTCAGTGAGCATGGACTTCAGTTTAATTCACCAGCTGCGTTAGACTCTAACAAGAGATTCAGCCTGTCCTTTGAAGCTTTAATGCCTTGACCTCTCTAGTTATGGAGGTCCCAGATGGCATCTTCCAAAATGAACCTGTTTCATTTACATTAAAAATCTTTTGGGTAGTGTAGCCACCTTCATTAAATATCTTAGCAAGATCTTCTGGACAACTTACTGTAGCTTCTACATCAGCTCTTGATGCTTCACCTTACATTTTTATGTTAAGGAGATGGCTTCTTTCCCTACAGCTTAATGAACCAACTTTTGCTCACTTGATACTTTTTTTCTGCAGTTCCCTCTTATTTCTTAGCTTTCATGCAAAGGAAGGGAATTAGGGCCTTGCACTGGATTTTAGGGAATGTTGTGGCTGTTTTGATCTTCTATCCAGACTACTCAAAATATCAGCAATAAGGCTGTTCTGCTTTTCTTATTCATGTGTTCACAGGATCAACTCTGGATCAAGTGCAGTGTCAAAGTTTTTATCTACAAGTTGACTCTAAAATTTATGCATAAGAGCAAAGCCCCAAGATTAGGTCTCATAATTTTCAAGAGCAATAACAATGTGAATGGAATTGCCTTACTAGTATCAAGATTTATTGTCAAGCTATACCAATTAAACAGTGTAGTATTGGCACAGGGGCTGACAGTACAGTGGAACAGATTATAGTCAAGAGAGACATCCCTGCATTTATGGAAACTTAATGTTGTACTGAATTTGCACTTCAGTTAACAAATGGCCTAAGCTAATCAATCATTTATATAGAAGAAAATATGATAATATTCCTATTTGTGTGAAAATAAACCTACAACTCTTTTAGGAGAAGATATAAGCAAATATTTTCATGTGATTGTGTGTTAGAGATGTATTTCTTATGTATAAAAAGTAATATAAGGAGAGATTGGTAAGTTTGACTATATAAAAATTAAATCTTTTGATGACACCATTAAAAATAAAAGTAAAAAAAAAAGTTAAAAAGATTAGACTGAGGAAACATTTTCAATGAATTAACTTACGAATAATTATTATCCAGAATATATCTTTTAATTCAATGAGAAAATCAGAAAATCTAATAGAAAAATGGGCTGAAGTATAAATAGGCAGCTCACTGTTGAGGAAACCCTAGTGGTTAGTAAACACATGAAATCTTGCTTAACTTCACTAATAATTATAGGAAATACCAATTAAAACTATACTATGATGGGCGTTGCTTGGCTGATTCAGTTGGTGGAAAGGGTGTTTCTTGATCTCAAGGTTGTGGTTTTGAGCCCCCACATTGGGTGTAGAGATTACCTAAAAATAAAATTTAAAAAATTTGAAAAAATTGAAAACTATACTATGACGAGAGTTAATACATTGGTAAAAATGGAAAAGTCAGGGGTGCCTGGGTGGCTCAATCAGTTAGGCGTCCGACTCTTGATTTCAGTTCAGGTCATGATCTTGGGGTTGTGGGATTGGCTGTGTTTGGCTCTGCGTTCAGTGCGGAGTCGGCTTGAGGTTCATTCTCCCTCTCCTTTCCCCTCTGCTTCTCCCCCCTTTATATATAAAGACTATATAAATATAATCTTTAAAAAATTAAAAAGTTGGGGCATCTGGGTGGCTCAGTCAGTTGGACATCTGCCTTAAGATCAGGTCATGATCCCAGGGTCCTGGGATCGAGCCCCACATCGGGCTCCCTGCTCAGAGGGGAGCCTGGTTCTCCCTCTCCCTCTGCCTGCCACTCCCCCTACTTGTTCTCTCCTTCTCTCACTGTCAACTAAATATAAAATCTTTCCTAAAAAATCAGAAGGGAAAGCTTTTTTAATAAAAAAATTAAAAAGTCTGCAAATACCAAGTATTGGAGAGTATGTGTTCAACAGTTATTTTTTGAGCATCTACTATATATGTCAATCACTGTTCTAAGTCATTCAGATGTACTAGTAAATAAAACATACTGAGATCCTTGCCCTCATGGAGCTTTGATTCTAGTGGGGGAGTATAGAAAATAGGCAATAAGCATAATTAAATTATATAACATGTTAGTGATAAATGTATTGAAAGTATATTGGTGATATATTAAAAAAAAAGTTATAGCAGGGTAAGAGGTTGATGGGATGGTAAGTTGCAATATTATGTAGGGCTATCAGGGTAGTAGACTTCATGCTCAAGTAAAAATTGAGCCAAGATTTTTGAAGGCTGTTAGGGAGTTAGTCAAGGAAATATTTGGGGGAGGAGCAGCATTCTAGATAGAATGCACAGATTAGCATTAAGGCCTTAAGGTAGTAGAATGCTGATGTGTTTGACAAACAATAGAGTCCAGTATGGCTGGATCAAAGTGTGCAAGGGAGGGAGGAGGTCAGAGAGATACTGGGAAGTGGTGGTGGGTCACCGTTCTAGGTCTTTATGTGGATTTTGACTTTAACTCGTGAGTGAATCAGGGATCCATTTGAGGGTTTTGAGCAGGAGCATTATGATCTAACTGACTTTTAAAAGGAACACTGTTACACTGAGAATAGACTATAGAGGGATAAGGGTAGAAGCAGGAATGGGGTACCAGTTAAGAGATGGTTGAGAAGCCAGGCAGAGACCATGGTGGCTTAGATTGCAATAGCAGAAACCAAGAGGTTTTTCTCTAACTCTTCAAGTGACAAAATAGAATCGAGACTCTTTAGACCTTTTAACTGAATTTATTGTGACTACTGTATATTTTGTTGCAGAAATTTTAATGGATTTTGTGTGTTTTGTTGCTACCCCAGTCTTTTTTGAAGGTGTTATTTGATAAATTGTTACATAATATAACATATATGTGCCATTACTTTAATACCCAACCCTCCCAATTCCAATATCTAAAACATAACTAAATCCAAGGTTTTGTTTAAGAGATTATATATGTATAAACACTGCAGAGATACGTCTGAAAAATGGTTGTATTCTGGATGTATTTTAAAGCTAGAGCTATTAAGAATTCCTGATGGGAGCGCGGAGGTGGCTCAGGGGTTAAGCCTCTGCCTTCGGCTGGAGTCATGGGATTGATGCCTATGAGGCCGGCCTCATCAGGCTCTCTGCTCAGCAGGGAACCTGCTTCCTGCCCTCTCTCTTTGCCTGCCTCTCTGCCTACTTGTGATCTATGTCAAATAAATAAAGTCTTAAAAAAAGAATAAATAAAGTCTTAAAAAAAGAATTCCTGATGGATGGTATAATTTTACGCATGTGTGGAATTTAAGAAACAAAGCAGATGAATATATGGGAGAGGGAAAAAAGAAAAAGGGAAACAAGTAAGATTCTTAAGGAGGGGCTCCTGGGTGGCTCAGTGGGTTAAAGCGACTCAGTGGGTTAAAGCCTCTGCCTTCGGCTCAGGTCGTGATCCCAGGGTCCTGGTATCGAGCCCCGCATCAGGCTCTCTGCTCAGCAGGGAGCCTGCTTCCTTCTCTGTCTCTCTGCCTGCCTATTTGCCTACTTGTGATCTCTGTCTGTCAAATAAATAAATAAAATCTTTTTTTAAAAAGTGACTCTTAATGGTAGAGAACAAACTGAGGGTTGATGGAGGGATGTGGGTGGGAGATGGACTAGAAAGGTGATGGGCATTAAGGAGGGCACTTGTTATGATGAGCACTGGATGTTATATATAAGTGAGGAATCTTTGGATTCTACTTCTGAAACCAATATTGCACTGTATGTTAACTAACTAGAATTTAAATAAAAATTTAAAAAATAAAATCCTTCAGGAGAGAAAAAGGGGGAAATGATTGTGACAAAACTCTTGATAATCATGAAATTTTAATGATTAAGAAAATAAAATTACAAAATAAAGAATTTCTGATGGATGGGATATGATGGATGTGAATTATGGAGGAGTTCAGATGTTTTGGTCTAAACAACCAGAAGGGGGCGCCTGGGTGGCTCAGTGGGTTAAAGCCTCTGCCTTCCGCTCAGGTCATGATCCCCAGGGTCCTGGGATTGAGCCCCACATCCTCTCTGCTCTGCAGGGAGCCTGCTTCCTCCTCTCTCTCTGCCTGCTTCTCTGCCTACTTGTGATCTCTTTCTGTCAAATAAATAAATAAAATCTTAAAAAAATAAAATAAACAACCAGAAGAATAGAAATACTGTCATCTGAGATGGGGAAAGCCTGTTGTTGAAATCAATTTTGGTGGAAAGAATGAGCTCAGTTTGGGACATAGGGGATTTGAGTTGTTGAGTGGGCAAATTGGTTATAAGTGTCAGAAGTTTGGGAGACAGGTCTGGGAAGCACTGGAGGGGGAGGTTAAACCTAAATGTATACTTCCAAGAAACTTTATATAATGTGCATGAAGACACAAGTACAAGCTATTTTTTTTTTTTAAGATTTTATTTATTTATTTGTCAGAGAAAGAGAGGGAGAGAGAGCAAGCACAGGCAGACAGAATGGCAGGCAGAGGCAGAGGGAGAAGCAGGCTCCCTGCCGAGCAAGGAGCCCGATGCGGGACTCGATCCCAGGATGCTGGGATCATGACCTGAGCCAAAGGCAGCTGCTTAACCAACTGAGCCACCCTGGCGTCCCAAGTACAAGCTATTTTATAGGAGTATTGTTTTGATGAAGAAGATAAATATGCAAAGAAAGTTAACTTTCTGTTTCCTGGAAAGTCGATAAATAAATATTATATATAAGTGTCAAAATAAGTGGATTAATAACAAAAGTGAGAAATATTCATGTGGGTGAATTTACCAGTTATAATGTTGAAGTCAGCAGATGAATACATACAATATTTTAAATAATTTAAAAACCTGTGAAACAGTACTAATAATTGTTTGTGAATATATATGTAAGAAAATATAAAGACATATGGCAAAGAAACAAAATACTCATACCAGTTAAAGTGGGGAGCTGAGGGAGGTGGTCCTTGATACATTTTGAAAGCAAGTCACCGAGGCCCATCTGTGACTAGTGGTTTCACCCCAGCAGTGTCTGTAGTCATCCCTTTGTTATATTACTTTCTGTACTTCTTTGTCTAAAATGTTTCCTAATTAAAGAAAAATTCCATGTCGTTTCTTTCTTATCCCCGACTCTTAATGGGGGGTGGTGAATACTTTCTAATTCATCAAGTTAATGGCTAGCCCAAAATGTAGCTGGAGTAATCTCCACTGGTGAGATGGTTCCATCTAGTGGGGAAAAGGCTGTAAGTAGTCTGAGACGTTCCTTTTGGAAATAGTTCAACTGACTATTCTTTATTTTGCTGAATTTAAAAATAAGGGAAGAGGTTATTGTTTGGAAATAGTTTTTGCTCTTGTTAAGATAATGCTGTAGGACATTTAATGCAGACCTGTAGGACTTAGGTGTGTCCTTATTTCTGTGTAACTTGTGTTTGTGCTTTGTTTTTCAGAAGGAGTTGAGCCTTCCAAGAAGAGGCAGCTTGTAAGTTGATGATTATTATGATTATGATTATGAACACTAGCTTAGGAATCCCTCCTGGGGACCATTGTCAGTTATTATTTGGAGGAGTCCCATATATTCCACCTCCCCCCACCCCCTTCTTATTTGGGCCAGGGAACCTGGTGGGCCAGCCAGTTTCTCTTGCTAGGTCAGATACTCCAATTTCCCCCACCCCTTCTCACTCTTCTCTGTCTTGGTTTTTGGCTAGCATTTGAGCAAGAGCTGCTGCTTAAGTACCCATCATAGTTTTATGGGTTTTGGGTTTTACCAAGTTTTTTTTTTTTTTTTAAACAGACTTAAGCTTTTTGGGAATGTTCATGTTGAAACTCTTAACATCTTTATCTGTCTCATAACATGGTCCTAGGGAGAGGCCAAGTTTTCTGACAGTTTAGGGGCAAGGGTAGCTCCAAATTTGGATTCAGGATAGGAATAAGGCTTTCTTTCACCCGTTTTTGTTTTGTTTTGTTTTGTTTTTTCCCCTATTCTGGCTTTAGGGCTTGGGAAATTGCTAAATAATCTTTGTCTCTAGACTTAAATTCTTTCATTTTCTTGGCCTACTTTTTCTCTTTAGAATTCTTTTAGGGCACTACTGCAGATTTGGCTAATCAGAATCATCTAGAATGCTTGTTAAAATTCTGAACAGATTCTAAACTTATTTGTATCAGAATCTATGTGTTGGGGCCCAAGAAACCTGTATTTTTATGCACCTGCATCCACATCTACCATGATTTTGCTAAGAAGCCAGATTTGGGAAGCACTAAGGAAATAGCACTATGATAAAACAATGGCTTCAAAACTTTTCCTTATGGAAGCATATAAGGAGGAGGACACAATAGTATTCATATTTATTTATTAAATGTACTTTATATATACATTTTATGTATTTTTTTGTCAGTGTGTGAAATACAAGGTAATTCTTTCTGTTCTTGCTATTTTAGGATTTTGTTTGGTAAAAATACTATAGTAATTAGTTGTCTTCTGAGATTTTTGTAAAGCTCCTTTGGCTGTTTTGTGAAGGCTTATTGTGATTTGATAAAAAGAGACTCAAGAGTCAGAAAACCCCTAGGGTTCAGTGGGCTTTGTCACTTAATTAGCTTGGTAAATGTAGACAGATCACTTCATCTCCTTAAACCTTAGTTGTCTTATCTATAAAATGAGGATCATAACATCTATTTTTCTTTTTTCTAATATTAATAGGAGGATGACTTAATATATGTGATAATGCTTCATTTCTTAAAATTTTCTAAGGTGTATTAGTTTTAGAATTTTTGTAAACATACTGGATTAAATTTGGATACATTTTATTATTTAAGAGCCACATTTCCTTATTTAAATTTAGTTCTAGGGGTTTAACCAGTTAGGCATTCGACTTCTGATTTCCACCCAGGTCATGATCTCAGGCTTGCGATATGGAGCCCTGTGTTGGGCTCTGCCCTCAGAGAGGAGTCTGCTTGAGATTCTCTCTGTCCCTCTCACCCTCCCCCCGCTTGTGCTCTCTCTCTCTCTTTTTCTCTCTCTCAAGTAAATAAATAAATCTTTAAAAAAATGGGGCACCTGGGTGGCTCAGTGGGTTAAGCCGCTGCCTTCGGCTCACGTCATGATCTCAGGGTCCTGGGATCGAGTCCCGCATCGGGCTCTCTGCTCAGCAAGGAGCCTGCTTCCCTCTCTCTCAAAAAAAATTAGTTTATGAGATGCCTGGGTGGCTCAGTGGTTAAGTATCTGCTTTTAACTCAGGTCATGATCCCAGTGTCCTGGGATTGAGTCCCACATGGGGCTCCCTGCTCAGTGGAGAGCATGCTTCTCCCTGTAGTTGCCACTCCCCCTGCTTGTGTTCTTTCTCTCTCTGACAAATAAATAAATAAAATATCAAAGAAAAATTGCTTTAGTTCTAGCAGAATCTAGATAAATCTATGTTCTCAAGTGCTCCAAGTCTTCTAAAAACTGGGCAAAGGTGCTACTAGAACCCTTAATGGAGTGATCTACTAAGTATGGATACATAACTGAAAAGGAGTGGCTTTTCAGGATCTTGTTCGGCAAATATATATGTATTCTTTTTAATTTTATTTTTTAAAAATTTAAGTAATCTCTACATCCAATGTGGGCCTCAAACTCATAACCCTGAGGTTAAGAGTCACATGCTCTACTGACTTAGCTGGCCAGGCACCCCGTACTTGGTCACTGTTCTATTATTTCTGGTATTTTTTCTTTTTTTCCCTCTTATTTGGAAGTTCTCTGAGATTTGCTCTTTGCTTAAGATTTGGTGAAATGAATTGAGGCCTAAGGCATGTAGCTTCTTCTAGCAGTGTGTGCGTCCAATGAAGGGAATTTGCTGAGGAGAAGGAAGGATATCCTGGGAAATTATTATATGAAATTGGAGAAATTTGAGGGTTCATTTTAGTTTTAACCATAAGAATATTTTGGTCATTTTTGTGATATCTAAAGTTAGGCTTACTGTAACTTCCTTAAAATAATTAGAAATAAATACCTTTTAATAAAGTAACTCACATTTAAACAATTGATCATTCAGTAAATGCACACTACACCGATCTAGGTTTTGAAGTTACAAGATTAAATTAGACATAACCTTCTATTTGGAGGATTTATCATTAATTAAGCCGGAAGTACCTCAGTGCAAGTGGTTTTTTAAATCTCAGTGGTTTTTTAAATCTTTAATATTGGAGGAGTAGAAAAGTTTTATTCTGGAAGGAAGCAGGGAATCCTGGATACTAATCTAGGCTTTGCCACTAATAAGTTGTATGTTGACAGGAACTATCATTTCTGGGACTGAATTGTCTTACTTACAAAACAAGGGATTGGGCTTACTTCATGTCTGTGCTTAGTTCTCTCACCAAATAATTGAAGCTCTGTGGTATCTCTTTTGCATAGAGCTGGGCAAGTCTTTGTAGGAAGTATGTAATAGGAAGCAAAGTATGGCTTAACATTTGTAGTAAAGAAGCCAGGAAGGTATAAACAACACAACATAAGATGTTTGAGTAAGTTTAAATAATACTTTAATTTTATAGTAAGTGTGGAGAAACTGGTATTAATGAAACAAGTGACTTAGCCACTTATTCCATTTTTTTCTGGTCCTTATAGACTTGTCTGGAAGTTTGTTTTTTTTTTTTAAAGATTTAATTAATTTATTAGTTTGAGAGAGAGAGGGAGAGCATGCATGAGCTGGAGGAGGAACAGAGGGGGAGCGGGAAAGAATCTCCAGCAGATTCTGCACTGAGCACGCAGAGCTGAAGTCCAAAAAGCCAGATGCATGCTGATCCCGTGACCCTGAGATCATGCCCTGAGCTGAGACCAACAGTCAGACCCTTAACTGTTTAACTGACTGAGCCACCCAGGTGCCCCATAGTTTGGAAGTTTTAAAAGTTATTTTAATTGTCTTGGGACACCTGGCTGGCTCAGTCAGTAGAGCATATAACTCTGGATCTCAGGGTCATGAGTTCAAGCCCCACCTTGGGCATGGAGATTGCTTAAAAAAGAAAGGGGGGGGTACCTGGGTGGCTCAGTGGGTTAAGCCTCTGCCTTCGGCTCAGATCATGATCTCAGGGTCTTGGGATCGGGCCCCACATTGGACTCTCTGCGCAGCAGGGAGCCTGCTTCCCCCCTCTCTCTACCTGCTTCTCTACTTGTGATCTCTCTCTCTGTCAAATAAGTAAATAAAATCTTAAAAAAAAAAAATTAGTGTAATTGTCTTCCGAGTCTTGGTTGGAAGAAGGAGGTGTACTTCTGTTCCTGTTTGTCTCTGTCCCAGAATGGCTTTTGCAAGAGCAGATGCTATTATATGCCCATTCCAGGTATAAAGCCTCATTTCCTTTGGCATATTTTCTCTAGTATATTTTATAGGAGCAGAGAAATTTGGCAGTTGCAGGTAGTTTGGTATCTTGTCTTTTGAGAGAGAGAGTCCGGTTCTTTTAATAAACAATTTTGAAAGTGGCTGAGCAATATAAAATAAATGAAGTTCAGTAATTTTGGAGGCTATCAATTGTTATGCTTTTCCATGTAATACAATAATTGCATTAAAATGGATAGAAATTTTAAAAATGGATTTTTGGATGAGATATCTTGGCATTTTACAAAGTAAACACTCTTCCACTTAACAAGTAATCCCTCCAGTGTCTCCAAATTGGGAAGTAAAATATACCATAGAAATGAAGAGCTTGTATTTGAGAGTCAGGTAGACTTGGGCCTGATCCTGCCAATATCCTTTAATAGGTGTTTTCTTTGTAAAACGTGTTACTGAATTTCTCTTGTCTTTTTGCTTCTATTCATTTGTTTGTTAAGATTCATTCTTGTTATTATTAAGTTCTTATTATGTGCAGGCACTTTTCAAGATACTGGAGATAAAGTAGTGTTGAAAGCAAAGTTTCTAGTCTTATGGAGCTTCTGTTCAAGAGAGACACACAGAAATGTATACCAAGTGTGTCATAGGGTATTGAGTGGTATGAAGAAAAAACCAGGTAAGAGATATGATGGTATATGTTTAATGGAGCAAGGATTGAAATTGTGTTGTCTAGGAATATTTTCATTAATGTTTGAATGGAGAACAGAGAGTATGGAATGAGGGATGCCGATATATATTGGGCAAGAGCATTCCATGTAAAGGATACAACATGTGTCAAGGTTCTGAGGTAGAAACATGCTTGGGATGTTGGTGGACAGCAAGGAGGCCAGGGTGACTGTTGGTGAGTGAACAGTGGTGTTGGGGTTGGTGGTGGGGGGGCACCAAAGAATATGAAGCAGAAGCTGGATTTTGTAGTACCTTGCAGACTACAGATAAGATTTTTGTATTTTATACTGATTGGGACAGAAAGTCAGTGGGTGGTTTTAAGCAGAGAAAGATGTAATCTGTCCTGGTTTTTGTTTTGTTTTGCTTTATTTCTGTTTTTTGTTTTTTGGAAAAGGGCACTTTTTTGAGATATAATCTGCGTATCATACATTTACCATTTAAGAGTATATAGTTCACTGTTTTTTTAGTGTATTCACAAGGTTTTATAGGAATTACCACTGTCTTAGTTCAGAGCATCTTCATCACCTGAAAAGAAGACCCCTACTTGCTGGCATTCGTACTCCATTCTGTACTCCCTCTAGTCCCTGGTAACCAACAAGTCTACTTTCTGTCTTAATAGATCTGCCTATTCTGAACATTTCATTTAAGTGGAATTATATAATATGTGGACTCTCGTGTCAGGCTTCTTTTGCTTAACACAATTTTTAAGAGACTCATCCATGTTTTAGTTTGTGTCATACTTAGTTCCTTTTAAGGCTAAATAATATTGCATTATATGTATGTATCACATTTTGTTTATCCATTATCTGTTGATGAACATTTGGATTGCTTCTCCTTTTTGACTGTTGTGAATATTGCTGCTGTGAACATGGGTGTACAAGTTTGAGTCCCTGCTTTCACTTATTTCAGGTAGATACCAAGAAGGGGAGTTTCCGGATCATATGGTAATTCTATGTGCAACTTTCTGAGGAACCAGAAAGTTGCTTTCTATGGTAGCTGCACCATTTTACATTCTAACCAGAAATGCATGAGGGTTTCTCCATATCCTAGCCAACACTTGTTTTTCCATTTTTAAAATTATAGTCATCTTCACGAGTTTGAAGTAGTATTTCATTGTGGCTTTAGTTTGCATTGTCCTAATTACTAGTGATGTTGAGCATCTTTTCGTGTGCTTACTGGTCATTTGTAAACCTTTGTTGAAATCGGTTTCTTTGCCCACTTTTTCAATTGGGTTGTTTATTTTTATTGTTTAGTTGTAGGAGCTCTTTATATATTCTGGATATTAAACTCTTTTTTTTTTTAAAGATTTTATTTATTTATTTGACAGACAGAGATTAGAAGTAGGCAGAGAGAGAGGAGGAAGCAGGCTCCCTGCTGAGCAGAGAGCCCGATGCGGGGCTCGATCCCAGGACCCTGGGACGATGACCTGAGCCGAAGGCAGAGGATTTAACCCACTGAGCCACCCAGGCGCCCCTAAACTCATTTTTTTTTTTTTAAAGATTTTATTTATTTGTCAGAGAAAGAGAGAGAGCATAAGAAGGGGGAGCAGCAGGCAGAGGGAAAAATAGGCTCCCTGCTGAGCAAGGAGCCTGATGTGGGACTCCATCCTCAGACCCTGGGATCTTGACCTGAGCCAAAGATGGATGCTCAACTGACTGAGCCACCCAGGCGTGCCCCCCCCCCCGCCCTTTTTAAAAGATATTTTTTGGTATTTAACTCATGTCAGATAAATGATTTCCATATATTTTCTTCCATTCTTTGGGTTGCATTTGCATTTTCACTCTCTTGATAATATCTTTGATACACAAAAGTTGTTAATTTTCATGAAGTCCAGTTGATTTATTTTTTCTTCCGTTGCCTGTGCTTTTTGTGTCCTATCCAAGAAATCATTGCCAGATCCAGTGTCAAAAAGGTATCTTCCAAGTATTTTCTTCTAAGAATTTTATAGTTTTAGGTCTTTGATACATTTTGAGTTCATTTTTGTCTATGGTATAAGATAGCTGTCTAACATTCTTTTGCATATGAGTATCTAGTTTCCCCAGAATCATTTGTTAAAAAGACTGTCTTTACCCCATTGGATGGTTTTGGCACCCTTGTCAAAAGTATTGGATCGTATATGTGAACATTTATTTTGGAACTCTCTATTCTATTCCATTGGTCTAAATGTCTGTCCTTATACTAGTACCATACTGTTTTGATTACTGTATCTTTGTAGTAAGTTTTATTTTATTTTTTTTTAAAGATTTTATTTATTTATTTGACAGACCGAGATCACAGGTAGGCAGAGAGGCAAGCAGAGAGAGAGGAGGAAGCAGGCTCCTTGCTGAGCAGAGAGCCCGATGCGGGGCTTGATCCCAGGACCCTGGGATCATGACCTGAGCCGAAGGCAGAGGCTTTAACCCACTGAGCCACCTAGGCACCCCTGTAGTAAGTTTTAAATAAGAAAGTTTGGTATCAAAGAACTAACTCTGTTCTTCAAGATTATTTTGGTTGCTTAGGATTTCTTCTGATTCTATATTTCTGTAAAAATGTCATTGGGGTTTTGATAGGGGTCGTTTTGAATCTGTAGATCAATTTGGGTAATATTATCAGATTGACTAATATTAAGTCTTCCTATGTTTGAACATAGGATATTTTTCCATTTATTTAAGTCTTCTTTAATTTCTTTCAGAAATATTTCATAGTTTTCAGTATGTGGGTCTTTCAGCTCCTTAGCTGAACATATTCCTAAATTTTTATTCTTTGTAATATTATTATTAATGGACTTGTTTCTTAAATTCTTTTTTGGGTTATTTATTGTTAGTATATAGAAATCAACTGATTTTTGTGTTTGTGTATCCTGCAGCTTTGCTGAATTTATATCTCATTGTAGTTTTGATTTACTTTAATAACTCATGATGTAGATAGAGTCTTTCTTTTTCTTTCTTTCTTTCTTTCTTTCTTTCTTTCTTTCTTTCTTTCTTTCTTTCTTTCTTTCTTTCTTTCTTTTTAGGATTTTATTTATTTGAGAGAGAGAGAGATAGCAACAGAGATAGCGAGAGAGAGCAGAAGCAGGGAGGAGAGGGAGAAGCAGGCTCTCCTCTAAGCAGGGAGCCCAGTGCTGGGGTTGATCCCAGGACCCTGACATCATGACCTGAGCTGAAAGCAGACGCTTAACCAAGTGAGTCGCCCAAGTGCCTCTGTTTCTTTCTTTTTTCCTTTTTTAAGATTTATTTATTTATTTGAGGGAGAGAGTGTATATATGCGTAGGGGGAGGAGCAGAGGCAAAGAGAGAGAGAGAGAGAATTTCAAGTAGACACCGTGCTGAGTGCAGAGTCCAGTGCAGGGCTCAATCTCATGACCCTGAGATCATGAACCCAGCCGAAATCAAGACTTGGAAGCTTAACCAACTGAGCCACCCAGGTGCCCCGGTAAAGTATCTGTTCATGTACCTGTTGGCTATTTGCATATCTTCTTCGAGGAAATGTTCATTCAAGTCCTCTGCCCATTTATTATCTGAGGTATTTGTCTTCTTATTATTGAATTGTAAGAGTATTTTATATTTTCTGTATACTAGACCCTTATCAGATACATGATTTGCAAATACTTTCTTCCATTCTGTGGGTGGTTGTTTCACTTTCTTGATAGTGACCTCTGATGTGTAGAAGTTTGTAATTTCAATGAAGTCCAGTTTATCTGCTTTTTCTTTGGTTGTGCTTTTGATATCATATCTAAGAAACCATTGCCTAATTTAAGGTCTTACTTGTTTTTAGGCTAACTATAAAGGTAACTAAGTAATAACACAGAAAGGCTAATACTATTGAAAGAAAAATTTATTACTTAAAATTTCCCCAACAGAAAGGGACATGTCATGCCATGCAGGCCACATGAGGAAAGCACCAGGTTTAGTCAGGAGGCAGAAAGGAGCAAGAGGAAAGCCCAAGCCAGAGTCTTTATTGGGGTTTGTACAGAAAAGACAAGGCAGCTTAGGACTGGCTACTTTGAATAACATTGGTGGGTTCTGGGCTGTAGCAGTGGTATTTAGTTGTCTGGTACTTGACCCTGAGTGATACAGGGCAGGGGAAATACTAGCTTGATGTGTGAGAGTTTGATAAAGGAGTTGGTTGGGAGTATAGACTCAGGATTGGTTAGAAGGTTTGTTAATAGGATTTTTGCAAAAAAAAAAAAATTGGATGGCAGGGGAGATATAACCAAGTTTAGCTCTTAGTTTGGCCCTATAATTAATAAGTGCCAAATAGGTGGTACCTCGCTGACTTAGTTGAGCATGCTTGATCTGGGTGTTGTGAGTTCAAGCCCCACATTGGGTGTAGAGATTACTTGAGGGGAAAAAAGCCAGTAAGCAAATACGGAATCTGAGAAAACAGAACAATGTTGTGATGACTTACTCATATTTCTTTTTAAGAGTTTTATGGTTTGAGCTCTTACTTTTGGACTTTGATTCATTATTAGTTAATTTTTATATGTGGTGTAAGGTGAGGATTCGATTTAATTCTTCTAGATGTGGATAGCTGTTGTCCCAGCTCCGTTTGTCGAAACAACTTTTCTTTGTTGAATTGAGTTGATGTGGGTTTTAAAAAAGTCACTTCTTGCTCAGAGGGTAGGGAGAGCAGAAGTGAAATCAGGGAAGTGTGTGAGGAAACCATTACAAAAATCAGTCAAGGTGGTGGTAGCTTAAACAAGGTGGTAGCAGCTGAGGTGGTAAGAAATACTTGGGTTCTGGATATATTTTGAAAGGAGAGCTGACAGTATTTCTTGATAGTTAATTTTGGTATATGAGAGAAAGCAAGGAATTGGTGGTGATCACAAGATTTTAGGACTGAATAGCTAGATAAATATGGCTGCCATTTATTGAGCAAGATGGGGAATATGTACGTGGAACAGGATTGTTTTTGTTGTTTCTCTTCTTGGGAGGGGCAGGAGTAGGAGTTGTTGGAGGAATCAGAACTTTGGTGTTTGTTTGACATCCAAGAAGGAGTGTTGAAAAGATAATCGTGTATATGAAATGGGGATCAAGGGTGAAATCTGATCTGGAGATATATATTTGGAAATCGACAACATATAAATGATTTTCAGAGTTAGGAGATTGGAGAAATAAACTACCAAAATGCTACTCAAGTGTGGTCTGCTGACTGGTGGTGGTTATCGAACTGTTTGTTACCAGTTTGCCATGAGTTAAATAAAGAAATTTAGAGTAAGCAGCTGACATTGTTGTAAACATCAAGCGTTTCATCATTTTTCTGTTATTCCATATTTATTGTATCTTGCAGTGGTTTGTGATGGATTAAAATTTTCGCCTGCTCCTTCACCGCAGCTGGTTTGAGCAGCACTGACCTGGTGAGTGAGTGAGTCTAGAAAGAGATAGAAGGACTGAGCCTTGGGTCACTGGAGTGTTTACTGGTTAGGACGTAAGGAGAATCTGTTGGTAAGAAAAACGTGGAAAGGGGCAGCCAGTGAGGTTGGAGGAAAACCAGAAGAGAGTGGTGTTTCCAAAGCGATGAGGAGAAAGTATGCCAAAAGCTGCTGACAGGTTATGTAACATGAACACTTAAGAATTGCCCTTTGGATTTAGTAATGGGCAATTCCCTATTGGTGACCTAGGTGAGCAGTATCGATGGGAAGTGGGTATAGAACTTGATTCGAATGGGTTCAAGAGAGAATGAGAGATAGTATTATCTGTGTAGTATTTAGGCTAAAAATGTTCTACCTCAGTGTGCTATAGGAAGAAACAATCAGAGAAGTTCAAACTGAGGGGGCAATCTGTAGAAGCTATTGGCTTGGACTCTTCAAAAATGTTGAAGTTGTAAAAGATTAAAAAAAAAAAAAAAAAAAAGACTAAGGATGTGTTCCAGACTACTAGATACAAAAGAGACTTGGTGAATAAATGTAATGCTTAATTCTTGGGTGGATACTGGATTAAAAAAATAGTTGAAGAACAATATTGAGACAATTGAGGATACTTGAATGTGGATTTTTATTCAATAGTATTATTGTGTCAGTGTTAAACTTTCTAGTGGGACAGTTGTGTGGTGGTTTTTTCTTGTTAGGCAAGGATTAATTGTGGAAATATTTGAGGGAAGAGGTTTTAAGGTGTTTACAAATGACTTGTCAATGGTTCAGCTAATTAACAAGAAGTAATTGCATATGTGCCTGGCTGTCTGCCTGCCTCTGTGCACAGAGAAAGAAGAAGAGGAGAAGGGAGAGAAACTAGCAAATCTAAGTGAAGAGTATATGGAATTTCATTGAATTATCC
This sequence comes from Mustela nivalis, assembly GCF_964662115.1. Taxonomy (NCBI): domain Eukaryota; kingdom Metazoa; phylum Chordata; class Mammalia; order Carnivora; family Mustelidae; genus Mustela; species Mustela nivalis. Next base: position 34,120,683 of record NC_139029.1, read on the forward strand.
TTGCTCCTTTTCTGATATTTTGGGGAGGATTAGTGAGTAATATTATTTCAAAGAGATTTGCTGAAAAGAGCATCATAGAAATCAGGTGATAACTGGAAAAGGTCATGGGGTTTTCTCCCTCTCTTTAAAATGCAGATGGGCGATATTACATTATGTTTTATGTCAATGAAATTATCCAGTAGAGAAGGAGAAGTTAATGTGAGAGAGGCTGGAACAATTGCTGGAATGTCCACAAGTAGGCAGAAATGGAGGACACAGGAGTGCTTAGGTGACTCACTCAGTTAAGCGTCTGTCTTTGGCTCAGATCATAAGCCCAGGTTCCTGGGATCAAGTCCCACATCAGGCTCCCTGACTTTCCCTCTGCTCATGCGCTCTTTCTCTCTCAAATAAATAAATAAATAAATAAAATTTTTTTAAATGAAGGACACACATCTCAGTACTTATTGAAATACTGGCCTTAAACAGGAGCATTGACAATTTGTCCGCAGTAGCCTTGGTTTCCTCAGTTTATTTGTAAAAAATTATGCATGTAAAATAAATGGCATGGTGCCTGCAATGAAGCCCTCAACTGTTTGTTACAGAAATTAGTGCAGTGCCTGTTATTATTAAACTTCTGAAAAACCAGTAGTTTATTTAATTTTATTATTAGCAGGCCATAATTACCTGTTAGAAGCTGTAAATTCTTCAGAAACACAAATTAGTTTAAAAAAAAATTCTACCTAGGGACGCCTGGGTGGCTCAGTTGGTTAAGCAGCTGCCTTCGGCTCAGGTCATGATCCCAGCGTCCTGGGATCGAGTCCCACTTCGGGCTCCTTGCTCGGCAGGGAGCCTGCTTCTCCCTCTGCCTCTGCCTGCCATTCTGTCTGCCTGTGCTTGCTCTCTCCCCTCTCTCTCTCTGATAAATAAATAAAATCTTAAAAAAAAAATTCTACCTAATAAATTTGAAGATGTAATGGGCTTTATTAAATGATTCATGAGTCAGGCAGCATCCCACCCAACAAATGGAGGAGAGTTACAAAGGGCTACAAAAAGGGAAAGGTTTTTAAAGGCAGGACAAGGAAGTCATAAACAGAAAAAAGGGTTATTTCAGGTGAGGTCACATCTGAAGATGAAAGGGTTTTAGTAAGTGAATCGGGAGGGTCCATGTGACAGATTACCAGTTATTGGTGCTGACTAGAAAATTCTTGACCTGTTAAGACTACATTTCTGGGAGAGATTATAAGTCTAATTAGGTTAGGTATTATGCCTTGCTTTGGTGACTTGGCCTAAATAATACCATTTTAGGCCTGTAGGTTTGTTTTGTTTTTTTAAACATTAGTAAGATGCTAAACAAAGTTAAATGAACAATAGTGTACCTTAGAAAAGCCACAAAACATTCATGATTGGCTTTGGTCATGTAAGGGAAGAGAACAACTAAATTCCAATATGGGAAATGAGAAAATCCAGGCCTGCAACGATGAGGGCTTTGTTGGGGCAAGTTGATTATGTAAGTTCTTTTGGCTCATACCATTTATATTAGATACAGCTTTCTGAAATAAGATTTTCACATTTAGAAAGCTATTTCACATTTAAGCCCATCTGGATATTTTTCAATACATTAAAAAATATAATCTAGGGGTGCCTGGGTGGCTCAGTGGGTTAAAGCCTCTGCCTTCGGCTCAGGTCATGATCCCAGGGTTCTGGGATTGAACCCTACATTGGGCTCTCTGCTCAGCAGGGAGCCTGCTTCCTCCTCTCTCTCTCTCTGCCTGCTTCTCTGCCTGCTTCTCTGCCTGCTTGTGATCTCCGTCTGTGAAATAAATAAATAAATAGATAGATAGAATATATATATAATCTAGAATGCCAGACCTAGAGGAGTTGATTAACCTTGTTAAAAGTGTATATATCTGTGGAAAAAGAATTGAGAGAAAATGAAGTTCTAAAGCTATTTGCGTTTGTTACCAAGTGATGGGAATATTTTATTTTGCTTTTTCTCAATTGGACCAGCTCTGAATAGCTTCCCTTGCCCAGCTTCATGAGGCAGCCCTCCTTTGGCAACTCTTTTCAAATACAATTACTTTTTTGTGGATTTCCGCTCCAATACCTAGAACCTATGCTTAGGAGTTCATTGTAAATAGTGTTTATGTCTCTAGTTACTGAGAAAGTTAAGCTCTTCTACTACTCATTACAACTTAAGGTAATTATCTTCATATTTCTTGAAATGTCATTGCTTTATTTCTTTGAGGCTGTGAGCAGTCCAGTGGAGGTGAAAAGGAGACTAAAGGAGTGAAGAGGTAGCTGAAGCTCCTGTCATGGGTGTGTGTGTGTGTGTGTGTGTGTGTGTTGTTATTGGTGACTTTTATTCTTGGAGTCCCTGGGAATAGTAGTCCTTTTGCATTGTTGGCTTACTCATTTGGGTGGTGGAATTAGACATCAGATATTGGATGAAAGTAAATGCTGGTTGTAAGTAAATGCAGCGATAGGCGGTAGGCAGGGAGGAGTTCCTGGGGCTCAAGGATATGATGTGTCTAATTTTTGCCTCTGTGAAACTGACATGTGGAACAGTGTCATGTACTTTCCCACTCTGATGCAACTTGATGGTATTTGCCTGGATAAATGCTTCTGGAGAATGTGCTAAAAAGAGATACCACCTGCTACAATAGTAAACTCTTTGTGTGGTATCAGTGGTGCCTGATATAGGGCTTTAGTTTCTCTATGGACTTTAGAAATCAGGACATTTTGGTAGTTTTAAGGACTCTGAAGGCCAGAGTAATAGCTCTATGCTATTATATTTAATAGTGTATCTTCTTCTTCTTCTTTTTTTTTTTTAATTGGGCTTATATAGGAAATGATTCACATAAGTTCTCTATCTCTAGTGAGAATGCTGGAATTGGCAGAGGTTGGCAGGGATAGAACAATAGTCATCACTAATTTCCTAGCAGGACTCATTTTGTTGTTAAGAAATGGATGTATTTATTTTGTCAGTGAGCCATGAGTATGTGGACACAGGACTTGAAAACTGAAATTCTTTGAGAGCTCATTTTGTTACTGTTATTTTTAGAATTGCTGTTGTTATGCTAATTCTTCTCACATTTGTATCTCTCTAGACCTCACAACTACCAATTCACTGTAATCTACTTGGATATCTCAGAAACATCTGAAGTTTAGTATTTGTAAAACTGAAGTCATTGTCTTTCTCAAAAACCTACTCCCCTCATATTCCCTAGCTTACTAAATGGTGTCACTTCCTGATAGAAAACTTGGTTATTCTTATTACCTTTCTCTTCCTTACATTTACAACTCCTTTCTGTTATGTCTCTCAAATATTTCCTCTACTTCTTTCTACTATTACTAGTATGTCCATATCGTCCAAGCCATTGTAATCTCTTGCCTCTGTTTGTTGCCCTAACTTCCTAACTGGTCTTTGTCTCGCATTGCTTAGCCCTAGTCTATTACTCCTCTATCACACAGTAACCAGAAAAAGCTTTTTAAAGTACAGATTTGATTACTAGATGTTTATATAAACTTTAGTGAATTTTTTGTTACTCTTAGAATCATACCTGAAAGTCTTGACATGGCACATAAAACTATCTACACAGTGTGGTTCCTGTCTTTGTCTCCATATTTTGCGCAGTATGTTCCCTCTACTGGAATGTTTTTTTCTTTCATCTTTACCTTACTAGTTCTTATTTTCTGTCAAGCGTCAGCTTATATCTTACTTCCTTATGAAAAGCTTTTCTGACCTCATCTGTACTGTGATGTCCTTAGATTAAGTTGGATTTCCCAGAAGTACTTTTGTTCTTTTCATTCATAGCTTTTTACAGCAGTTGTAAATGAAGAATTATTTATCTGTATTCTCCCATTGTTTGGTCTGTTAGTCTGCTTGGGCTGCCATAACAAAATACCACAGACTTGGTGACATAAATAACAGAAACTGTCACAGTTCTGGAGGGCAGATGTTCAAGATCTAGATGCCAACAACATTGGTTTCTGGAGAGGGCTCTCTTCCTGGCTTGTAGATACCACCTTCTTGCTGTGAGCTCACATGGCCTTTGGAAGGGAGTCGGGAGAGGAAGAGTAGGGGGTGTGTGTACAAGAAAGATTTTTTTCCTCTTATAAGGCCACCAGTCCTTTGAGATTAGGGCCCCACACTTATGGCTTCGTTTAATTACTTCCTAAAGACCTATCTCCAAATAGGGCTTCAACATATGACTTTGGGGGTAGGTGGGGACATGGTTTGGTCCATAGCAGATGGTAAGCTCCATGAGGTCAGGACATGTTTTGTGGTACAATTCTCTGGTCCTGGGGCCTAGTATAGAGTTCAGCACATAATGGGCAATCACTTATGCCTGTTCCTAGTGTTTGGTTGGCCTGGAACAAAAATACAAATGGAGATATAAAGTTGGAGTTTTACATAATGTAACAAACTGTAAAATAAAATACGTTCTATTTTCCTATCCTGAAAAATATAGTTTTATAATAACAAATTACAAAAGAAATGTGTGAAGCTATTGATTAAAAAAAATAAACCAGGCAGATGTTGCGGCCAGTTTAGAGAAGTAGAAGAAGCATAGCTTTATCTGTATAAGGAAATGTTGAAATATATTTGTAAATGCTTACAAAGCTGATTTTTCTGTGGGGAGAAGGGAAGTCAATTGAACCTCAAATTTACAGAATTTATTTATAAACTCTATAGACAAGAACTGTTTGTGTGTCAGTATCAATTATATATAATTTACAGAGTTGTAAAATAGCTCAAAGGCAATAAAAGGCTAGAACAAATAATGTATTCTCTAATACATAGTTTTCCATCAGAAGACTGTTATGTTTTCTTTGATTATACCAAGTTTCCTTACAGTCCTTACCCTTTTGATCTAAAGCAATCTCAAATATTATTTTAATCACAAAACAGGGCTGGTTTTAAGTTTGGCTTGGTTATTTACATGGGATAGAAATAATGTTAATTTTCCATATAGATCTTTTTAATTTGCTTTGCTGGAGAATTTATAAATCTCAGATTGAACTTTTAAAAGTCCCTATTATTTGTATTTTGAGGCTAGAAAGCCAAACTAAAGAAATGCTCTATCAGATTTCATCTGCAGTACCTATAAAGTTGGGTGAATACTTTTCTCAATATCCCCCGAATGTCCTAAGGGTCCTGGGCCTTTCAGGAAGTGACCTTCCTTACCTTCTAGAAGGCTGAATCCTGGAAAGCTAGGAACCACGGCAATTTTCCTGGGAGGGTTTCATTGGTACTGGCCCCATAAAGCCAACTGTATTTTCTTAGAAGTGGCTTAAATAAGTAAACATCATTCTCAAATAGGACATTTCAAGCAAATTCTTTTTTTTGGGGAGGGATGGGCAAATCCTTTGTTGTATAACTTTTTACAATGATGTTTTAAGGGCATTTAATAAGATAATTCAGCAAGACTCAGATCTCATGGGGGGGAAGAGTCTTTGAAATCAGATATGATTCAGGAATGTTGCATTTTACAGAAGCAAAGGGTAATACATTTTTTAGGGTTTAATAGCTTAAGAAGGAAGAGAGCAGGCTTCCTTCTATATCTAGAAGACAGTATTAAGGCAATATTCCAAACAAATAACTATAATAATCTCTCATTAGTTCATTTAGGCCTGTGTAATTAATTCTCATTTAACTGGATCTAGTTTAATGGTCTGCTTCTCAACTCAAAAGGGTTCTGGAAATTCTGACTCAGTCCCCTGGAATGGTCTGGAAGTTGTCCAAGCAATGGCTTTAGAAACCTGTCCCCAAGAGTCCATTCTTTCAAGTGCCAGTAGTTTGAGATACCTGCTACAGTCCTTTTCCAGGGGGCTCTGAGACAATCCTTTGTTGAAAACACAGACTCGGACTTCTAGTTTGATAGCAGATCATTCAGACTAGCATCTGTGTAAAACAAAATCTCTCTGTGGGTGACAGAGACTTAAAATAGCTGTGGTCAGTTTCTTACTGGTGATTTTTAAATGTGAAAGGTCTAATGAGAGTTCATAACAAGAATAAGGCAACTAACCAGGGAATTAGGTTGTTTCTGGGGCATACAAAACAAGGATATTAGAGCTAATTCAAAAATATTTTAGCAAAACATCACTAAGAATAGTTCTTTTCAGAGAAGACAGTAAATATAATAGCTGATTTATAAAACATGAACATAATTATTACAGAAGAAAAATCCTGATATATAGCATATGATAATCTTATGGCATAATGCATATATCAAAACTTTATGAAGGATCTCAAGTAAAAAGATTTAGTGAGTCAGAAATAAGTCCTAGATACCTATATTTTTTAATAAAACTACATTGAGGGACGCCTGGGTGGCTCAGTTGGTTGGACGACTGCCTTCGGCTCAGGTCATGATCCTGGAGTCCTGGGATTGAGTCCTGCATCGGGCTCCCAGCTCCATGGGGAGTCTGCTTCTCTCTCTGACCTTCTCCTCGCTCATGCTCTCTCTCACTGTCTCTCTCTCAAGTAAATAAATAAAATCTTTAAAAATAAATAAATAAAACTACATTGACCTAGAAGATTCAAATTTTAAAAGTAGGCTTGTTACCAAGTAAGCAGCTTATTTATTTTTAAAAGTTTATTTATTTAAGTAATCTCTTAGTGTGGGGCTCAAACTGAGATTAAGAGTAGCACGCTCTTCCGACTGAGCCAGCCCGGTGCTCCCCCGCAACAAAGCATTTTAAATAATAAAATGCTAGATTCAAATTTTAAAAGTAAGATTGTAACCTAGTAAGCATTTTAAATAATAACCAAAATTAAGACTGAAAACGGTAAACTCTTATTTCCTAAAATGTGGCAAAACACTATCTGGGGGTGCCTGGGTGGCTCAGTGGGTTAAGCCACTGCCTTTGGCTCAGGTCATGATCTCAGGGTCATGGGATCAAGCCCCACATCGGGCTCTCTGCTCAGTTGGGATCCTGCTTCCCCCTCTCTCTCTGCCTGCTGCTCTGCCTACCTGTGATCTCTCTCTCTGTCAAATAAATAAAAATCTTTTTTTTTTTTTAAAGATTTTATTTATTTATTTGACAGAGAGAAATCACAAGTAGATGGAGGGGCAGGCAGAGAGAGAGAGAGAGAGGGAAGCAGGCTCTCCGCGGAGCAGAGAGCCCGATGTGGGACTCGATCCCAGGACTCTGAGATCATGACCTGAGCTGAAGGCAGCGGCTTAACCCACTGAGCCACCCAGGCGCCCAAATAAATAAAAATCTTTTAAAAAATATTTAAAAAATAAACAAAACACTATCTGAACTCATAAACAGAAATATTATACATAATGAGGGCATTGGCAGATCTCTGGGAGCTTCCCATAAATTATACAATTTTCTAGTAAATTTATACTAATTTTGCCTGTATGGATTTAAATTAGGGAGGGATGAGTGTCTTTTCCGATTTGAGAAGTTTTCCCATGAAACTCATCAAAAGTAAATATCAAATAAATCTATTTCTAATACCTCTCTAAAAACTTGAAAGAACACTTGTGGTTTTTCCAGGAATGCTCTGGAATATCTCAAAGATAGTTTTAGTTACTAAAGATATACTGGAATTTTATTGTTTCCTATATCTAGGATCGGATTTTGGGAAGACAAAACTTCAGAGTTGTCAGTGAAAATAATTAAGATAGGAGCATTAGTGCTTGAGAAACAATACCCAGTTACTTAAGCAAGGTGACAATAAAACACTTCATTTTTGTTTTGTTTTGTTTTTAAAGATTTTATTTTTTTGTCAGAGAAGTGAGAGAGAGAGAGACAGCACAGCAGGGGGAGTGGCAGCCTGAGGGAGAAGCAGGCTTCCTCCTGAGCAAGGAACCTGACATGGGGCTCCTGAGACGAAGGCAGACGCCCAATGAATGAGCAACCCAGATACCTCCCAATAAAATACTTTAAAAAGCAAAAGATTTATGCCCAATAAAATACTTTAAAATAAACATAGAACGGGGCGCCTGGATGGCTCAGTGGGTTAAGGCCTCTGCCATTGGCTTGGGTCATGGTCCCAGCTTCCTGGGATGGGCCCATTTTGAACTCTCTGCTCAGCGGGGAGCCTGCTTCCTCCCCTCTCTCTCTGCCTGCCTCTCTGCCTACTTGTGATCTCTGTCTGTCAAATAAATAAATAAAATCTTAAAATAAAATAAAATAAACATAGAAGTTAACAAAATTTGAAGAATCACAGCTTTTTCATGAGGAGCCTTTTCTTAAATAATTACGGACATACTAAGTCAGCATAAAGCAAAGAAAATTATTCTAGTAAGACAAGAACTATTTACTATCTGGACATAATACACAGAAAGAAAAGAATAACCTTTAATATTGTAGGTGAAGGCAATAAACTGTAAACCAAGGAGAGTTAGCCCATCAAAACCCAGCAAATTTAGCTAAGATTTTAAGCAGTTCAAAGCTTCTCAGACTCATGGCATGGTATTATAAACCATGGCAAACAAAATTCACATTATAAATTCTGTTCATTCTTTTCTTTCGTATTCTGTAACATTTATACTCTACTTGAGGACAGTTCTTAGGGGGTCATCAAGGTCAGGTTTAAATTTAAAATAATGCTGAAATGATACTGACATGCAGTGCATTTATCATTGCTGTTTTCAAATTAATCAATAAGTAAACATTTAAAAATGTCTCAGACTGTCCAGCCAATCACAGTCAACCTGTAGAACCAAGAGAGTTATTTATTTATTTTTTTTTCCCAAGAGAGTTAATAATAAATGTTTTGAGGTACTAAGTTTTGGGATTGTTTGTTAAGTAGTGTTTTGGGCTGGATGTTTGTGTCCTCCCAAAGTGCATATGTTGAAGCCTGTTTCCCAGTCTTCTGGTATTTGGAGGTAGGGCCTTTGGGAGGTAGGTAGACCACAACAAACAATGTTATTACCTAAAAATATAACTGGTGTCCTTGTGCAGTCAATTCTCATTTCTCCTCTTGGCTCCAGGCAACCACTGATCTGCTTTTTGGCACTATATATTAGTTTGGCCTGTGGCAGAATTTCATACAGTATCTGTTCTTTTGTAATAGGCTTCCTCATGTTTCAGTACTCCTGTTCATTTTTTTTTTTTTTTTAAAGAGAGAGAGAATGTGCACATGCTGGGGGTGGGGGAGGGGCAGAGGGAGGGAGAGAATCTTAAGCAACTTCCCCGCCCAGTGCCAGCCCCACACAGGGCTTGATTTCACAACCTGGGCAGAAATCAAGAGTTGGATGCTTAATCGACTGAGCCACCCAGGTGCCCCTGCTCCTGTTTATTTTAATGCTTAGTTTAGTATTTTTCTTGTGTAAATAGACCACTATTTGATGGTTATTTGGGTTGCTTCCTGTTTTTGGATATTATGAATAAAGCTGCTATGATTATTCACGTAGAAGTCTTTTTATGGACATACATTTCCACTTTTGCAGGGTTATATACCTGAGAGAGGTCAGGCCATGAAAACAGTATCTTAATCGCTGTTTCCACCAGTGGGAGTAACTTAGCCATAAACAAACCTAAAACAAAACCTGACTGTATAGAGGAAAAATAAATTTATAAAGGTAGAGTCAGCAAACTTCAGATAGCCACTTCAGATTTACCTCTGGAAGTCAAGAAAAGACATTCCTGGGCAGCCCCTATGAGATATATTTATCTCTGTGGCTCTGTGAGGTGAATCCATAGGGCATTTTGGTGGAGGACTTCCAGTACTTTTTAACAGGTAATTTTCTAGAAAAGATAAAATCATGGCTCTTATCAATGAAAATGAAATGAAACATTTAAAGATATAAAATGAAAACATTTAAAGATTAAAAAAACCCTCTTCATTAACAAGTGAACCACTCTGATGTTATACCAGTATCAATTTTTTTCCATTATCAATTTTTATGATTGAAAGTTAACAAAATATTAAGGATCATAATTTAATTAATGTTGTCACCATCTAGGTATTCATCTGTTTGAGCAATAAAGTGACAGCAAACAATTATTTATTATTGTTATTGAATGTTCTATACTTTTCCTTGCCTTTATTTCAGCAAAATTATTGTTGTAATTAAGATTTCTAAAAATAAATGGTCTTGGGGTACCTGGGTGACTCAGTTGGTTAAGCATCTGCCTTCAGCTCAGGTCATGATCCCAGGGTCCTGGGATGGAGCCCCGCATCTGGCTCCCTGATCAGCGGAGATCCTGCTTCTCCCTCCCCCTGACCCTGCCTGCGCTCCCCTCCTTGTGCTCTCCCTCTCTCAAATAAATAAATAAAATCTTTTAAAAATATGGTGTTATCTTTATGCCAATTATATCTCAAGAAAAGTGGGAGAAAAGAATGTTAAATAATTCATTATTATTTCATCTTATATATTGAAATCATATTTTGAATATATGATACTCAAATAAAATATATTAAAATTTTTAAAAATTGTGTTATTTTGACAATATTATATGAAATTAACAAACTTACTTGAGCCATTTTTTTTCTTACATTATTTTTAAAAAGTTATGTTCTCATTAGAGGGCATTCTGCTGCCATGATTTCACACATCAAACTTTGTAATGGAGTTTCATAAATTTACTGTTGTCATAGGAGATATTACACAATGTTTTAATATCATCTTATAAGTTGTTATCTCTGTTACTACAATGTCACCGTTTCTTAAAAGCATTGTCTAAGGCCATGTAACAGTTCTTAGGATCTTTCATCATTTCACTGCTGGGATGTTATAAAGAAAAGCAAAAGTAGCAGCATGTTCATGAAAAATCTTAATCTGTGATGGCCTCAAAGTAGTCTGTAGAAGTCAGTTTGAGATTATTTGGTGGTAAATCTTCTTCATGGTCATGTATGGTTAACATAATATAAGGTGGCTCCTATGCAGTCCTCCTTTTCTTGGTGTTCATGCTTTTGTATATTCCTCCTCCTCTTGAGAGTGGACAGTACCTGTAGTTTGCTTATAACCAATGGAACATAGTACAAGTGATGAGGTATCGCTCCTGTGACCATATTATGGTATATAAGACTTTGCCTAGTTAGTGGACTCCCCATAGAGACCATACTGGTTTGAGAAAGTAAGCAGCAGCCTGTTGGGAAATAATACAACCCAGGTGATGCTGTGTTTATAGCCTTGTGAGACCCTAAGCAGAGGACCTAGCTAGGCTGTGCTTGAATTTTTGACTCACAGAAACTGTGAACTAATCAGTGTTTATTTTAAGTAGCTACATTTGAAGGAATTTGTTACTCAGTAGAAAATGAATATGTGATGCAGATGTACTTTTCACATTTTCTTTTATTTCCTTATATCTCAATGTCACTTTCCTTGTATTTGCTATATGGAAATTCTTCTGATTAAAATATTTTTTTAGTCTTTTAAAAAGTGAAAGAACCCAACTGCCAAACAGATTTCTTTTGTTTTTGTCCTCCCTCATCAAATGATAAATGTTAAGTGTATGTGTAAGTTTATTTAAAAAAAAAATCACATAAATCTTTTTTTTTCTTTTAAAGTCCTGTGAGGTTGGTTTCCTTTCAAAGATTTTATTTATTTAGTTGAGAGAGCATGAGAGAGGAGAAGGTCAGAGGGAGAAGCCGACTCCCTGTGCAGCTGGGAGCCGGGTGTGGGACTCCATCCCGGGACTCCAGGATCGTGACCTGAGCCGAAGGCAGTAGTTTAACCAACCGAGACACCCAGGCACCCCAAATCACATAATTCTTCAAAATGGTTGTGCCATTTTATACTCCCACTAGTGATACTGAGAATTCTAGTTGACCCACATCCATGCTAAAACTTGTTATGGTCAAACTTTAAATTTTAGCCAGTCTAGTGGGTGGGTAGTGGTATTGCATTGTAGTTTTAGCTTACATTTACCAGATGAAAAATGATGTTGAGCATGTTTTTCATATATTTATTAGCTATTTGTATATCTTTTGTGAAATGTGTGTTCAAATCTTTTGCTCACTTAAAAAAATAAATTGGTTTATTATTATATAGTTGTAAGAGATGTTTATATATTCCAGATACAGATTTTTTTTTTTTTTGTCAGATGTGTTGTGACTATTTTCCTCTAGTCTATGGCTTACCTTTTCCTTTGGAAGTACATGGAATAGTATCTTTTAAAAAGCATAAGGTTTTAGTTTTGATGTTCAGTTGTGAGTTTTTATTTTTTATTATTTATTAATTATATATATATATATTTTAAAGATTTTATTTATTTATTTGACAAAGAGAGATCACAAGTAGATGGAGAGGCAGGCAGAGAGAGAGAGAGGGAAGCAGGCTCCCTGCTGAGCAGAGAGCCCGATGCGGGACTCGATCCCAGGACCCTGAGATCATGACCTGAGCCGAAGGCAGCGGCTTAACCCACTGAGCCACCCAGGCGCCCTATTAATTATATATTTTAAAAAGGTTTTTATATATTTATTTGACAGAGAGAGAGAACACAAGTAGGCAGAGAGACAGGCAGAGAGAGGGGGAAGCAGGCTCCCAGCTGAGCAGAGAGCCTGATGTGGGGCTCCATCCCAGGACCCTGAGATCATGACCCGAGCTGAAGGCAGGTGCCCCAAGTTTTTATTTTTTACTGTGAGTTCAATTTGTGAGTATTTATCCTCCGTCCAAGAAATCCTTGCCTATCCTGAGATCATGTAGATTTTCTCCAGTGTTTTGTTCTAGAAGTTTTGTAATTTTAGCTTTTATGTTTGGGTCTTAATCCTTTTTGAATTTTTTTAAGTTTTAAAAATTGTGATAAGATACATATAACATAAAAATTTGCCATTGAATTGTATACAATTTAATGGCATTAAGTTCATTCACAATGTTATGCAACCATCACCACTATATTTCTAAACTTTTTTATCATCCTAAGTAGAAACTTTGTAACCTTTAAGCAGTAATTCCGCATTGTCTCCTTTTCCTAGCCTCTGGTATCTCTATTCTACTTTCTGTCTGATGTATTTGCCTATTGTAGGTATTTCATGTGTGTAGAGCCACACCATATTTGCCTTTTTGTCTGGCTTCTGTCACTTAGTATATTTCATATTGTCTGTATCTTAAGTTTTAATAAGATATTTTATGAACTTTTAAAAAAGATTTTATTTTATTTTTTAAAAAATTTTATTTATTCATTTGACAGAGAGAGCGCACAAGCAGAGGGAGCAGCAGAGGGAGAGGGAGAAGCAGACTCGCCGCTGAGCAGGGAGCCAGACATAGGGCTTCATCCCAGTACCCTGGGATCATGGCCTGAGCCAAAGACAGATGATTAACTGACTGAGCTACCCAGGCACCCCAGTTTTATTTGAGAGAGAGAAATAGAATGAATTGGGGGAGGGGCAAGGGAGAGAATCCCAAGCACACGCCACATTGAGCACAGAGCCCATCTTGGGGCTCAGTCTTAAGGACCCTGAGATCATGACCTGAGCCAAAACCAAGAGTAGGATGCTTAACCACCTAAGCCACACAGGCACCACTGAATTTTTTTTTGTAAGTTATCCATCTTATATATTACTGGCATAGGTTGTTCATGGCATTCTCATTCTTTTATTGCCTGTTGAAGTATTGCAATAACCCATCTTTTATTCCTAAGAATGGTAATTTGAAACCTGGTGATTCACAGACCTGTACCCCTGGGGATAAAAATATGTTTATAAAAAATAAAAAATTTAAAAAAAAAAGAACGGTAATTTGTGTTTTCTTTCCTTTGCTTCTTGATTCGTCTTACTAGGATTTTTTTTTTCTTTTAAGTAAACTGTACACCCAACATGGGGCTTGAACTCATGACCCTGATATCAAGAGTTGAATGCTGTGCCAATTGAGCCAGCCAAATGTCCCTGTCTTACAAAGATTTTTATTAATTTTATTAATAGTTTCAAAGAACCCACTTTTGGTTTTGTTCATTTTTTCCTATTTTCTGTCATTGATTTCTTCTTCTTTTTAAAAACATGTGCTTAAACCATCAAGGCAGCTTCTAGAGTTTGTGACCATGCTCTTCTATCCTCCTTCCCTTTTTTTAATTGAAGTATAGTTTACAGTGTTTCAGTCATTGATTTCTGTTTTTGCTTTATGTATTCTTGTATTTTGAATTTGCTTTTTTCAGTTTTTAACGTAGAGGCATAAGTTAGTGATTTTTAGATCTTCTTTTTATTTTATTTTTTAAATTTATTTGACAGACAGAGATCACAAGTAGGCAGAGAGACAGGTAGAGAGAGAGAGAGAGAGAGAGAGGAGGAGGAGGAGGAAGCAGGCTACCTGCTGAGAAGAGCCCGATGCGAGGCTCGATTTCAGGACCCTGGGATCATGACCGGAGGCGAAGGCAGAGGCTTTAACCCACTGAGCCACCCAGGCACCCCAGATCTTCCTTTTTTAATGTAAGCATTTAAAGTTATAAATTTTCATTTAAGCACTCCTTTAGCTGCATACTCTAAGGTTAGATATGTTGTATATTAATTTAATAGAATCTAAATTATTTTCTAATTTCCTTTGTCATTTTGTCTTTCACCTATAGTTTATTTAGAAGTGTGACTTAATTTTCAAGTGTTGAGGAATTGTGTAGGCTTTTTTAAAAAATAGCAATTGATTTTGAGTTCTGTCGTGTTCAGTTAACATTACTTTATAAGATTTCAGTCTTTTGAAATTTCTTGAGACTTCTTTTGTGTCCTAGTTTGTGGTCTTTCTTGATGAACGTTCAATGTGTGTTTGATTAGCTGCCCTGAACTCTTACCTGTGCCTTCTCAGTTTAGTGGAACTACTGTCTTTTGCTTGCACTATAGCTCTCTGTGCCACTATAAGAAAATTGTTCCCAAGCAGAGGGTAGGGACAACTGGGATGCTTCTGCATTTGAGTTTCCCTTTTTTCTGGGTTTGCATTTTTGTATTGCCTTTTCCCAGTGCCTGAAAACTACTGCCTCAAATATTTTGTCTGGTTTTATGGGGGTTTGTAGTAGAATGGTTAGTTTTGTTTCCATAACTGTGTCATAGTTGCAGGTGAAAATTTGACAATTTTTTTTTTAAAGATTTTATTTATTTATTTGACAGAGAGAAATTACAAGTACACTGAGAGGTAGGCAGAGAGAGAGAGAAGGAAGCAGGCTCCCTGCTGAGCAGAGAGCCCGATGCGGGACTCGATCCCAGGACCCTGAGATCATGACCTGAGCCAAAGGCTTAACCCACTGAGCCACCCAGGCGCCCTGAAAATTTGACAATTTTAATGCCTAAAATTGAGAGTTTTTTCTTCATTTTCTCGTAAGTCAGAACCTGTATTTCGTTTCAAGTTAATGATGTTCTCATTTCTTCTTCCTCATTTTCCTCTTCAAGTAACTCAGTAATATATATAATGAAGTTGTTTAACATGAGTTTTGTTTCTGTTATGATGTATAGAACTTAGTCATATTTATATTTTTAAAAAGTTAGGTGTGATTTTTTTCCCTCGCTTTATCATCAGTAAAATTAATAATTTCATTTAAGTCTTTATTCTTGTCAATGACCACTCGTTTCATCATTTTTTATCCAGCTTAAATGTTTAGCCATTTTAGTGACAAATTTCCGTATAATTTACATTAAACCTATAAATATTTCTTTGTCTTCTGTGATTACTTCACCGTTAAGCCACAAGAGAAAAAAAAACACCTTTTCATTTGGCTAAATATTGGATAGATAATATTATTTTAAGAACAATTATACCTGCTTTCTATACTGACATTTGCTTCCTTTCTTTGAATATAATGGCTAACTTCCTGTTTATTGACTTGTCTTTACTACTGATAATTTTAGGTGTGCTTTCTGGATGTGGTTAAGTCCTGTTCATTTCATTAGTGTTTGTTTTTCTTTTTAAGATTTTATTTATTTATTCATTTATTTGAGAGAAAGAGATAGATAGTGACAGACATAGCAAGAGAGAGCACATGTGGGGAGGAGAGGGAGAAGCAGGCTCCTGCTGAGCAGGGAGCCCAGCATGGGGCTTGATTCCAGGACCCTGGGATCATGACTTGAGCTAAAGGCAGAAGCTTAACCCACTGAGCCACCCAGGTGCCCCATTAGTTTTGTTTTTTAATTTAAGCAACTTATTTATAGATTTTTCTTTTTCTTTTTTTTTAATTTATTTTTTATTTTTAAAAAATATTTATTTATTTGAGAGATAGAGAAAGGAAGAGAGTGCACAAGTGAGAGGGAAAGAGGCAGAGGGAGAGAGAATCTCAAGCAGACCCCGTGCTGATCATGGACCCCCAAACGGCTTAATCTCATGACTCTGAGATCTTGTTCTGAGCAAAAACTAAGAGTTAGATGCTTAACCAACTGAGCTACCCAGGCATCCCAATTTCTTTTTCTTAAGCTCCACTTTCCTGCTTTTCTATCTCTGTCATGATTATAGCTTGTACTCATTATTATAATGATCTTTAGAATTTAAAAATAAAATGTAATTGTGTTCAGAGAGTACCAACTTTGAATATGTGTTTTTTTCAGTTTCCAAAAATATATTACAAAATATAAAAATACAGGGGCGCCTGGGTGGCTCAGTGGATTAAGCCGCTGCCTTCGGCTCAGGTCATGATCTCAGAGTCCTGGCATCGAGTCCCGCATCGGGCTCTCTGCTCAGCAGAGAGCCTGCTTTCCTCTCTCTCTCTGCCTGCCTCTCCATCTACTTGTGATTTCTCTGTCAAATAAATAAATAAAATCTTAAAAAAAAAAATATAAAAATACAGAACGCTTCATGAATTTGTGTGCCATCCTTATTCAGGGACCATGTTAATCTTGTATTATTCCAGTTTTAGTATATGTGCTGCCCAAGTGAGCACAAGTTTGAATATATTTTTATTAAAAAAAAAAGTGTTATGGGGCGCCTGGGTGGCTCAGTGGGTTAAGCTGCTGCCTTCGGCTCAGGTCATGATCTCAGGGTCCTGGGATCGAGTTCCGCATGGGGCTCTCTGCTCAGCGGGGAGCCTGCTTCCTCCTCTCTCTCTCTCTGCCTGCCTCTCCAACTACTTGTGATTTCTCTCTGTCAAATAAATAAATAAAATCTTTAAAAAAAAGTGTTAAAAATGGAAAATTTTCATGCTTCCAAAGTTATTTTTGTTTTTATTTTTATAAGATTTATTTATTTATTTTAGAGAGAGAGCATGAGAGCACAAGCAGGGGAGAGGGGGAGAGAGAGAATCTTAAGCAGATATCCTGCTGAGAGGAGCCCCATGTGGGGCTCAATTTTATGACCCAAGGTCAAAATCAAGAGTTGGACACTAAGCCAACTGAGTCACCCAGGTGCCCCTATTTTTATTTTTAAATATTTGGAATTATTGAAGTATCTGGGTGGCTTAGTCAGTTGAGTGTCAGACTCTTGGTTTTGGCTGGGGTGGTCTCAGGGTTATGGGATTGAGCCTCAGGGCTCTGCAGTCAGTTGGGAGTCTGCTTAGGGTTCTCTCTCTCTCCCTCTGACCTGCCCCCTGCTCATGTACTCTCTCTCTCTAAAATAAAAAAATCTTGGGGTGCCTGGGTAGCTCAGTGGGTTAAAACTGGGTCATGATCCTGGGGTCCTGGGATCCAGCCCCATATCGGGCTCTCTGCTCAGCGGGAGGCCTGCTTCCCCCACCCCCCACCTCTCTGCCTGTCTCTCTGCCTACTTGTGATCTCTGTCAAATAAACAAATAAAAGTCTTAAAAAAAAATCTTTAAAAAATTAAGCTAAATTAATGGGCACCTGGGTGGCTCAGTGGGTTAGGCCTCCTGTCTCAGGTTGTGATTCCAGGGTTTTGGAATCGAGGCCTGCATCAGGTTCTCTACTCAGCGGGAAGCCTACTTCCCCCTCTCTTTCTGCTTGCCTCTCTGCCTGCTTGTGATCTCTGTCAAATAAATAAGTAAATCTTTAAAAAAATTTTAAGCTAAATTTTAAAATTTTGTCATTTTTAGATAAATCTAAGTATGTATTTTTAGAAAAAACTTTTCAGTCTTAGCATTAACTGTACAATCAATTGTCATATGAAAAATTAGTTTATGGCTTTACATATGTTATGTGTAAACCTGCACAAAAATAAATTTACTAGTACTATGAATTAATTCGGCAAAATGTTCCTCAGCTGCCATGTGCTCTGTTACTGAGTACTGAGCCAAATGGTGGATACTGGCTAAATGACGGATATCTTTCAAACCATGAATTAGAACAGAAAGAAATCAAGTAAATAGTTAATTTGGCTGTATTAGGAACCAGCATTTGTATTAGACAAGAAATCTGTTATATTCATGTTACCTGAGAGGAGGAAGGATTTGACAGGTTAATTAATTTGCCTTTTTCCTTTTAAGGCCCTTTGCTGTTAAAATATTTTATAATCTCAACAGAGTTCTTTCTTTTTTTTTTTTTTTAAGATTTTATTTATTTATTTGACAGAGAGAGATCACAAGTATGCAGAGAGGCAGGCAGAAAGAGAGGAGGAAGCAGGCCCCCTGCTGAGCTGAGAGCCCGATGTGGGGCTCGATCCCAGGACCCTGGGATCATGACCCAAGCTGAAGGTAGAGGCCTTAACCCACTGAGCCATCCAGGCACCCCGTCAACAGATTTCTTTAAGAAGCTTGTTGCTTCACAGTCTATAATAGCAATCTAACATGGTTGTCTTCTTAAAATATACATAGGAAGAAAAAAAATACATAGGAAGAAAGATGTGGGTAAGTGTTTTCCTGGGGTTTGAACAGTGTAAATAGTAAGAATGGATTTTTAGGGTTCCACTTTGTCAGTGCAGTATTCCAGATCACAGGTGTGACAGAGGCAACCCATTTCTTTAGGGAATTTATATTTTGTGTTTGTGGTTTTGTAGAACTGCTAAAGTGAGTAGCTCATGGCAGGGACCTTTCTTGTCTGGCTATAAAGATGGTAACCCAGTCAATAAATAGTTGTTGTGTGAACAAACAAGAAGAGGTTGCTGTTTGATTTTCCATACCTCAAGTTGTTGGGTGCTCTCCAATTCTGGGGAAATGTTAAGCTTTTGTAGTGCTGACAAAGCTACAGGGATATTGGCACGAATGCAAGTAAGTTTAAAGAAAGTGCTCTGTGTGGAGATAGATTAAACTCTAGGAGTAAGAGTGATACCTTCGTTGGGTCAGATGAAGAACATAATATACGATTCCATTCTCTAAAATTCAAATATTTTTTAACCTTTAGCATTATTTAAAGAGCTCCCTGCTCTCTCACCTCTCCCAATTTATTATTGCACAGCAGGCTAGGGAGAAATGTATTTGCTATTGTCAGAATCTTCTGCTGAAAGGTATTTATAGCACAGAGGTTTATAACATTGATTCTAGAGATTACTTCAGTTCACCAACTTGGCTGAGCACAGGAATACTTCTGGCTAGCATAATTCATCTATAGGATAACTAGGTGCAGATATATCGAGGAAAGGTATTTTCCCCTTTAACACCCCTTTAAAGATTTTAACCTCTTTGTGTGTGTTTTTTAACAATGGGAATAATAATAGCACACGTATCATAGGACTGTGATGATGAGGACTACCTCGGTATTATGTGTAGAGTGCTTAGAATAAAATCCAGTACATAATAAGTCCTTGTAAATACTTACTTGTAATTGTTTCATAAAACAATTCTTACTGTGTGAAGTACTCTGATATTTTCTGTTCTATTTCATTCTCTTTCCCTTTTAAGAAAGTGTTTGTCCTGACTTCTAAATTGATTTTATGAGTTACTAAATAGTTGTGACCTTCAGTTGAAAAAATATTGGCTGGGATAGGAATTAATTGTTTGGCTGTTACTCTAGAAAAACAGTTTGACGTACTTTGTCGTGTCAGTAAATTAGAGGAGCCCTTCAGAGTTGGCAGGGGCTCTTAAGCAGGGGACCAAGACTTCTACTTACTCTGGTTCGCCTAGCTCCACCGGATCACTTGGCTTTCTTTAGGCCAGGCTGTTTTTGTCAGATGGTTTCTTGTATGTTGGGGCTTATCTCCTCCTCTACATTGGGATCCAGCTCCTGGAGGGCAAGAACTATAATAATTGCTAACACTTTTGGGGTGTCTGGGTGGCTCAATCGGTTAAGCATCTGCCTTTAGCTCAGGTTATAATCCCAGGGTTTTGGGATTGAGCCTCATGTGGTATTGGGCTCCTTGCTCAGTGGGGAGCCTGCTTCTCCCTCTGCCTGCCACTCACACTGCTTGTGCTTTTTCTCTCTCACTATCTCTGTCTAAGTAAATGAAATCTTTTTGGAAAAAAAAAAAAGCTAACACTTCTATAGCACTTCCTCTTTGCTAGGTACTTTTCCGCTTTTCATATATTAATCTTCACCACAACCTATTTATTAGGCACCTGAAGTTATTTTCATTCTACAGATGGGGAAAACAAAGCATGCAGAAGTTAGTTAGCTTACCCTTCACTAGAATTCTTCTGTAGCTTACCATAATGTCTTGTGTAACATCTGCCATACAGATGATTTCATTAATAGTTACTGACAAGTTAAACCAAATAGTTTCTGGGTTTATTTTCTTAGCTTTCTTTTGGCTTTTCTCACCACAAGGTTATTCAAGTGATTAGAGAGTAATAGAAATTGAATTAGCAGTAGAATTTGAATTAAAAATGATGCTGAACTTTTTCAAAGGAAGGAATTCAGAATTTATTTAAATTGGTCAAATTCAGAATTTGAATAATGGCTCTGCTTTGAGCCCTAACATTAAGACTGTCATCCTCCACCTGACATGGGTTTGAGAATGAATAAGTTACAGAAATGCCCACCTATTCTTAGCTCCTTAATTTACCGATTTGGGATCTTAGTGTGCTTTCTTCCAGTCCCATGCCCACTGCAACAGCTGTTCTATACTGGCCCACGCCTCCAGAGTAAATGGTATTTCTGTCACAGTGTGAGTTTTCAAGTTGGTATGTACAATTTTTGCCAGAGTCTTCACTGCTACCAGGCCTCAGGGTTGGAGGTTGCAACTGACTTGAGGGGGAGGGAGTTTGGTGCTTGTCACTGAGGAGGAACAAGGTGCTCTCTGACGCTCTGATTTGTTACAGGCTGAGTGTGAATGATGTCAGGCAGATAGAGGACAGCTGATTCATTTGGGATCTGGGACTCCTCACTGTGGCTCACTGCTGCCTCCTGGTCTCTTAGGTCTTTCGCAGAGGGGGTGGGAGGGAATTCTGAATATTATGTTTTTGAAGAACAGTGCTTTAATTTTTCTCTTAAGTTTGGGGAGCCTTTGTAAGTTTTCTTTGGCTTATAGACCGCATACCCCTTGTGTGAGAGAACTTCCTGCCAAGACTCCCGAGTGTGAGAGGGCAAAAGCTTTGAGTAGCCAGGAAAATGATGAAACGGAGGAGAGAGAGACTGGGAGCACCATGTCTGCGGATTCAGTAAGGAGGCTGGGGTCTCTTGAGTGGAAAATGGTAGATGTCGGAAAAGAACTAATGCCAACTAACACATTTCATTTGCTTGAATAAAGACTCTGCTTTGGAGATGCCTGTCAGAAAGAGGGCTTAGCTGGCATCACAAATTCAAGGTCAAAACACTGGTCCCCGGCAGGGGCCTATGGGCCTTCTAATTATGAAAATTGAGTTAGATGCCATTTTAGGGGTGCTTAGGTATCTGGGGAACTGGGTTAACAATGAAGATCTTTTTTTCCTGTCCTGAAAGCAGTTGTGTATTTAAACTTAGTGTCGAAGCTGCGAATACAAGCCCCAAGAATGTGAGAAACAAATGGAAATGAAAGTATCTTCTTGGACTAGAGAGGGTGTTGTATTTCTGCCCCAGGCCTGTCAGCTCAGGACCTCAGATCTGCCCTTGCAGATCCAAGCCTGAGTCCTTTAGGGTGTGACCTGAATTTTATTTCTGTGTTGGCCAATAGAGAAATAAAATAGAAAAAAATAGAAAAATACTTAGATAAGGATTTCATAGCTGGGGAATGGAAGAAGGCTTCCATGTCAGGTTAGCTTTTCCAGCAGCTTCTCAGGCTTATTTAATGAGGAAGGGTGCATTGATCAGCAAAGTAGGGAACCAGGGAAAGAAGTGTCCTAGAATCCATTCTACTTCAGTAATCTGTCTTGAACTGTCTTTGCAAGACTCACAGAGTGGAGGGCATGCCCTTCAGACTTTATTCCTGTGAATATTAGAGTTTACCTGGAGATAGCATGGTATGCTTGACTAGACACACGTACTTCTTCAGTGGGTTTCCCTTGGGTCACTGCTCTTCTGTGTTAGTGGATGCTCATTGATTAAATTAATGGTTGTACCAGACCTTGGAAGACTAGTTGTTTGAAGCATATAATTGGAAATACTGGCGTATGTTTAAAAAAGTGTTTATTCTCCTACTAAGACTAAAAGTTAAAGACTATAAAAAGAAGCTTCATGAACTAAAGTGTCATTTAAAGTGAAGAGGATTTGTTAGCGAAATTGTAAATTTTTAAAATTAAGCTTGTAGTATAAGAGAACGTAAGTGGTCAAAATCATTCTCTCCAAATGTTGGTGCACTATGGTTGGTAATCGTTGTGTCTGTTTTAGTGACGTTGAATTTAGCTTAGAAAAATTCCCCCTGCGGAACTAGTAAGTAGTTTATAAATCACCTTTGCTTTTTCAAACATTCCTTTTTAAACTCTAGCCTCATTGTATAACCAGTTTGCAGAGTGGCAATTACTAGCAAATAGAGAATGAGATATATTCTTTTAGATTTATAATCTTAATTATATATGCATCAAAATGGCTAAGACTCATTTTAAGTGTTAGGATTTGAGACTCCAAAATTTTGTATAAGCAATATTATTTAGGTTAATAAGAACTGTCTTATGGTATATTCTATTTAGCTCTAGCTTATATATACTAGGGAGCTGATTTTTTGAAATAGTTCTTTAAAAAAGTGAAAATTCTTTTTGAAAATGAGAAATTAATCCAAAGTTAATATCTTCAGTTCTTGTAATTTTTATTAATATGTTGAATTTATGGAAATTTGAGCATACCTGTAATTTAAAATAGTTTTCTGCCCTCTATTTTTCTATCCTTTTATATCCTCATATTGTGTACTCATCTGGGAAATATTCTGAAGCCAACTAAAGGGATAATTAGTAGGAAGGTAAAGATTTCCTTTGACTATATGTAATTAAACACAAGTAGAATATAACCATATATAAACAGTCAGTAATAACAGTACAGAAACTAATATTTTTAAACAAGTGCTTATGTGATACTTAAGTTTTTCAAAATCTTTAAAATGAATTATTGTGGCTAAATATGGTATTTGTATAGAAAGCCATGTTCCTACTATAGTATATTTCCAGAAGCCAATTCTAAATACTTTGAATACCCAAAGCTTAAATTTTTGGTTTTGATTCTATGGATTAAATTTTAGTCTCGATTGTCCTCGTGTGCCATTGCACTGAGGTAGGATATTTGAGAATGATTTTTGACCACTTTTTTTTTTTTTTGAGCCTCTTGCCTAAACTAACCCACTTTGAATATGTTTCTTTTTACTTGAGAAATTATCCCTGACCCTGCTTTTTTCTACCATGGTATGTTGTCAGAATCTCTACTCTTTGCCGAGGATCTGAAGTAAACCAGCACATGTTTTCACCCACATCAGCTCCAGCACTGTACTTCACTAAAATCCCATTTAGCGCTGATTGTGCCCTGGCTACTACTTCTCCTCTTGCCTTTTTCCTGAACCCACAAGCTCATAGCAGTCCTGGCAGTCCCTGTTGCAGCCACCCGCTGCAGTGGAGGTAAGGAAACCTGCTGCGACGTGAATGTGGGCCTTGGTGATTGCTTTTGGCCTAGTAGCTAAAACCCAAAACTTTCTCCTTAATAATGGGGAGAAACAGAATAAAAGTCACAGAGAAGAGTAAGAGGAATGTCAGATATTTCTGCTATATTCAAAATTCAAGAGAAAGAAAACATATCGGTAGTTAGACAGTTATGTGCCCATTGTGACAGTAGACAGCCCTGTGACCACTCCATGGGAGAAGCATAGTGTGACAGAATGCTAGAGCTCTCTAAAGGTTAACTAGTCCAAATGCCACATTTTGCACAACAGGAAAATTTGATTCTGAAATAGGTTAAGTGATTTGTTCAGATTGCTGAAAATAACCCTCTTCTCCTCATTTCTTTCTGACCTTTTATCTAGATACCATTTGAGTACATGCTATGTACTAGACACTGTTTTAGGCCTGAAAAACAGAAGAGTGACCAGAAAGAGCTAAAGTCCCTGCCCTCAGAGGAGCTTAGATTCTAATGGAGTAAATATGAGTAAATATATAAATGAATAAATATAAAACAGATGGACATATGCGATATTGGGAAAATAAAGTAGGTTGAGGAGAGTACGGAATGTGAGGCCATGGGGTTGACATTTTATATAAAATGGTCAGGGAGGTTCCTCACTCGTAAGTTGACACATGAGCAAAGACCTGAAGGAAAGTCCCAGAGCCAGAAAAGAGGTGTCTGGAGAAGAGTGTTTCAGACAGAGGCCACAGTAAATGCCAAAAACCCGATCTAAGAGTTTGCTTCATGTGTTCTTTGTTCAGCAGAGTCCAGTGAGGCTATGTGGAATGAGTTAAGAGGTAGGAAGTGGGAAATGAGGTCTGAGACATAGTGATAAGCCAAATGGAATAGAGCTTTAAATCCATCGTAAAAATTTTTGTTTTAGGCTGAGTGACGTGAGAAGCTCTTGGAGGGTTTGAAGCAGAAGAATGTTATGATCGGACTTAAATCAAAAGGATCCCTCTAGCTATAGTTAGAAGGTTACTGGTGTAATCTAGCAAAGACTAAATGATTGTTTGAACCCTTGGTGGTACAGGTGGTAAAAAGTGGTCAGATTTGATTATGTATTTTGGAGGTAGAATTGATAGGATTTGTTGATGGATTAGATGGCAGAGTTTGAGAAAAATATGAGTGAAGGATGACTGAAAATTGGGGGTTAAACAGCTAGAAAACTGTAAAATCCAGAAATTGACACTGGGAAACTGTAAGAGATCGCTGATTAGACATTTGGTTAAAGATAAGTGAAATTTGGGCTGAGGGTAAATAAGGAATTGTCAGTGTTTAAGTGAAACAAATGATTAGGTTTATGAGATCATCCAATGAGAGTCTGTTGGTAAAGAAGGAAGAAATGTCAAAGGATTGAGCTCTGGGGCCATCTGACTTCAAGAGATTGGGGAGATGAGGAACTAGCAGAGGAGAGACTGAAAAGGAGTGGGGCTTTTTAGGAATGAGAAAAATCAAGAGAGAGGTAACTTGGAAACCAATCAAAAAATTCTTCAAAAGAAAGTATGTTTGATCAGTAGGTATTTGTTAAGCTTTATGTTAGAAAAAAAAGCTAACCAGGAAAACTAGGAATTTGAGTAGAAACAACACTTATTATATAAACTTAAGTGACATTATTTGATACAAGACTTCAAATTCCACAGACATAACTAGAGCAGTGTTAGACTGATAGAGGACAATGTTAGGGGCTGACTTTCCCTGAAGTCACCTTTCCAGAGGTACTAGACTTGGTATATGATGCTGGGTAAAATGGTAAGTTGGGTAGCACCACAGCCCAACGTGTGCCCCCTTCTTGGCATGTGACTCAAAGTCTTATCTCTTCACACCTGTGGTTTTGAAGCTTAGGGCTTGAAAATATCTTAAATTTTTGAATATTTTTTTCCTACACTTATTCACATGTCTGTGTTAGTGTTTCATTCCATTCTTCTTTTGTATCCGTCCCATGCCAGGTACCATCAGTGACACAGCAAGGTGATTTTACCTTGTTGTTTGCTGCATATGTTTGTATTTCTTTAAACATTCTTGAATTTTATTTGCGATGCAGCTATATTATTCAGATATAGTTTGATCATTTTGAGGATTACTTTTTGGCTTTGTTGGGTGGGCCTAGAGTAGCATTGGGAGCTAATTTTTTCTTAATTCTAAGGCAGTGCTTTCTGAGTACTCTAGTCAATGTCTGTGCATTATGAGTTGGTTCCCCCCCACATACACCCATGCTGGTGGGAATACGATCTATTCCTATGTGAT